>NC_051211.1:24493336-24818336 GCF_015220715.1 Pygocentrus nattereri
TACAGCGTGGTGCTCTGAGTAACCATAGCCTTTCCATCAGCTCAAACCAGTCTGGTCATTCTCTGCTGACCTCTCTTTCCAATAAGGCATTTCTGCCCGCCTAGCCAATCTGGCACCAACAATCAAGCCACATTCAAAATCACTGAGATCGCATTGTGTCCCCATTTTGATTGTTGATGTAAAAATTACCTTAAGCTACTGGCCTGTATCTGCATGACTATGTACTGTGCAGCTCGACATTCGTCATAATTTTGCGCTGCTGAGACTCATAAACATTCAGGCTGGTGTTTCTGTTCAAAATCAGAAGAAACTCATCGCAGCTCCTCCGAGTTTGAACAGAGCCCGAGCGCGGCCGGAGGAGCTCATGCTAACGAGGGACTACCAGCGGTGGACGAAGCACACAAATCATGTACTTGAGTTAAAGTAGAGATACACAAGGTGAATTATTACTCCAGTAAAAGTACAAGTCCTTACTCTAGACCTCCACTTCAGTAAAAGTACAAAAGTATTTGTCTTCAAATGTACTTAAGTATCCAAAGTAAAAGTACTAAAAGATTAATTATGGCTTTAATGTCCTGTTATCATTTTTGTAACAAGACTCGCTTCATGAACTCATTTCAGGTGAAAATCCTCCAGCGTCTCTCTTGTTAACTCAAAACACTGAAGGTAAACAGTTTCCATCAGGGAGAACCGAGTGGCTCTGAAATCACTTTTTACACACAAGCAAAGTTTCAGTTTAAGATTACTTTGTAAATTAGTTTCAAGTTTAATAAAAACTTTAAACTCAGGATCACAAATAAGTTTTCCTTTACTGTGTTGATCTGCAGGCCTCTGTTCATAAACATAAACTAACCCAAACTAATTTACTATAAAATGAAAGTGTTTGTATGAATTCAGAAAAAAAGAAACCTGCCAGTCACGACTGCATATGTGGACATATTTCTATACTGTGGTCTATTTACACAAAGTTAGGTTAGTTCATCATTTAGGTGACGCATGTGCTCCCAAAGTTTTACACTGCTGTGCTGATATTGAACCGTGTGCTGCACTGGGTTGGTATGACCAACAGGTCAAAACAAGCTCAGAACAAAGTGACCGCTGGGCCCTGATTGGTGCTCTGGCTTTGCTCTTCTTTCGTTTTGACATGTTACGTTTTTATACACACAGAAACCAAAAGGAACGACAGATTTCTCAAAATGTAGTGGAGGAAAAAGTCAGATATTAGACTTTGAAATGTAGTGGAGTGAAAGGAAAAAGTCGCCCAGAATGGAAAAACTTCAGTAAAGTACAGATACACAAAAAAACTACTTAAGTACAGAAACTAATTACATTTACTTAGTTACTGTCCACCACTGGGGACTACAGATCATTTCAATTTCAGCCAGTCAAACGTTAGCAAGCAAATAAAGTTAAAGGGGGACGAAAAATCTGCAAAACTACTTAATGATCTATCAATGATCTAAATGTAGACGAAGTCAGTCAGAGTTCTGTGTGAAATGTGCCTTTCTGGAGAAATTTACCGAGTCAAAATATTCACCATTATAATACTAGTAACAAGACGTCTGTCTACACTACAAACAGCACCATTTTATCTGCTACCCCAAATCACCAGTGAACTCGCGCGTGTATTAGAATGTTTTATATTCCACGCTGATGAAGATAAATCGATCGGCGCCGGTGTTGTGCCGAATTCGGCACCCCTGTCGCGAGATGCACCCCTTCACAGGAGCGCGCGCGCCAAGTCTTTAGCTCGAAAGCGGAGATAATCCGCTTTTACTGTACACACATCGATTTGAAGAACCTGCAAAACATCACTTTCATTTTGATCAGCAACACAGTAAATCGCTGTTTCACAGAACAGAAACACCCCAGCTGTTCTTTTAAAGCACAGTGACTCGTAAATATTAATATAAAAGTATAGTGTAGCCCACAAACACCGCTGCCTACTCATTCTGCGAGCAGTCTGCACTGACCTTGTATGCAGCAAAACTTGTACATTTCTATTTATCAGCAAAATATACACGTGAATTTCACCAGTCTGGATCAGGTGCTTTAGATTTTACACTCTAATGGCAGTGGCGTGTAAAAACTCTCAGGAGATGCAACCCAGTATAAATCGGGATCCACTCTGATTGCTGCCATGTAACCTGCTTGGATACACGCTGCTAAATCCTGTCATTTCACTGTAGAGTCAAAAGAACATCTTTGGAACCAACTTGCATGACCTGTATAAGCATCCTGGGTGTGATCACAGCGTGGCCAGATGTGAGAAGCAGTGCACTTCCCAGCAGGTATGATACTCAGTTTAGACCAGGGTGTGACGCCTGTACGAGCACCCCAGACATTATAATAATAATGAAGCCAGAGTTTAGAGGGGGGCATTTTCTGGCAGGTGGACTGCCTTAAACGGCCCCCCGGTTAACTTTGTTTCTGTTGACACAGCTGTGAAACCTTTTAGTGATACATAGTAAAACATACACCTGTGACCTTCTTATGAGTAGAACTATGAAATATGTTAGCAATGTACCCTTTGGGTCAGGGATGATTTCAGGGATGCATCACCAACTTAGCACAAACCAGCATCTCTGGCCGGTTCTCTGCTATGAACAGCGTTTCCCTGCCATCTTCTTTGGTGTGACTCTACAGGGACAGGACAGGACTCAGCAGCGCGTATTCAGGCCGAATTCGGCGCGACACCGGCGAGTTCAGCCTCTTCCTCGGTCCTGCAGCTCTGCCTTCAAGCTGCTGGCGCTTCGAGTCAGCGGTGAACGCTGGTTCAAATCGAGTTGACTCGGTGACTCTGTGACTCGGTTTTGGACACGGACCTTTTCGAAGTCCAACACACACCTCGTCATCTTCCGGAAACGGGTAAGGAAACTGTAAACGTGATCTGAGCAAATGCCGCTGCCGGTGTTGTGTCCGATTTGGGCCCCTTTCAAATTCAGGTTCCCTTTCACACGTCCGGTGTTCGGGCGCGCGCATTCACGGAACACAAAGCAACGACGGAACTACGAAAAGCGCCGTGTCACCCGTTCACAATACACACACACACACACACACGCATATCCTCTAAGCCGCTTATCCTTCTGGGGGAGCGGGAGCCTATCCCAGCAGTACAACCCCCGATACACATTAACACTGCAAAATTAAGACTCCGTGATAAACATCGTCTCCCAGTCCAGAACACAGTAAGCATCTAATCTTACCGACACTTCTGTGCTGTTCGTCGCCGACTGGCTGAATACAGCGGCCGTGCAAACTTCTCTTGAACCTTTCCGCTTTCCGTAGTTCCAGTGTCGCTTGCCGCGGTTACCCGCTGAACGGCCGCCGCCGCAGGAGCAGTGAGCTCGCGCACAGGGGTCTCGGTCCAGAATGGGGGTTCGACAGGAAGCACGGAAGTTCATCTGGACTAACAGCTAATACTGAAAACTTTACAGCAAAGCCATCACATCATTGGTCTCCGGTACCAAGCAACGCATTTCTAACCATTTCACGTAGTTACTCATTGGGATGTAGCGCGCGGAGGCAGTAACGGTTTGGACGTCTGGTTCCTACAACTCACAGGTGAACTTCTGACTGAACCTCTCTAGAAAGCTGCGTTTCACACCAAGCCGCTCTGAAGGGTTTTGTTCACATCTAAACCCCTGAAGAAGTAATTCTGCAAAATCGGTAAATTCCCCTTTAAGAAAACAAGACCATCACCATCTACGCCATCAGCAGCTGGATTTAAACGATTAAAGTCGAAACTTCTACAAACACGTGGCTTGTCTTGTCTGCAAAGCTCTGGTTCTTTCAATTGTCGTCACGCCTGCAAATGTGAAGGATCAGAATGATCACATTTCTGAGATATTAAAGAAAAAAACCTCAAACTGTGACCTCCGTCAGAGTCGTAAACACTGCTATAAACAGACCTGAACACGGGTAAAGCACTTTCAGCCCACTGCTCTGCTATTTTTAAATCAGACTAAGAAAAACAACTGTATAAAGAGACAAAAGTCTTTATTACATTTTTATTTCGGTCCCAAAAACCATCATAATAACATTATATCAATAATAATATTAATAAAGAAAATAAAAAAAATAAAATAGCTTCAGTTTCCACAACCTCCAGATTTTAGCCTACAGGCTCGTGGCATGTCCATTTGTAGGAAAAGGGGTGTGGTTTCAAGCTAAGGCGAGATGTCATCTGGTGTCAGTCAGGAATGTAGAGGTGGTGGGCGGTGCTTTAGGGGCAGGGTTAAGAGGGCAAGCCTAATGCAGGCTACTGCTGAGATACCTACAACCATTCAAAACAGACAAGGGAAAAATAAATAAATAACCAGGAAAAACCGCTCAAATTAGACAGATGGTGCTCAAGTCAACAAGAACACACTGTCCTACCATAACACAGTATTAAGAAAGGTCTCTCTGCTACTCGAGCATTTTCACTTGATAAGGCAGGATGGAAGTAGGAAATGCAACATATTAGCATCATTAATATTAGCCCTCTGTCCCCCCAGCACCGCAAAAATATCAAATTTTGATGGAAAATTATAGAAAAACAAGGATTTTGTTTTAGATCATTTGAGTCATGCATAATATGATCAGGGACATGGTAAACAAGGTACATTCTGATTTCAGGTTGACTTTAAAATAAAAAAATAAAAAGGACCAACTTCCACACTGCATGTAAATCACAGAACACATCTATAACAAAAGTTTCCCAAAGTAACATGACTGATACCTGCTGAGACTGTGTGTCCGGACCTCTGCTGGCCAAGCGACTCAGAATGTTTCTCTCAGACATCTGTAGCCTCACAGCAACTGGTGGTATCCTGGCAATGGTTGCTGGGAGACGGGTAACATCTGCCTTCATGTCACTCAGCAACTCCTCTAGCTGTTTCAGCACTATTATAAATATGGTGCACAAAAAGGTAAAAAGAATCAGTGAAAACAGTTATGCTTAGTAAAATTCAGAAAAGGATAGAAGAAAATTTCTTTTCTTTTTTTTTTTTTCATGATTGATCAATATTTCAAACCATGCTATTAGTACAATGATTAACAATTAACATACGGCGGCACAGTAAACTGAATTAAATTTTAATTATGCTCACTTTGAGATGAAACAGTTGCGTCAGTGTTCAAGTACTGGTATATCCACAACATGCACAAATTGTGTGATGTGTATTTTAAGTCAATGAAAATAAAAAACAAAAACACTCACACTGCCCACCTCTAAATTCAGGAAATGCATTTTCCTGAATGAGTATCATTATTTGAACATTTTGGCAATTCAGATAGTATAATGCCAATTGAAAACACTGAAATTTGACAAAAAAAAAAAAACAAAAAACAAAACAAAACACCTTTTTACTAATAAATTCAAACGACGCTCATAAAATAACAAATAGCAAACAAACACAGCATCATAGTTTCTTCTGAAATCACTCACCTTTATGCAGGACGGCATTGGCAGGTTTGTTGCCCGACATGGACTCCTTGCTGAGATGCTGATGGGACTCGGCTAAGCACTCCACTTCACTGAAGCGCGTGTTCAGAGCCATGGAGGGGTGAGAAGGGTCCTCAGTCATGTTTAAGTATGCTGCTCTTCGCAATTGCTCCTCAATCACCAGAGCTTGCTCCAGAAGCTAGAGAAAGGTCAACGGGCATCAGAAAAACATGAGCTTAACTCAGATTCATAACTGTAGCAGTACTTCTGTCTACATAATCAAAAGACCTCCCAATAGTTCAGGACTATACCTTAAATCTCCTGGCCAGAAACTTGTTTTTGATCTCTAGGAAATTTCCCCGGTTCATCTCACCCTTGAAGGGCTCATTGAGAATCGCAAATTTAATATCATTCTGAATGTCCTGCCACCGGGCATAGCCATGTCTGGAAAAAAATGAGTCAAGGACACCAACACAACACAAGCACTTAAACAGATCATGAGCCCCTCTCAGTCACATATCTGGAAACAATGCAGAGGATACTGTATGATGCCAGCAAGAAGCCAGTAGTCATGGCGACGATGCCAAATTTCATTCGTCTTCTTGGTAACAGTGGCTGCCCGCTCCTCATTCTGCCACAGGGAGTGCAATTCTGTGCGACAGAAGTTCACAAAATAAGCAAAAATAACAGAAAAGGCACAGACAGAAAAACCACGGCAGCCGGTCTTCTTACCAGTAAATCCTCCATCTGCTATATTGAACATGAAACGGGTCTTTGCTTTCTTCTTCTCCTCACTCACTCCTGCCGCCACTCCATCTTTGGCACTGTCTCCATTCTGCAACTTGGCAGGCTCCTCTGTCTTAGCAGCCTCCTTTTCATCCTTTTGGTCTAGAACAAGGGAAAGGGGGAGAAAGAGCAAATTATAGCGTACTGCTGAAGAGCCAAAGTAGGCATATATTAGTTGAGAAAACTAGGTTCTACCTTTCTTCTCATTAGAAGGCGTAGTATCCATCTTTTCCGTTTTATCATCTCTCTTTTCATCTGATGAAAGATTTAAAAATAAATAAAAATTTTGAAAACAAACCCATTTTCAATCCAATATACACAGGCACCTCAATGTCTACATTCTATACAAAATGCATTGCATGCTTGACAGAGATGATCTCAGATCATCTAAAGCTGCATCCTGCGCACCAATCAGGGTGATCACCTTTGCTCTCGGAGTCATCTCTCTTCACTTCAGACCCTTCAGTCTTTGACTCATCTGAAGACTTGTTTTGCTCCCCAGCATCTCCAGTCTTCTCTTTGTCTCTCTCTTCACCATTTCCTGTTTTCCCTGTATCTGTGGTTGATTCGCAAGCCTTGTTTTTCTCTTCTTTTTCATTCTGGTCAGCGGGAGAAGGCATTTTCTCATCATCATCATCATCAGGAATGGCGATGACCTGTTAGACAGGCACGTGTTTAGCTCTAGATTTTCAAAGTTCTTGTGTGATATGCTAAAGATTTATTTCACTCTTTACTCACCTCTGACTCTGCTTTCTTGTTAGGTTCCTTACTCTGATCACCATCTCCATCTTTCTTGAATTCTCTCTCTTTTTCAGTCTCTTTGCTGCCATCTTCTGACTTTGAGGGATCTTCTGTAGAGAGAAGGTAGTCTAATAGTCAAATCAATGAATTTCATTAATCTCAAATTGCACAAAGTACTCAGGCTGTATTTCAGTTAGTTTTATTTCTTGTCAACATAAACAGTGTCTACATATTTGTCATATCTCCATGTAATTACACTATAAGAATGTGCTGTCTTGTATTCCACTTGAAGAGGGGATAAAACAATTATTAATATCAAATCAATAGCATTTGGTTTGTGTATATAACAACTCACTGTGCAGCACTGATGTTAAAACAAAAACAAACTAATTTTAGCCATAGTTAATAAGCTGCAGAAAAGAAGCTTGTAAAACCAAATGAACCTGGAGCAGGTGTGTTGGGCTGCGTGTCAGCTGGAGTACCAGTCGAAGGAGTTTTCCCTGGGGAGTCTGGATGACCACCAGCAGCAGCAGCTTTATTTTCTTCTAGCTCCATCATCCAGGGCATGGACCACTGACCATTCACATGCTCAAATTCCTGCACCTGGAAAAAGACAGCACAGGGAACCATGAGCCACAATTTACATGTAGCAAACTGAATGAAGCCATCAGTCATGCCTGAATGAAGTCAGGCTAATTTTATTCCAGAAAAGTTGCTTACCTTCTTACGGATCAATGACATCACCCCAATCCGAGTGAGGACGTGCTGCCGTGACAAACCTTCTCGTGGCACACCATCAGCAAAGGTTTCAGCACCATCAGCACCAGGTTCACACAAGTGCCTCATAAAGAGTGAGACATATGCCCTAAGACAGAGAAGGGGGACAGTAAGAAAAACAGCATAACACCTAACAGACTCATGTGACACAAACTGGAAAGATGCACAAGACTGATGCTCACTTGAACTCTTTCTCAGATTTCCCTCGCAAATCCCTGACCAGCCATTGGGTGGTGAATGCATCCTGTGGGGGCATCCCATAACGCATCACAGCATTTAAGAAGGCCTTCCGCTGGCGTGCATTGAAACCCAACACCTAAAACAAAAACATCATGTTAAAGGGTTGGAACAAAAAGGCCCACACTGACTCAGTCAAGTTACATGACTTTTAATGGAGTATTAAAATCTTAAGATTAAATAAGCTCACCTCAATGTTGCCTCCCACTCTGGCCAGCAGGGGGGGTAATGGTTTGTCCTTGTCATTTCTGAGACCTTTCCTGTTCGGTCTACGGGAATTTGCTAAATTTGGAAAAAGGATTGTTACGAGTACAGTCCAACAGCTGCATTTCACATAAAAAAAGCTGTTTACGTTGCCTTATTGCCATTGAGGGAGCAATTTACCTTCAGCACGCTCGTCAAAGTCCTCATCTCCTTCTTCTGAGGCAACAGAGTAGTCCGACTGCCCATCAGACTGGTCATCCTGCCAGTCTATTTGTAAAAGGAAGAAAAAAAATGAATTTGAAAATGGCATGTGTATGCACGAATGATAAACATGCATCTCTCTCACACTATGCAACTGAATTCATTATTGCAACGGTGGGTAAACAAAAAGATTAACATTCTAGTGTTTTACACAAGCCCATGGAATACTTTTCACATAATGCACTCAAATGTAAGATTTAAATTAACAAAGCATGACGTTATTTTTGTCCTCCCCCCTCAACTCTTCCTGTTTAAAGCACCACCTCAAACGCATCTAAAACAAAATTGTATATTACCTGCCATTCAAACAATAACATATTACTAAAAAGAAACCATTTGGGAATTTTAAAATTCTGTGCGATTCGTTATTGTGAAACATGTCTAATCCTGAGAAGTTAAAAATGTATGTGTAAACACACCTCTGTCTTCCTGAGATCCATCATTGTAGTTGACCTGCTTGCGAATACGCTTGCCCTTGCCAAGGTTTCGGGCCAAGTCCTCCTGCTGCTGCTCATAGTGGTGCCTGAGCAGCTTCTCCCAGTAGTCTGGGTCCACACTCTCTTCCTGCTTAATGATTTCTCTTTGTACCTCCTCTTCCTGTTGACAGAAAAAAAAGAAGAAATATTTTAACTTTAAACATCAACAACTGTTCTACAAAAGTTTCCTGGCAGATTTGCAATGCTCACCTCATCATCCTCATCTTTGACCACATATTGAGCCACCTTGAAGGAACTGAGGTACTCATTCATACTCTGGAGTTCTGTGTCGTCTGTAGCATCCTGGTTACGGTCCAACAGCCGGTCTATGGCCTTATCATCATAATGAATCACACTGCTGTCCTCCTCTTTGTTCTCCCCTAATAGAATCATGGGAAATAACAGCAATATTTACTTTACTGTAGGTGTGCATGTACCTATAGTGACTAAGGATTGATTAAGAAGCATCCCTAGTTTTAAATAAATAAATAAAATACATAAATAAATAAATCCAATTAAAAAAACATTTGCAGAATTTTAAAACATATGCACTAAGCGCTGAAACACACTGTTAAATACTCACCTTCTCCCTCATCTTTAAATAGCTCCTCTGTGCCAAATTTGAGAATATCATCCAGCTCTTGCTTGGACATGGATCCCGTTTTGGAGCCCAAGCCAGGTCGTACCACTAAGTGGGTAAGCATCATTTTCTTTTTGGCCACCTATGTAGGAGGAAAAAAATAAACAAATAAATAAAATAAAGATACAGGGTTCACAATGTTTACACACACACACACACACACACACACACACACACACACACACACACACACACACACATACATATATATATACACACACACACACATATATATACATATATATATATATATATATATACATATATATACACACACACACATACATATATATATATATATATATATATATATATATATATATATATATATATATATAAATAAATATATAAGTTAGGAAGCAAGAGAACATCTTGAGTTTGTTATGGGAAGAGGTGATACCTGAGTAATTCTCTCCTCCACAGAGGCCTTGGTGACAAAACGATAGATCATCACTTTCTTGTTCTGACCAATTCTGTGAGCTCTGCTGAAGGCCTAGGGGACAAATTTATTAAAAATAAAATTATATTGAAGCTAAATACAAGTGAATAGTAACACTGAAGCGCAACAAAACAGCTAAAATACTGTTCTGTTGAAAGAATGATAAGTCCACCTTCACTGGAAAGACTGTAGTGTTGCTTGAGGGCTCACCTGAATATCATTGTGAGGGTTCCAGTCAGAGTCATAGATGATGACTGTATCAGCTGTGGCCAGGTTGATACCCAGACCACCAGCTCTAGTAGACAGAAGGAAAACAAACTGAACTGCACCTGGAGCTGAGGGAGAGATGAAGAACCATTTAGTTTCAACTGTTCCTTCAACAGGGAGAGTTGGGGGGCACACACTTTGAAGACTGGGTATAATCGATGGGTAAAGACAAGACTCACCATTGAAGCGATCAATGGCTTCCTGTCTCATTGCCCCAGTAATACCACCATCAATACGTTCATACTTGTAGCCCTCATTCTCCAGAAAGTCTTCCAGCAGATCCAACATTTTGGTCATCTACAACAAAATGAGAATTGTAAGCTTTTTTTACTTTCTGCATGAGCATGGCTTGGTTTGTGCAAGTATTTGTTTGGGCCCAAGACTGCACCTGAGAGAAGATGAGCACCCTGTGCCCTCCCTCTTTCAGCTTGCGTAGCATCTTGTGAAGAAGCAACAGTTTCCCAGAAGCCTTAGTGAGGGCACTGCCATCATACATCCCATTGGGCATCTTAGGTGCTTCCTGTTTTAAGCAAAATCACAAAACATTTATACTATATATCTAACCAAACCAATTCTGCACAATTTTCTAGTGACCCCTGAACCATTTCAGCAGTCCATTTTTGTAAAAATGCTTTGAGTAAGTATACCATAGCAGCAACAGGGAAAAGGTAGGGATGGTTGCAGCATTTCTTTAGGTCCATCACCACATTGAGCAGGGAGACTTGGTTTCCACCCCCTCGAGTGTTCAGGGCCTCAAAGTTGCGGGTCAGGATGAACTTGTAGTATTTCCTACAAATAATGGAACAGTGCTTAAGACCTTTATTGGGGACTGCAAACTAATGATAATGCTTGGGGTCGGGTTTAGGCACAGAAGAAGCCAAGGCTACTGCATATTTCCATACTCAACAGGAATTCTGCATTACAAGGCCTTCAGTCTATCCAGGCTCTGATCACTTATCACGCTGCTCCTTTTAACGCTACTCCTTCACGTACAAGGTACAAGCTTACAGGTTACTCCTGCTAACAGGCTCTATAGCTTAAACCACTGCCTACAACTACAGTCTTGAGGATTTTAAGTCGTCATCTCAAAACTCTGGACCCTTTTACTGAGCAACGTCCATCCCATCTAACCCCTCTATTCCTTTCATTACATCCTCTCACTCACTTTTGCATGGGACTGAGCTCCACTCGGACAATAAGCTCAGTCTTGGAGGGCATGTGCTTGAACACGTCTGCCTTGAGTCTCCTGAGCATGTGTGGTCCCAGCATGTCGTGCAGCTTCTTAATCTGGTCCTCTTTAGCAATATCGGCAAATTCTTCCAGGAATCCCTCAAGATTACTAAGGGAGGCAGAGACCAGGGCATAGAGTTAGTACATCAGATCACAGGACTAGTCCATCACTCACATGTAACTTATTCACACAAAAGCACACGCACAAAATACCTGAATCTCTCTGGCGTGAGGAAGTTGAGCAAGTGGAACAGCTCCTCCAAGTTGTTCTGGAGAGGAGTTCCAGTAAGCAGCAGCTTGTGCTGAAGGGAATAGCCATTCAGCACTCTGAAAAACTGCAAACACAGGAACAATAATAGCATTACAACACAAGCCAGATTCTCTAAAGCGAAATTCTGGAAATGGTACCATTTAAATAATTCCAATAGCAAACTCCACATAACACTGAATATTATTTGAAGATATTATTACTTCTGATTCTTTGGCTCTGTAGCCTTTGGTACATTTTAGAGCACTTCTTCAAATACTGTCAAATTCAGTGACGAAGCGTCATTTTCTTCAAACCTGGAAGCATCATTTGTAATGCTAGATTATCCAGACAAAACATTTAGTCTAGTTTAGTCTTGAAAAGTAAGGACTAACCTTGGACTGGTTGTTTTTGAGCCTGTGGGCCTCATCCACTACCAGACATGCCCAATCAATGGAGCCCAGGATGGCCATGTCAATAGTGATCAGCTCATAGGAGGTTAGGAGAACATGGAACTTCACAGAGGCTTCCTTCTGCAAGTACAAGGAAAGATGGAAAGGATTTATGCGATGCAGACAAAGTACAGCACACTGCATGACAACCTTTTTGCCCTTTTAGCACAGTAAAAACAAAACATTTTATGTAAGTAAACGTTTAATTCTGTGCATTAGGTTAAACTCCAGTGCTTATCAGTAGATAGTCTGACACAGAAGCTGAACTTACCTTCATCCT
Organism: Pygocentrus nattereri; assembly: GCF_015220715.1. Classification (NCBI taxonomy): domain Eukaryota; kingdom Metazoa; phylum Chordata; class Actinopteri; order Characiformes; family Serrasalmidae; genus Pygocentrus; species Pygocentrus nattereri. The sequence goes on from NC_051211.1 coordinate 24,505,802, forward strand.
AGAGGCCTTCTTGCCACCACGAATGGCATTGTCCTCAAATGAGAACTCGTTCTCTCTGATGACAGCTCTGCTGTCCTTGTCGCCCACGTATGTGACAACATACATGTCTGGAGCCCACATTTCAAACTCTCGCTCCCAATTAATGATGGTGGACAGAGGTGCACTGACCAGGAATGGGCCTTTAGAATGACCCTAGAACAGTGAGGAAAAGTATGTCAACTCAAAAAAACAAAGTCATACTAAATGCATGCTGGAGTCAAGTAATTTACTGCCTTAAATCACACATGCCTACAACTAAGGCTCAAACTATTTATGGCCACTGTTCACCTAATGTTTTTGCCTATTTTTTGGAACCAACCTAGAGAAAGAGGAGTTTCTCAGCTGATATTCACTGCAACCATTGCAAGACAAGTAACATGGTCAGGTCACATAGAATCTGGCCTGAGCCAGAAATAAAATACGTGCTTCTGGTCAGAAACCTGCCAACTAACTTCGAGAGAAAGAACCATTATACAACAGATTATAACGCATCTTATAATTCACTTGTTTAAAAAAATGAGAATGGCTTGTTACAGTAATAAATAAACCTACAGGCTACTGTTATTATCACTACCACAGCAGCTTTGACCATTTCAAATCATTTCCATGGTCAAACTCACGTTAATGTTCTGTGAAAAATATTCCTTTCGTGGAAGGCTACAGGATGACTCTGCCTGTTTAGCAATTAAAGATTTCACTTTCATGGGAATTTCAGTTAAACTTTTTAAAGGAAACAATTTAAGTGGTCTTCAAATTATCTTCCAGCTAGCAGCAGCGGTGGTAATATTTAATTACTAAATGAGTATCAACACCAGCCTTTTGCTGGATTTAGGCATTCCTGAGTGACAATGCGTACACATGCTTTGTACATTTAACATTGAAAAAGTGAAACACTAAATGAAGACTACATCTACATTTAACATCAAGGACCTCAGATGGACTAGAACAAATATACAAAAGTCTCATCTTCTGGTTGAAGAGTATTCTGCACCTCAGCCAGCAGGTGGCAGACAAGCATTATACTATAGCCATCTACAAGCAATGATGGTCATCCATGTTGATTAAATCTGTAAATTGCAGTTGAGGATATGCTCTCAAATCAAAATGGCAACCCCACTAACTAATACAAGCACATGCATACACACACACACACACTGGGGAATACTTGCACACTTTCTCCACATACAAACCTCTTTGTACAGGGAGTAAAGAAACACCGCGGTCTGCACAGTCTTTCCCAGGCCCATTTCATCAGCCAGGATGGTGTCGGTGCCCTGAGCCCAGGAGAAACGCAGCCAGTTCAACCCTTCCAGCTGGTATGGATGCAACGTACCACCTGTTGAATCCAGATATTCTGGCTGGCGTTCAAACTTAATGGTGGGCTGAAGAAAAAAGCAACAGCAACGGTGTTTCCATTAGCTTACAGTACCTTAGAGCCTTTTGTTAAACCTACAGGCTCATTGTCGATAAACCAAGAGTCATCTTCTGCACCAAACTGTGCAAGACTGTAGTAAAAAGAGAATTAGGTCCAATTCTCTCTCAGGCTATAGCTACAGTGGCTTTAAAATCAATCCGAAATTCTGAGAAACATTAGCCAGTCAAAGCACATAGAAAGAGAAACATTACAGATTGCACCAGGACAACAGCATATTACATAATGTAGAAAGCAGCACCAACAAATGTTACCACTGCTAACAATACATGCAAGTTGGTGAGCAGTTAACATGACTGACATGCGGTATTAGCCCCACTAGTTTTCAGTCTGTTTTAAATAGCATTAGTATTTTGGTAATAAATATTCCTTTAAGGAAAGCCCATCAAGCCTCATATGAAAGCAGCATGTATTCCGCACAGTTAAGACAGACTTACATCCACAACAGGATTCTCCGGGGGTCTGTCCAGTCTCTTCATTTTGCCTTTGACCCTGATTTTCTTATTCGGTCTACCGTCATCTCCCATCATAAGCTCCCTATCAGAGAGAATTACAATGCTTACTGACCTTCACACACTTAAATGGATGACTTCACCTTGTGGCCTAAAGAGGCGGCAGAAGCACACAAGTCCCTTAAGTAAAAGTACAAGTTTGGCAAAAAGCAAAATTGACATTAACTTTTGACTAACGGTTTACATTTCAATTAAGCATCTTAAGAGTTTCCATTTCTCAAACAGTATGAACGTTAATGAGATGTACACAACCATGACGAAAAGCATGAATAATAAACCTGCAGGAATCCTCTGCAAAATTATCAGCTAACTGATTTTAATATCAGTTTTAATATGTTTTTTTCTGATTGGGATTTTTTTAAAGACGTATTTGCATCTTCCATTATATACACACAGACTCGCTTCGATTTCTTTCATTGGGTTCTGTGACGGCTGCTTTCAGAGAGTGGAGCATATTCCAGAGAAAAACCTCATGAATAAAGAAACTGCACTTATTCAACACCATTAAGGTGGAGAAAGATGGGGAAGAAAACATCCACTGGGTTTAACTCTTCCTAAGCAGCCTATGTAAACACTGCAATGTCAGCAAATGCCTTAATTTCTGGTTCAGTCTTACCCACCCTCTTTTTTGATTGGTAACCTTGTGAAAAGTGACACAAAAACATTTTTCAACTAAATATACACCAGAGAGGGGAAAAAAAAAAAAAAAAAAAAAAAGTAGCCTAGTTTCAAAATGTAGTGAGCAGAGAGCACAGATTTTTCATTGGAAATGTACTAAGTAAAAAGCATTAAGTGACAAATACTTTAAGTACAGATACAAGCAATTTTTCACATAAGTACTTCTACTTCATTACTTCTTCCTCCCTCCCATGGCCTGAACAGTTATGAATTTCAAAGTTTTTTCTTATACTCATTATTTAGGATAAACACAGCTCGTTCTGAATAAATCTGACAGTTTACAGATATGAAGCACAGCAGTGAACAAGTTTTGGAGAAAAACCAAAAAGTGTGCGCTTGCACGTTTGGGCATACACATGCGTTTTATACCTGTGATTCCAGTATTGCAGTTTATAAGCCTCATATTCTGGGATCTCCATGTCCTCCAACTCCCAGGTAGCCTGGTCATATGGTAGATCCCTCCACTTGATGAGGTAGTGACAGTTATTTTTCTTATCCACACTACACAGGGAAAAACAGATATTCACGTTTAGAGGTTAAATCTTCACTGTGATTTAACTTCTAATTATTTTTTTGGGTTTAAACATTATCTGCCCTAAACAAAAGGATGCACAGGTGTGGGGCGGACATTTTACACCAATACAAAGTTATGAAAGCACTCATATGAACATCAAGGGTTCTGTAACAAAGCCCTAGAGCATAACAGTGATTCACAGTTCAGTAGAGGCTCTGCTCTAGCAGACCTGACTGAAATGATGAAATCCTCTATAATTAGCCAAAGCTCAACTACGGCCTTTTAGAACATTTCTGAGAACTTCAGAGAACTCTGAAGCTGGTACTGCAGAAACAAGTCTTACCTGTGGTTGAGGATGCGGTGGATAATCATCCACTCCATTTTGATGCCAAAGCGATAATACTTTTCCTCCATCTGGGCATAGATGGGGTCTTTGTTCTTCCTCTTGTCACTCTTATCTTCATCACCCTCCCCTCCAAAGTCTAAGGGCGGGGGCTCGTCCATGTCGTTCTTGCGCTGGTAGTTCCTGAACATCACCTGGCAATGCAGTTCCAGCTGAGGAGGAGTGAGAGAGTAAACCTTCACTTAGGCTTGACAAAGAGTGGAAAATTTAATTATAAGCTAACTTACATCCTAGACTTTTTAGATATTTATTAGGTCTGATGACAGAAATTACTTGACCTCAAATAAATTCTTCACAGCTGACTTCCAAAGATGCTCCAAGACCACTAAAAAGTTACAACTTTCATAGGAGCCATACCATCTCTATAAACATGTTTTTGGTGCATAAACATATCACTGAAGCCAACAACTGCGGAATATTATTCTGTCAGTTTAAATGTGTGCAAATCAGCCACAGATAAACTGACATGACCTTCACACTAGACATTTATACGAAGTAACCCAGAGACCATGATCACTGAACTAATACTCTGTTGTCTTTCATTAAAAGAAAACATTTTTTTTAAATCATATGTACACAGACCTGCACTTCAGAGACCCAAGAGCAATGCCAATAGGACATGTTCTGCCACTTGACAAAGAACTCTCTCTCGGGCCGTCCAGCCAACGGAAGAGGGTCAGGGGCGTCGGCTGGAAGGTCGGGGGGTCGGGCTACAGGGGTGGGTGGTGGTGGATCGCCCCAACGCCAGGTAAGAATCTTCTGCACTTTCCCTTTCAAAGGAGGACACTGAAATAACAGTCAAACCAAATTAAGAGTCGCATGAAACACTATAAATTAAGATGGTTTCTTTAGGCACAGTAAAAGGGTGAACATCTGTTTAATGAAGCTAATACACTCTAAAAAGTAACAAACTTTGATATTAAATCCTTTGGTATTAAATTCAATGCCATTCCCACTCTTGAGCTACCTGGTTTACTCACAGTGCAACGAGGGCAAATCCACTCTCCATTGGGTATTTCAGGCAGGGGTGGGTTGAGGCAGTGGATATGGTAGGAAGAGGGACAAGAGTCGCAACACAGCAGCTCTCCTCCATCTTTACACACTCTACAGAATTCCATATGGTGATCATCCTCCTCTGCCTCGCCGCCAGCTGCATCGTTCTCCTCCTCTCCTTCCGAGCCGTCCTCACGCGCCTCCCATTGAATACCTTCTTTTTCCTGAAACAGAATTATTATTGACTACTTTCCACATTTAACCAAGCTACCAACAAAAATGGGACATTTCACAAATTTCTAACACAAGCTTTATATCTTTATTAAAATATGAAATCTCATTTTCAAAAAGATAACTGGGGTACCTGAGAATCATGAATAAATATATAAAAGACTATACAGATTAGACAATATGGAAATAAAGAACTAGTGAAGTTCTTGAATCGAGAGAAACCGCAGCAAAACTGACTAGGGTTAAGTGGGACAAAGTATCAATCCGAAACTAGGTCATTCAAATCGGCCAAAGTAAAGCCAGATTTCAAGCCTGTAAACTGTTTTTTAGCTTATGCTGAACACGTTTGTCGCATGTTACATGATGTCAGCTTTTCCTCTATGGGCTCAAATATATGCGATACAAGACTTTGTGTCATTCCACCATCACTTGTGGCTGACGCAGGCCTTAAATCAATGGGACCCTTTAGGATATTCCGTTTGTGCATGTAAATGGTCTGCAAAGTAAAAAAGCCCAAAAACAAGTACACGCAAGAGGGAGTAACCCTCCCCGACATGAACAGCTTTCCTCCGCTGCATTAAATGCCCTTTTCTTTGTTATAAGATGATGTAATCTCATAACACAATCCTTACTATCTATTGTTAAGTTTGGCATTCGCCCTCACACAAAAGAGCTGCAGAAGTAAAAATCCACTACTCAAACGTCACGTTCCAGTGTAGCTCACGAAAGTGGATCAAGTCTACCAATTCGTTCTACCTGACTTTCAAGAACGGACTCTGGCTCAAACCGATAGAACAGAACCGATGCCGTTGTAATAATAGCCACAGCAGTGTAGGAGTGGACCTTGTAGGAAGAAGCTGCTCTGAAAGTTGACCAATCAGAGCATACTGGACTCACCAGGAAGGGGGCTTAAAGACACGGGAGCTCTAACAGAGCATTTCAGAAAGGGTGAAGAGAGATGTACACTAAGAGAAAAGGGCATTTTTGTAAGGGCATGAGGCATGTAAATCTATTCTAGTAGACCCTAAAATTAGTTCATACACACTGAAAATGAGCATATGTCACATCCATTTCAAGTTACTGGCCTCCTCCACATTTGTAGTTCATAAACAGAAATTGATGGCCTCATAAAACCTTGAAGTGTTGTTCAGACCAGACAGGTTAAGAGCAAACAAGGTCTCCTCAGCTACAATGTTATTAATAACAAACCACAGAAAATCTTACTTGGCATCAATTCACTGCATATTTTGATAGAAAGCCCTGAAGGAATTTCACTAAAACTGCTCAACATACAAAAATGCAACTTACTGACAGATAATAACAGATGTTTTAAAGCTGTCACTTACACAATGTGGGCAGCTCCATGTGCCCTCTGGGGCTTTCTCCATGTCAGGGTCTAGGCAGACCATGTGGTAAGCTCTGGGGCAAGTGTCACAGAGGATGATCTCTCCACCCTGCTGGCAAACCTCACAATAGTCCTGGTGATCGGTCTCATAGCCATCAGCATCTTCATCCACTGAATGATATATATTGGGGGGGGGGGGTTAAATCAAAGGCAGGAGATCACCATCACAGTTGAACCCTACAATACTCCACAATGCTAAATAAAATACAAAATGCAAGTCTCACCTATATCTCACCTATTCAGAGCAACATTTCTCCTAAGAAGTCAATAAAATTGTTTGACATGATTTCCTGCACTCATGACAGACCAAACAGAACTCCACCTGGTGCAGGTTTGAGGGCCTTAACCTTTATCTAAACTGGGGCAAAGACAATACTGCACAGCTCTACTCCAGCTGAGAAACATAAGTAATACACCCTTATACCACAGTCCAACCTGAAGCCCTCAGAAGTACTCATTTTTGTTCAACAAAAACAGCTCTCACCTTTCTTCTTCTTTTTGGGCTTAGGCTTCTTCTTGGAGCGACTGCTACGGCTGTTGGAGCCATCAGACACAGAGACGCTGTTCATACTGCCGTCATCAAAGTCACTGTCTACGTCCACATCGTCCTCTTCACTCTAAATAGGTAAACGACAGAAGTGAACAAATAAGTAAAATGTAGGCAACAAGGGAACACGGACACTGACGTTCTTGATGATGGGGGTGTGCGATTAATTTAATACTTTGTGTTATTGCCAACCTCAAGAAAAGGGACAGAAAGGCATGAAGTGAGATGCTGTGATGAACTAGTGTGTGAGCTCGAGAGGCAGGTGTGACAAGATATAGCTTGGTGAAAGCATGCAAGTGACTAAGTAAGAAAGAAAATACATACAGAAGAGCGCTTTCTCTTGCTGTTGAAACCTCCCAGTTTAATCTTCAGAGGAGCAACCTTTTTGGTCTTGACCTTCTTCTCCTGAGGCTTGGGGGCAGGTTTGGACTTCCTGCGTGCATTAGGGCCTGAAAAATAAAGAGCAGAAGCCAGAGTTTCAAAATGTGTGAAAAAAACCCTCAGCCAGACAGTCCAGCTATCCAAGGTCATGGATGAAGAAGTAAAACATCCTTGAGACTTCAAAATCACACACACACACACAAAACAAGAATACTAAAATTAAAACTATGTTCACATCAACACATGGGAACTACATTACAGTGCATTTCTCTAATGCAGGGATCAGTAGATTTAAGAAATTTTGTTGACTACGCCTCAGAGGATCAGAAAGCTGTTTTTTTTTATATGTAACAAACAGAGCAACATATTTATCCACCCAGGTTCTCTGGGGAGCACAGTCAGCGCTCTCATCCCTCTGCTCCTTCAGGCTGCAAGAGTGGCATACGTTATGTAGGGGAGCCATTTTGTGCCCCGTCATAAATGGCAGGATTTTTTTTTTTTTTTTATGTAAACACCACCTCACCAGTAAGCTCCAGCTAATGGTATTGTTCTGTTCTAAGAGAGGATTAAGGGAGCAGACGGGGAGGTCTGCAACTTGAATTCCTCACGCTATTCCAGATTTTTCAGGAAGTTGAATATAAACAAAAAACACATACATCCAGTGCATCACACACACGCATTTCTAGATAAAATAATCTCCTTTAAAACTCCAAAAGCCATGCTCACCCTTGCCCTCTTTAGTTTTGGCCTTACGGACAGGAGGTGCTGGAGGAGGCTGAGGATCGGTTGGAGGAGGCGCTGCAGGGGTTGCCCCCGGTCCCTCGGCCGCCACCATGCTTTCTACAGCCGCAGCTACGTTAGCGGCCGCAAGGGCAGCGTTGGCAGTGGCGGAACCACGCAAGGGGTTGTTAGTGCTGAACTCACGCCATTTCGCACCTAGCACCATCATCATCTTGGAGACTGCTATCTTGGGGTTTTTGGCTGCAATAAGAGGCCTAGTTAAACAGACAAGGAGAAGAGCAGATGGAGTCTGAGACAACCATATGACATTCTACATGTAAAGAATTAAAGCAAGACGGTCACAAATCATTTAGAGCCCACAGAAAATGCAGTCACATTAATCTAGTATTTCTGGAAGTGCACAGACGCTTAGTCCAAGGTGAAACAAGAAGTGCACAACACTTTGTTTCTGACTACTAAACGTAATAAGCAAACAAGTTTATAGTGCAGTTTTAGGACAGTGTTGTGTAAATCAACCACAGCCACACTGGCCAACCATTTGAATTATCCCTAAAACAGGTCTTTTCTGCGAAGAAACTCAATTTCTTGATACATACAGTGGTGTTATAGTTTGGAGTAAAAACCTACATTTCTGACTGAGAAATATTTACTAGATTTTTTCCCGTACTAAAATTCTGGGGATGAACAAAGTCTCTAAAAAGGTGCTTACTCTGTGACTTTAAAAAACAATTTAAATAAAACTTATTTTCCCTTAAAGGAACAGTTGATTGGAAAATCATGTAATTTATTAGTTACCCCAAATGTAGTTCATCAGTCATGTTTGGAGTCAAAACATCTTTAGGTTTGAACTGGAACTACAAGGCTAATGTTGCTAACACTGGAAGCAGGCTCCCAAAACATTCCCAAAATTTCCAGAACTCTCAACTCATTCATACGTCATGCAGGTTTTAATTCAGGTCATGCAGGGAAGTCAATGTGGCTTAGAACATATAGTTTATTGTAAATCATACTAATTGTAAAAAAGCTCTGAGAATCTAAAAGACGGGGCAGCCATTTAGGATAATCAGAATTACTTCCTCCCCCACGCACAGTTTGGTGCCATAATATTACCAGCTGCACAAAATGGAAATCTGAATATTGCCCAATAGGAAGTCAACTTCAACTACATATAGTAAGACAATGAGCGCAACTAAGAGTAAAAGCAAACATCTTTGAGGCATCAACCATAAAAACATACCCGGCGCAGCTTATAGATTCTGGAATCCTCCTGGAGATCTTTAACATACTGCGCTGACTGAGACGCTCAGGTTTAGTGCACTGTGTCTCGTTAGTTTGTGGTTCGATGCTAAAAGCCAGCCTGCAGGTGTTCACGTCAATAGGAAATTGCTGCTAATCTACCAGACTACCTGTAGATTTCTTTACTCTGTTTTTACAAAATCAACACTTCTTTTTCGTAGTTTTATCGTTATCCGATATTCATCCCTCACAGTAAGCAAGGCTGAGGCATTACAGTGCTAAAACTAGATACCTGCGTGGTGAGGTTTTACAACACGCTCCTGCGCAGCCTCTTCCCAGAACCGTAAGGCGCTACTACACCGGAAATCGAATGATAAAGTTTCACATCTACCTCCAATGTGTTAGTAAGGCCTCTCCATTTTAACAAACCCTTTCCCCCCTAAATAACTTTACGCAGCCCATCAACATATCATGCTTTTGGCTTGTACTTGTTGAAACATTTTGGTGGACATTTGCTTTCTGTATATGTTAGCACTGTTAGCCTGGCTGCTCTATGCATACAAAAGCTCCACATTTTAAAAAGGTGACCATGATTATTAGATGAGAAATACCTGACGAACTGACTGAAGGCCTTGTAGTTGGTGAGTGACCTGTAGTCCTCCTCAGTAAAGACGTGGTCAATGTCCTCCATGCCCCAGGTATCCAGCAGCTGGGAAGAGGTTTTTGGTTCCTGCAAAACAATTTCAAACAAATTTCCTGAACAACAACGTCGTCTTCAGACAACTTCACACGGCACGTTTGGGGTCCAAGTTCTGTTTCTTGGAATCTAAAGTGGATAATAGCCTGAGGCCTACAAACCTTTAGTTTGCTGAAAACAAGCTAGCACGCCACCCTCTCATACTCACCATGTCGTCATCATCTTCATCTTCCTCTTCCTCAGGTTCTTTCCTCTTAGAGGCAGATGAATTGGAGTTCCTCTCAGCAGCAGTGCTATTCCTCTTCTTGTCTCTGGAGGTGCTGGCTCTCTTCTTCTTCTTACGGCCAGGTGTGTAATCGCTGCCCTCACTGTCTGAGCGGCCTCCAGCACCATCTTCCTCCACCTCATCCACTTCAGCTCCTTCTACGTGCTCTGGGGAACTGATGGGGATGTCCTGGAGGGAAAAGAATGCACCGTTTTACAGAACTACTTTTGGCAAGGCAGCGGGAGGTTATACAGAACCCAAGAACAGGGGACACAAACAAGCACGGGCATGAGGGAAGGTACTGTGACAAACAATCCAAACTGCATATTACATGAAATTACTCTGAGTCAAGAAACAGTCTGCTGTAAATCTGGGATCTGAAATTAGGCCTACCTCCCTACGAGAGCGCTGTCTCTTGCTTTTGCTCTCACGACTACTTTTCTTAGCTTTCTTCTTCTTTTTCACCTTAGGGGCTTCATTCTCTGACAAGTCTTCATCCAGATCATCATCTATAGAACAGACAGATCCATGCATTCATTCGAAACAAGCAATATTTTCACAACCACACTTTAGCCAGCCAGTTCAGAGTCTCTGTTCAAGGACAAGTTTAACACTTTAGATTCAGATGACACACTGAGGCCTTAAAAAGGTACAAACTGACTTATTTTAAAATGACATATTTATAGTTATCAATAAACAATACAATTCTGCATTAAGACATGAACTTCAAATATTACATGAATAGTTACTGTTATTTATGGTCTGAAATGCTGGAAGCTCAAAACCCATTCAAACTTAACATCTGCAAAAGTTACTTTAAAGCACATGCTTTAAAAGTAATTCCCTATATGCAAACAGACTTGCAAGTCTTTCTTAATGACCATGTGTAGCACATCAGAAAAGGACAGGGAGGAAGGTTTGCAGAGGGATAAGCCGTTAGTAGGTCAAATAAGCGCCTGGGTCACATGGTTTTTCATTATTCCTCTGGTCAAGCTTTCTCATACTCACTATTTCAGTACATACATACATACACACACCCTAAACCGGCATGTAGTGAAGTGAACTGCATAGAATATCAACACGACTGCAAGAGCAAGTTCGGGTTTCGACACAGCGTAAAACAGAGGATCGGAACTGGTCGCCTCAGAAAGTGCAGTCGGTGGTCAGCTAGTATTTCCATGTTCATTTGAACTGTACACTACCAAGCGGAGAGAGGACAAGTCAGTTCGTCGCACAGGCTTACATCCCGGGATCTTCACAGCATCCACTGCAACAGCGCCCAAATACAGATCTTCCGGCTTTCGCGGTCATGTGAGTGGATGTAAATTAAATGGACGGTGAATTTTGTCAAATCTGTTTGCTGAAAATGTGAAAAACGGTCACTGAAACACGGGGCTGAAAATTATGTGAACCGATAATTGTAACTAAGCAAAAGTGCTGCACATGGCCCGAGAACGCCACACACACACACGGCCTCGTGTCGGGAGTTTAATTGGCCTCGCATTACATTTCACAAAAACGCCGAAACCGTCTGTCCTACAGGAAACGCGTAGACCCAACCCGGAGCTAACCGAGAAACGGTCAGTAAAGAAGCAGAAGTGAGGAAAACCTCGGCCTCGACGCTGTGGGCCAGTCCGGAGTGGGGTGGTCGAAGCAGCTCAACGCCCCATCACGAACACTGCGCGCGCGCTCTGTGGGGAAACCCCCAAGTCCTCTCAGCCAAATCCCCAAATCTCTGCGGCACCATAAAAAAGTTCTGTAGGAAACAAACCCACCCAAACCGCCCCCCTTATCCCGCGGTCGACCAGAGCCGGCGATCCCAGTCGACTGTGCCCGTGAATGAAAAGCCTTCATCTGCGAACAGCGCGGATTCGTCGTGCTCAACAAACGTCATCGGCTAGCCGGCGGCTAACCGCTAGCGCTGCCGTTCTCACACCCGCACGCAGGAAAATACCGGTAGGCCGCAGCAGAGCGAAGCCGGCAAAACCCAACCCAGACTGCACGGAGCGCTCAAGGCCTGGGCGAAAGCCGGCAAATGTACGTTTTCACATAGGAGTTCTGCTGCATTTCCTGAACTATGGGCTGCGAGCGGCTCCGCCAGTCCGCTCCTCACGGGAGCTTGTGTTGATAGCTCGCAGGCTAACAAGACTTAGCGCGCTAACAGTTTGCTAACTAACAGCAGCTGGCAAAACACCAGCAAAACGCCTGAGTAGATTCGGGAACCGCTTAAACTGCACCCGGCGGCATTTACCGCTACATAAACCAACGTCGTTTTTGCTCGTTTAGCCAAAGACTAGATGGTCCATTGTCCCCCCCAAGTTTCACTCTCCGTGTACTCCTGTAATTTCATTCACCGGTTAAATCAAGATTTTACCAATTCACTTTGAAAAAGAAGCATTAAAATACCAAACACGCGGTAACAACTTTCTTGTGTGACCATATTAAAGCAGAATAGGTCCTTCGGTTCGCGATAAGAAGCGACTGGCTGTCGAAATACTTACTTAAATTTAATAGCGAGCCAACTTAGCAAGGTTCTAGGTAACCTACCTTGCATCATGGACCGGTCTTCTGTTGGTCCAAAATCATCTCGGTCATCTTCACTTCCAGACATAATAACTTAGTTGTGTTTTTTCCACCGTTTTCACTTCGGCTGAACACACACACACGGTCCCTTTCACTCCTCTCACCCAATCTTCTGTCTTCTTGAGGCAAGGCGGGACGAGGGGGAGCCGGTTTCGAAGAGGTGGAAATTAAACAGAAGAGTAAGAAAACGGAAGTTAGTGTTGATGGCCAATACATGTCCGTCACATCATGTTAAAACAATGCCCGTTCCCCCTTCTTAAAACACTACAGCTCAATAGTTCAGTCGAAGACGGGAGCACATGGGGGAGCGCGGAGGGGTAAAAGTTGTACCGAAGCGCCGGCAGACGCCGGAGCGGCTTCCACAACACGAGCTAGCAAAGCGACAAACTAGCTCCCTCGCTACCTCCTGAACCAACTAGCAGGCTAACGGGCAAGTAAAGTGTCTGCTAGCTGTGCCGGCTAAATCCGGGGGGGGCACGGCGGAATCATCGCGTGATCCTCACAACTGAGAACTTCGCTTTGCGTTTGTGTTTAATAGACTCACAAAAGCTGATGTGCGCGGGATGGAGAAACAATGTAAGGTTGGTATACTCACACAGTTTGGACGTTCCCGTTGGTTTGAAATAAAGGAGGGGAAAACGACGTGTGCTGCTGTTTCCACGCTCAGTTCCCTCCTCCAACAGTTAAACGCAGCTCTCAGCGTTTCCCTTTTTTTGTTAATGAACTAGAAGCAGTCGAATTTTCTTCAGCGCAGGAGGGTTCGTGCGACGTCGCCGTCTCTCCCTCTCCCACTAACACCCCATGCATACACACAAAGAGATCAGGGGGCAGACATCCCATAATAACCCCCCCCCACACACACATACACACTTACTCACCCCTCCCCCCACTCTGCATAGTTACCTTGCAACATACAGACCATAATAATCACCCCCCCCCCCCCCCCCCCCCCCACACACACACACACACACACACACACACACACACACTCTCACTCAGGCTCTTCCCCATTCCTCCATGCCCCTTAGCAACCGTTGCCATGGAGACACCCCCTCCCGCCCCGTTCTGTTAACATCCCATAATAATAATGAGTGCAGTCACTGACATCCCACAATAAGCATAACTCCAAAAAGAGAGAGCAAGTAGAGGAGAGAGAGAGAGAGAGCAAAAAAAAAAAAAAAAAGACACGTCACATGGCAACTCCACGCCACATGACTACATCCTTTCAGTCCCGCTCAAACCTACTGTACATGTATGTAGACCTACGTGAAGCTGTGGGCCTAGTTTGGGACCCTTATAAACAAACATACAAGTCCATGAACATGAACAGCGCATGCCTTTAGAATATGGAAGAGGTACTTGTCCGGTCATTAAGATGCTGATCCTGCATAAAATGCAGATGTACAACCTGAAAAAGTTTCTGAAGGCCTAACCTTAACTCCAAATCTAGTTGCAGTTTTGGCATGTATGTGTTAAACAAGGCCACTAGACCTATCGCTGTCTTCACAGAGAGTGGGAGAATGTCTAAAAGACAGATAATGCAAGGGTGCAGAAGTTCAGGGGAGGTCCTGTTTGGGGTCATAATACAAGACTAAACAGTTCTGCCTCTGTTTCCTTCTTAAAGCGTAAGAGAAACATGAGATTCACTAATGCAAATTGTTTTGGTTCTACAACCTCCAAAATGTGCATATTGTGATGATGGACGAAAATTTCTTTTCATGGAAATAAGAGGTTAATACAACTACGGTGCCTCATACATGGACGTGGGCCTACTGTTTGAACAGAATGGGAACCATGCCAAGTTGAATGTCCACTTTGGTTATCCCAGTTTGTAACATCAGAGTAAGATCATGTAGGAACTGCCACAGGGCACATTGTAAATTTAATGCTGCAAAGCTCTGTGCTGTAGGCCATCCTGGAGCAATACCGTTTTTCTGTAGTGTTTTAGATTTAAGTTAATTTACCAAATCCATGATCGTCATTCAAAACGTGAACCCGAACTTCTTCAGTGCCCAAATTTATATCTTTCCTGAAAGCCCAACGGACTCCAGAGTCATAAACGTACAAAGGCCTTGGGATCTCACAGCCAAGCAATTTATCACTAGAAGAATTTCATGTAATCCATGACGGTGCAAAATGTACTTTCTACATAGGTTCTCTCGAAAACCTTTCTCTGAAAACCTATTTTCCCCCATTAGTGTCTACTTCCCATTCATTTCTCTGGCTCTTCTTTCTTCCTTTCTCTTCTCCTCTGCCTCACTCGCCCCATGCACCCTACATTTCCTCTGACTCAGCAAACTCCATCTCTGACACTACTTCACTTTGTTGCTTGCCTATTTTTGCAGCCCTCCAGCCGCTTCTTTGTCACCGTCGTTCCCTCTTTCTCTTTCTCCGTTCTTCCCTAATTTTGCTGGCTATCTCCCAGAGAGGCTGAGCAGAGCCACAAATAGCAGTTGAAAGGAGGTATGTGTGTTCGAAAGTTCTGACACATGTACTCACATATACAGTGTTCTTGTTTTTTTACAGTGGGAGTGCATATGCACTAACATCCCATAATTATAGATAGAAAAAAGGATATGGAGGTAGTTGTCACGGCAACCTGCTCAGACGCACCCCTCCCCCATGCTCCAGTAGCACTGAACATCCCATAATATAATTTCTGAGTCAAAAGAAAGTACAGACCATAATATTCTTCCTGTGCCGAGCGTTGTCATGGTGATAAGCAGGCGTGAGGGGGGTGAGGGTGGTGGGGGTCAGATTACCACGCATGCCAAAATGCAGACCATAATACTCTTCCGCTAGCACCCCCCATCACACACACACACACACACATATATACACGCATACACACCTCCATCTACACACATCCCTTGTTACCCTGTCACTAGGCAAAAGAAGTACATATGGACTTCGTCATAGAGCCTCACTGATAGACAAGCAGCACGACACAAGGGAAGCTGGAGCGAGACGGCTGAAGATGCGGCCCCATTGGTAGCTGATCAGGCAAATAAATAGACTAATAGGCCACAGAAGAGACTGGCAAGAGGGGCGCTCAGAGGTTGAGTACAAAAAAAGCATGGGAAAAACCCAACAGGGCAGAATGTACCAATGCGGTCACCCTGTTATATAGATGTTGAAACACTCTTCTGTCACTTTCCTCGCCGTGCTTTGGTCTAGACATGAGTCCTTTTCAACTGCTATGCCCTTGACAAAGGCCAGATGTCTTTCTCAAGAGTATTATTCATCTAATTGAGTAAATATCACAGGTTCTGGTCGTGTTCTTTATGTGGAACACTTAAGGAACTTTCCTATGGAGAAACTGTCCTGATACTTTCTTATTGTCTAAGTTTGATCCCAGATTGTCAACTTCATGTGTCTCAAAAGTCTCTTGTGTCTTCTGTCTCTCTTCATGTGTGTCTCCAGAAGCCACACATGAAGACAGACATCTCATAATCTGCATACCCAAACAGTCGCTCCGTCTTTATGCCAGATCAGGGAGCCATTGCACTGGAGCATTCTTGTGTAGGGTAAAGCCTCAAAAAAAAAAAAAAAAAAAAAAAAAAAAAAGCAAGAAAGAAAAAAGAAACAGGCCTGATCCAGACCATAATATTCCACTCCCCCTCCCCCTCCCTCTCTCACTCCCCCCCCAGTTCACTCCCCGCCTTCACCCCTCCCCCCGCCTAATAACACAGACATCCCATAATATGCCGGGCGACAAGAACACCCCCTCCCTCCCCCCATCTCACTGCCACTCCATAATAATCAAAGAGCAGGAGTACTAATTCACCACTTGCACTGTACTCTGTGTTCTCTGTCTGCTGAGGCCGTATAGAAGGCCAGGAAAGGCTGGCTATGACGTCTGAAGCAGACTTTACCATCCACAAGCTTTTTTTTTTTTTTAATGTTAGTGTGCTGTTGAACTCTGAGTCATCCCAACCATATAAATTCACATGAATTCCACCATGCATTTTGAAAGGTACAAGACAGGCACGGGGTTAGTTTTGGAGCAAAACTTCTACCTGGACTCAGTATCAAGTTTATTGATTTTGATAGAGCTTATGGATTCCCCGTACAGAAGACAGTGGCAACATTATTTCTCTCAACGTTGACTTGCGCACTGTTTCGGTTTCAGGGCCGTGAAGGAAATCTACACAAAGATTCAACGTCAAACCCTCACTTCTTCATGCCATCAGTGTGCACAAGAGGTACACACACTTTAACATTTATCTCCACACCCTCCACCTCCCTCTCACACACATCCTAGCCCCCACCCCTCCACCTCCCCTTCCTATACCAGGGCACGTTGTGACAAAACAAAGAACATCCCATAATATCAAAATCAGCCTTGCCGCTGCAGTAAGCATGGCAACCGAGTAAAGTGTAAGGCCGGTGACTTGAGAAAATATGAATATGTATGCATATTTTTGCACACCAACAAGAAAGCAAGCATATTTTGGGTTTTGAGTGGTGCAAAAAAAAAGGCCGATGTCACATTAGGTAAGAATCTTGAAGAGCCTTCCAGTGTGGGGATCTCTTATTTTGACAGCCATTTGGATCTATCATTTTTCATCATAAACAGAGTCAGTGGTTAAAAGAAAGCAGTCATCATAACCAGCCCCCCACACCCACCCGTTGCCAATAGCAACATTCTTATAATGAGGTCAAATGACCATCCAGTAATTATCACTAAGCTGAATAAATCAGTTACACTAGATCTGCTGTACTGTCATTTTGTCACTCCAGCCATCACTGTCTGAATGGTTGTTCATTCATATTGTGGTCATAGCATATCAATCACTAGCAACACTGTTTTCTTCATAGAAGCTCTAGTTATGGATATTGTTGGTTAATTAAGCCTAGAATCAACCTTCTAGTGCAGCATTGAGCAGCATTCCTTTGTCCTCTTATTAATATGTATAGCAAATAATTCAGTGCATGTGACATCACATGTTTCACAAAGAGATCGCAGAGAGATAGTGAATGACTTGAATGCAGCCCCATTCTGTTTGCTTTATACAACTGAAGCTACATGGTTCCTAGTTGACTCTATGACATCATCTGTGAGAGAAGCTTTTCGCTATGAACCAGGGCCGCATGTTATGGATAATATACCATCAATGTACACTTTATGAGGTCCAGCTCCCTTATAAGTCTACTACGTAAGTCCACAATTATAGACTGTAGCTCATCTGTTGTAATTTGTTCTAGCCACCCTACTCTATTTATTATTGGTCAGTTTCTGACCACAGAGCTGTTGACCAGATATTATGAGTGACATTCTCAACGTAAGTCAAAACTCAAAAATATCCAGGCAAGAGCTGTTCTGTGGTCAGAGATTGACCACTCATGAAGGGCTGGTGCTGATAGAGTTGAGGGCATAGTGTTCTTCTCCAAAAACAATGTGGCGTTTGTTGCCACTGAGGGAACTGTTGTTTCAGAAGATGTAACTTCATTCCTTGCTTCAACTTGCTGATAGCACCATGGGTGACAGACCTACGACATAAGGAAACATCTAGAAGAGAAATATCTGTGGAGAAAAAGTGTGGAGAAAAAAGTGTGGAACCAATGTAAGATGGCATTATATATGTTGGCTATAGAGGGTCAAATCCACCATCTCGCTAAGCATAACAATGAACAGGACAGTCTAGGCCCCAACAATTCTCAAATCAGTTATTTCATATTGAATCTCTTTTTACATGTTAACAAATTCTATACACCTCATTTCCAAAAAGTTGGGGCAGTATGTGAAATACTAATAAGAACAGAAAGCAATGGTTAGTGCATTCTGTTTGATTTGTAGTGAAAAAAATTGACATGTGACGTTTTGCCTGATAAAATTTGTTGCACTCAAATTTGATACCTGCAACATGTTACAAAAAACAGTAGCATGTTTAGCACCACAGTGTTACATCACCTTTCATTTGATCAACATTTAATAAACATTTGGGGACATTTGACATCTTCCACGTCTTCAGCTGTGCAACTGTACACGGCCTTCATCATCGTGTTTTGCACTTCATAATGCAGCGCATATTTTCAATAGAAGACAGCTCTGGACTGTATGCAGGCCAGTCTAGCACCTGCACTCTCTGATTACCCAGCCATACTGTACATGCAGAATGTTTCTTGGCATTGCCATACAGAAATAAACAGGGAGGTCCCTTAAAAGGACACAGCTTAAAGAAAGCAGCACATGTTGCTCCAAAAGGTGCATTATATGGTGGCAAGAAAAAGTTTTTAAACCTTTTGGAATGACCTGCAGTTGTGTTTAAATGAACTTAAATATGGTCAGGAATTCATATGAGTTACAATAAAGAACAAACACAATTGGTTTAAACTAGTAAC
Organism: Pygocentrus nattereri; assembly: GCF_015220715.1. Classification (NCBI taxonomy): domain Eukaryota; kingdom Metazoa; phylum Chordata; class Actinopteri; order Characiformes; family Serrasalmidae; genus Pygocentrus; species Pygocentrus nattereri. Next base: position 24,524,804 of record NC_051211.1, read on the forward strand.
ACAGAAAAAAAATTCTATTGTTCTTGTTCATATTGTCTATACAGTGTGGGTGTGCTTAAGTTGGGGAACACAACTTGAAACCTAGTTGGACTCTGGCCCTCTAGGACCAGAGTGGTACACCCCTGCCCTAGGCTAATAATTTCAGCAAAAGATAATTGGAGTCAACTGTTAGCAAACCTGTAATCCAATCAATAAAAGAAGTTTATAGGTCCGTGTTAGTTTGGCTTATAAAAACCTTTCAATGTTCTGAGATTCGATTCATATGAACATTTGCAGATTTAAAAGGGTTACAAAGTAATCTCAAAGAGTTTAAGTAGTCTCCAGTTAGACAATCTGTCTGTAAATGGAGACAATGTAGCACTGTGTCTACTCTTCCTAGAAATGAGATCTCAGCCTGGATAACTGTGAAGGCACAATGCAGAGTGAGTGATGAAGTAAAAAAAGAACCCTAGAGTAACAGGTAAAGAATCGTTGGAACTGGTTAACATCTCTGAGTCTATGGTACAAAAACATTAGACAGGCATGGTGTCCATTGCAGGACACCACAGAGGAAGCCACTGCTCTTGAAAAACATGCCAAAGAGAACCCTGACACTACAAAAGGTTACTGGGAAAATGTTTTGAAGACTGATGAAAGAAATTTTGGGAAAAACACTACATATGGCATAAAAAGGGTGCTACATAGCAATAAGAAAACATCACCTAACAGTAAATTATGGTAGAGGGAGCATCATGATGTACATATATGTTCATGGGATCTAGCAGATGCTCTTATCCAGAGCGACTTACAATTTGATCATTTTACACAGGTAGCCAAAGGTGGTGTTAGGAGTCTTGCACAGGGACTCTTATTGGTATAGTGTAGGTTGCTTCCCCAATCCCAGTCTACAGCATAGAAGGCAGAAGTGTTACCCACTACACTACACCAACCGTGATGTGGGGCTACATTGCTGCCTCTGGGCCTGGACTGACTGCCACCCTCGAGACAATGATGAATTTCCGAGGTTATGAAGATTAAATACAGAATCACACCAGAGTGGCTGTCCACAGACTAAAGCTCAGTAGAGATGTGCAAGTTACTCATACAATGAGCACTAATACACCCCCATACCACAACAAACTTTATGCTGGTTTTCTTTTAAAATCCTTGCAATTAGTCAGGAGACAAGTTCTTCTTACCTGTTGGATTATTTGCTTATACATTTTTTGGCAAAGTGGCAAACCTCAACTGATCCTTGCTCACAAAGGACCAGACATTTCCTAGACGCCCCTTTTACAGCCAAGTGTGAAGTTATCACTATTTTAAGATTTCACAACATTCTTAGTCTTGGCTGCCCATTGTAACTTTTTTGGAAAAATGTTGCAGACAACAGTTTCAGAATGAGCACATATTTGTAAAAAGATTAAAAATTTAAGTTTTCTTTTAAATACAGGCAAAGTAGATGTACAAAAATGTTTTGGTAACACTTTATTTGGATGGTCCACTTTAGATTCTTTGTAAATGTTTAGTACATATTTAAGTAACATTCAACTTAAAACTCATTAAATTCCACTGATCTTGACATTGAATGTAACTTAAATGGTTCACTATAGATGCTTTGTAAACATTCGGTCTGCCTTTCAATAAAATTAAAATAAATATCCATTAAATTTAACTGAACCTGTATCTAGTCCTAACCCTAACCCTCTTTATAATGTTGTTGATAGTCAACTGAAGATCCCAAGAAAGTTTGTTAATGATTACGTAGCTGTAGAGCATCTATAGGGGACTAACCCTAACCCTATATTTTTCAATACTGACTGTGGCAGAAAGCTCCCCTCTGCCCATCAAAGCAAAGGGACCACCACAGGACCACTGCTGAGCAGATATTATTTGGATGGTGGATCATTCTCAGCACAGGACTGACACCAACATAGTAGCGGCACTGCTTGAACACTGCACAATTAATCCACTTCATTAGACCCAGCTACCTTGTGGTCCAGCCGTTAGTTGTTCAGTTAAAGACTATAGCTCATTTACATTAGCCACTCTATAGAATTTCATAAGCGGTCAGTTTCTGACCACAGTTGGCTGGATGTTTTTGAGTGGACCACTTGCACCAGCCCCACACATACTACCATGTTACTACCATGCTGCTGTTACTGCTGAGAATGGTTCACCATTCAAACAACACCTGGTAGTTTAAGATCAAGCAATAGATGGACTACAGTTATTAACTGTAAACGTAGAAAGAGCAGTAACATATGTACCTCTTACAGGTCCCTCTTAAATATCACACAAATGAAAAATGGATTCGTTCTTGCTTATTAGAACGGCCATTTATGTCCTGGAGTCCAGATCTCACAATTGAGGTGAAACGTTTCTCAGTTATTTGCTGTTTGGTCTTTTTTTGCGTAGCAGGCCTCCTTGTCTCTTTGTTAACAAGCAAGACAACTAAAAGCTGGACTTTGTTGGCTGTATTGACCTAAGGCCTCTTCTTGCATCCACATTGGCTGAACAAATCCTTGTTAGTAAATTATATGGGTCAGAGAATTGTAGACCTCACAGAAATATAATATCTCCCCCTACTGGTCAGACTGCAGAAGACCTGGCCAAAGTATGCAGGGTAAAAAAATGTTTCTTTCAGCATAATGCAGTGAGTAAATGGCTTCCAGCCTGCAATAACAGAGGCAGTTCTGAAAGTCTGTCAGACTGCCAGTCATGCCATTGCAACATTAGCTCTGACAATAGAAGAACCCTATTTTGCAGCTCACAAGTGAGATTATCTGTGAATGGTTTCAATTTCAACCATTATAAAAATTCAAGTTAGGACAGTTAGCCCAATGCAGGGCCTACAGTGGCTTCAACATTAAAAAGATAATATCACTGATCATTATGTTGCCAATAAGATGTCTACACCTGTAGAACATGAAAAAATGTGTCCTTGTATGGCTACATTAAAGGAAGACTCTCACCGTCTTTTTAATTACTGCATAATTCAACCCTTGAGATGTAAATACATTTATCCAAAGTGTTTTGATGTGAAACGTTTCACTAGTAGAGAAATCTTCTGACTCCAGTGTCTTTACAGTGGAGATGAACCAAGGTCATATATAGCCAGTTCATCCATATTAATGTAATGTTGATAATGAAAAACAAAGTGAGCACTATTTTACTTAACAATGTAATTATATAAATTTTAAAAATAATGAAATTAGTTAGTGGCCTTAACTGTTTTCCATAATTTTGGCAAAACAATCTAAAGTGACCATAAAATCTATTCATTACCAAGGTTTTGTGTGTCCGACTGACCATAAAAGAAAATAGATTATTAAACAAAATGTACTCTACAATATCTGATCTTTACAAAACTAAAAGAAGATTTGTCTGTAGGTTATGCATGCAGTTTAGTTGCTGCACTTAGTTGAAAGGTTACAGATACATTTGCTTCTAAGACAGTGCACACATGGCCATCATAGTTGATCGGTTGTGCTGTATAAAATTAAGCTCCTCTTGCACAGTAAATCCCTGCTGTACTTGTCAACTAATCAGCCAGGCTTTGATGGGTCTATTTCAAGGTTGCTGTAGGTGGTGCAGGTATAACTGCATGCCTGCAAAGGTTATAGAAAAAACATTTGTGCCAACTTTGTGTTTTATAGTTTACTGCTTCCATCCCATTTCTTTCACTAATTTTAAGTAGATTTGGTTTTTTATTACACAAATCTCAGACACAGCAGTGCTGTTTTTAAACATCTCACTGTCACTGCTGGACTGAGAATAGTCCACCAACCAAACATATCCAGCCAATAGTGTCCTGTGACCACTGATGAAGGACTAGAGGATGACCAACACAACACAAACTGTAATGCATACTACCTGCTCTGTGAGGGTCCATGGGGTCCTGACCACTGAAGAACAGAGTAAAAGGGGGCTAACAAAGTATCAGAGAAACAGATGGACTACAGTCTGTAACTGTAGAACTACAAAGTGCATGTACAGGTGAATCTCAATAAATTAGAATATCAAAAAGTTCATTTATTTCAGTAATTCAATTCAAGTGAGTGAAACTCATTATGTAGATTCATTACACACAGAGTGATCTATTTCAAGTGTTTATTTCTTTTAATGTTGATGATTATGCCCTACAGCCAATGAAAACCCAAAAGTCAGTATCTCAAAAAATTTGAATATTGTGAAAAAGTTCAATATTGTAGACTCATGGTGTCACACTCTAATCAGCTAATCAACACAAAACACCTGCAAAGGTTTCTTAAACCTTCAAATGGTCCCTCAGTCTGGTTCGGTTGGCTTCACAATCTCAAAAGGTCCTTGCTTAAGAAGTTGGCTGATTGTCAACAAAAGGCAATTCAAGAATTTGGGGGAGATTCACAAGGAGCGGACTGCTGCTGGAGTCAGTGCTTCAAGAGCCACCACACACAAACGCATCCAGAACATGGGCTACAACTGTCCCATTCCTTGTGTCAAGCCACTCATGACCCACAGACAACGTCAGAAGCGTCTTACCTGGGCCAAGGAGAAGAAGGACTGGACTGTTGCTCAGTGGTCCAAAGTCCTGTTTTCAGATGAAAGTAAATTTTGCATTTCATTTGGAAATCAAGGTCCCAGAATATGGAGGTAGAGTGGAGAGCTGCTTGAGGTCTAGTGCAGAGTTTCCACAATTAGTGATGGTTTGGGGAGCCATGTCAACTGCTGGTGTTGGTCCGCTGTGTTATATCAAGTACAAAGTCAGCGCAGCCGTCTACCAGGACATTTTAGAGCACTTCATGCCTCCATCTGCTGACAAGCTTTATGGAGATGCGGATTTAATTTTCCAGCAGGACCTGGCACCTGCCCACACTGCCCAAAGTACCAAAACCTGGTTATATAACCACAGTATCACTGTGCTTGATTGGCCAGCACACTCACCTGACCTAAACCCCACAGAGAATCTATAGGTATTGTCAAGATGAAGATGAGACACCAGACCCAACAATGCAGATGAGCTGAAGGCCGCTATCAAAGCAACAGTGCCACCATAACATAACACCAATACCAACAGTGCCACAGGTTAATCGCCTCCATGCCACACAGCATTGATGCAGTAAATCATGCAAAAGGTGCCCGACAAAGTATTGAGTGCATATACTGTACACTGGCCAACATTTATGTATTAAAATCATTTTTTAAATTGGTCTTATATAATATGCTAATTTTCTGAGGTTTTCATTGGCTGTAGGGCATAATCATCAACATTAAAAGAAATACATTTGAAATAAATCACTGTGTGCAATGAATCTATATAACATGAGTCTCACTTTTTTAATTGAATTACTGAAATAAATTAACTTTGATGATATTCTAATTTACTGAGATGCACCTGTGTATAGTAAGTGGAATATATAAAATGGACAATGAGCACAAAAACAAGCAGGTGGTCATAATGTTACGCCTGATTTTATACATACACTATATTGCCAAAAGTTTTCACTCACCCACCCAAATCATTGAATTCAGCTGTTCCAATCACTTCCATGGCCACATGTGTATAAAAGCAAGTACCTAGGGTCACTCTCGGGGGCTCTGTGAATTCCAGCGTGGTACCATGATAGGATGCCAGCTGTGCAAAAAGTCCAATTGTGAAATTTCTTCACTACTAAATATTCCAGTCAACTTTCAGTGGTATTATAAAAAAGTGATAGGCCACGTAAAATGACAGAGTGGGGTCAGTGGTGGATCGGCAACTTTCTGCAGTCCCTACAGACCTCCAGCATCGAGAGCTTCTTGGAATGGGTTTCCATGGCCAAGCAGCTGCATCCAAGCCTTACATCACCAAGCACAATGCAAAGTGTTGAATGCAGTGGCGTAAAGCACCACCACTGGACTTTAGAGCAGTGGAGATGTGTTCTCTGGAGTCAAGAATCATGCTTCTCCATCTGGCAATCACATGGATGAGTCTGGGTATGCACATTGCCAGGAGAATGGTACTGGTCTGACTGCATTGAGCCAAGTGTAAAGTTTGGTATAGGGGGGATTATGGCGTGGGGTTGTTTCCAGTTGGGCTCGGCCCCTTAGTTCCATTGAAAGGAACTCAATGCTTCAGCAGACCAAGAGATTTTGGACAATTTCATGCCTTCTCGTCCAACATCAGTGTCTGACCTCACAAATGCGCTTATGGAAGAATGGTCAAAAATTCCCATAAACACACTCCTAAACCTAAAGCCTTCCCAGAAGAGTTGAAGCTGTTATAGCTGCTAAGGGTGGGCCAACATCATATTAAACTCCATAGATTAAGAATGGGATCTCACTCAATTTCATATGCGTGTGAAGACAGACAAGCGAATACTTTTGGAAATATAGTGTATATAAAATCTGTATGCATCACAGGAGCCAGGATATTGAATGCATGGTCAACCTTGCAATGCAGACTATGGCAGCAGTACGGAACCCAAAGAAGTCAGACCCAAAAAAAAAAAAAAAAAAAAAAAAAAAAAAAAAAAAAATCCCAGTAGGTGGAATACTTTCTTCAGCATAAAGTTCAGCATGGACCTGACCTAAAACTGCACCACTATTTACTCAGACATATCAATGGTAAAACATGTCAGACTAGTTGGCCTTCATCAGGGCAGAAACAGCTAAAACAGTGGGGCATTTTGAACTTTATACTGTTTATGGAAGCAGTTTTTGGACAGGCATCAGAAGTGTATCATAGTTTCTCAGGTTAGGTTTATTAAGCAAGTTAAAGATAGCCACTAATTCATTCAGAGGCAACATTTCTAGATATTGGCTTCACTAGTTTAATAGTATGAGCCTACATATATATATGCATTTATGTATATGCATAATACATAAACACACATTGATTTTACTTTTTGGTCCACCCTTCATCTTTATTAGAGCTTCCAAATTTTTAAGGAGGCTTGCTTTTAGTTTTTCACAAAAAAAAAAACAAAACAAGAAAACAAAACCTGAAAGGATATTTTTCTACATCTCAAAGGTTCAAAAGTTTGCTGCACTTTCTGCCTCTTACAATCCCCACAATCCCAAACACATTTAGTGATGTTGAGATCTCCAGTCTACCAGTAGCTTTTTTGCTTAATAAGTACATCTTGAGCTTTCTCAGTATGTTTGGGTCATCTTGCTGTAGAATCAATTTCTCCCCAATCAAACGTTCTCCAGATGGTACTGCATAATGTACTAAAATGAGCTGATTCCTTCAATCAAAATCAGATCACCAACTACAAGTGTTGTAGATCCCCAAAACGTACACTTTGCCATCAAAAAACCTGACTAATGGTTGCAGACATGGCTCAAAGAGTCGTTTTGGTGGTTTGCATACTGCCTTCTGTTACTGGCAAAGAACTCTGATGGGAGGACATAAAGACTGGAAGGATGGAAGAGGTAAAGCGACAGTAGGGTGCACACAAGTATAGGATGGCCTAATTAAATACTGACAGAGAGAGAGGCTTTAATATGTTTCTTGCTTCTGAAAAATAAATAACTTGTACTTGGACATTTTGACTTTTGTACAGTACTGCACATTTATCCAAACAAATGAATGTTAAATAATGAATAGGCTACTTTTTTTAAACAATACTTTTTGCACCTAGTCCATGAAATTACAAAAAAAAAAAAATTCTGATGTTTCCCATTTTTTTTTATTTAAGTGCAATGTTTAGAGTTTGCTTAAGATCTTTAAAAAATTAGCAAAAAAAAAGACAGTACGGAAAAGTTTTTGGAGCTGAAAATTTTTGCATTTCATGTTCCACATGAAAACAAGATAAATTCATATACTATATTTGTGGTCTGACTTTAGAATATGCTCATCTTGTTCCAAACGCAGCCCTGATTATGAAATAGTGTGTACTGTGTGGCTGTACTGTGTACTGTTGTATGTAACACAAGCACCAGATCTGAAATGAGGCTCTGTGGGGCAATTAAGACCATTTGAAACTTTTTTTTTTAAAGAAACTAATTCAGGACAAAATTCAAAGCTATATAGGTTATGTCCAACCTATCATATTCTAATATGTGTCCGACCTCATCTGCAAAGGGCCGGTGTGGCTGCAAGTTTTCATTCTAACAAAACTGGAGCAACAATGTTAACAACTATTTGAAGATGGAGACCAACTGATTAAACAAGTGGAATCAGGTGTGCTCCAGCATGTTTGGACTGAAACCCTGCAGTCACACCAGTCCTCTGTGGATAAGACTGGACACTTGTGTAACATCACAGACAAATTTATTCACTGATGTTTTTGCGTGGCATAAAAACAGTTCTGACCAGGGAGAATTTAGATCGTATTGTATGGTGCCGTAAAATGAAATATTGTTTCCTGTTCATCTTTTTTTAATTAGTCATTTTCATTAATTCCACTCCTGCATTCATATCATTTGTAACTGTTATTGCTATCATTGTAATTATTACCAATGTAAAGACCAGCTATTTTAATAAATCAGTAGAATGCAGTTACATTTGTTAAGCCAAAAACACCAACTGAAGCAATGAAGTGGCACTCAAAAAAAAAAAGTAAAAAATAAAAAACTAGAATAAATCATACAATATTAAAAATAGCAATAAAAAAAACTCCTAACCACTTAACACCCACTCCCAAAAATAAAAAGGAAAGAAATAGTTCAATACTCATTATTAATATGCCAAAATCTTAAAAAAAAAAAAAAAACGACAGAAAATAAAGGAATAATAAAAATTCAGTTCATTCTAAGACCTGCAGAGGGCAGGAAGGAGGTAATAAACACTTGGAGTTCCAGTTGTGTCAACGTAGACAAACACAAAAGGAGGAACAGAAGGACTGATCTCACGACCATTTTCTTCTTCTTTAAACTGCAGATAGAGTTAAAGTTGGAGCTTTGCGCTGGGAAAAAAAAATTAGAAATCAAACTATTCTGGTGATGGGGCTGAGTTAGTTATGGCAAACATATGGATCCAAAAAAAGTTTATAAAAACTACCAGACATCTCCAAGTCTGTTCAAGGCATTCAATGTTTGAATGTAGAAAGACTGATCTTTAGTTAGGACGAGATATGTACAGCATATTACCACACAAACCACTCTTATTAATTCAGTAAAACTAAAGGCACTGACTGAATGCCTCAGATTTCTCGCCCTCGGATCAACCTTTTCCCAAATTCCATGGTTCTCTCTTTTTCTCCATTCTCTCCTCTATAAGAGAATGCAGCGTTTCTTGGGTTTGGTCTCAGGAGGCTCCAGCGCAGCTAGAATGGCCTCATCAAACACGTTCTTTAAACCTCTCTGTAGGGAGAAAATAGAGACAGGTATGAGACATGCTGTCATCATAAGATTAAAAAAATAAATAAAAAAAAAAAACAAAAAAGGACAAGATCACCACACTGTTACCATAACAAAAAAACAACAACTGCAGATGAGTATACCATGATCTTTCTTCTTAGCATAGTGTTAGTGTCAACATGCATGTTATCTAAAAGCCTTTTCCATAAACTGGTAAAACCTGATTTCCATGAATAGTCATATTATAATTTGCTACAGTGTCAGGGTGGTGCTTGTTTGGTCCTGAATGTTGTCCTATATGATGCACTTCACATTTCAGACAAATACTTCATGTAGGACCAGCACAGTTATTCAAGTTATTTTTTCAGTCGTTAGCATTCACAATGATGTTTACAGAATGTGAACTGAGCGCATTTTTTGGGGTTTACTGGAAAAAAAAACTGTACATACACTGTATGGCTAAAAGTATATGGACAACTGACCATTACACCTATAGGAGTTTGTTGCACACCCCTTTCCAAAACCAAGGGTATTAATATGGATTTGACATCCTCCTTTGCTGCTATAACAGCCTCCACTTTTCCAGGAAGGCTTTCCGCAAAATTTTGGAAATTTGTGCCCATTCAGTCAAAAGAGCAGAAGGTGAGAAAGCCTGGCTCACGATTAATGTTCCAATTCATCCCAAAGATGTTCAGTGGGGTTGTGGTCAGGGCACAGTCCACTGGATGTCCTACACAACTCGTCAATACCACTTGCATTGCGCACAGGAGCAGTCATGCTGGAACAGGAAAATGTCTTTCCCAAATTTTCACCACGAAGTTGGAAGTATATAATTGTCTAAATAAATCTTTATATGCTGCAGCATTAACGTTACCTTCCAACTAAGGGGTCGAACACAATCCCTTTAAACAGCTTCGGACCATTATCCCTCCTCCACCAAACTTTACTGTTGGCATCTCCCAAACCCAGATTCATCCATCATGCTGCCAGATAGTAAAGTGTGATTCATTATTTCAAAAGACGTGTTTCCACTGGTCCAGAGTCCAATGACGGTGCTCTTTACATAACTCTAGCTGACACTTAGCATTGGGCATAGTGATCTTAGGCTTGTGTGCAGCTGCTTGGCTATTAAAACCCAGTTTATGAAACTCCTGACGCACAGTTAGTGTGTTCACATTGCTTCTGGAAGCAGTTTGAAACTCCATAATGTGTGATGCAACAGTGGATAGGCACCCCTCTGTAGGTTTGGTGCTTCGGCTTCTGAGTTGTTGTTGTGCCTAGGTGCTTCCATTTCATAATAATAGCCCTTACAAGAGTTGATCGAGACAAATCTAGCAGGGCCGAAGTTTCATGCAGTGACTTGTGTCAAAGGTGCCATACAATACCCAGCATCACGTTTGAAGTATCTGAGCTACTTAGAACAACAATTCTACTGTCAATGTTTGTCTATGGATATGTATGGCTATGCATAGCTATGTGATTGATTTCATACACCAGTTAGCGATGGGTGCTGTTAAAAACACTTGAAATCAATAATTAGGAGTGGTGTCCACATCATTTTGGTCATATAATATATATGTAAATAAAATTAAGCAGATAAAGCATTTATTTAATCAGGCCTTTACAAAAACACCTTTAGAGGCCAGAAGGGAGCAATGTATGTTTGATTTCAAGCACAATCTGTCAGCTACAGGAGAGCCAGAAAGCTAACCAGCCAATTTGCCTATTATCGGCTTATACTTAAAAAGTTGCATACAAAAAGGCCAAGTAATTGTAAACATTTTTTAACAGAACAATTAATCATCAACTAAAATTTCATCACAACACACACACTTTTCAATCTTTTAAACTCGCATATAAACTCTGTTTCAAACAGAACTACTGTATATATTCACAGCTTATGATTATGCCATTTGCCAGAGTTGGTTGAATATCTTTTTTAAAAATTAGCTTTCTTTTTATGGCTGAAATGAACAAAACTGATTTTTAAGAATCAGACAGAAGTTCCACCACCATAATAATACATGCTTATGAGTGGTGATGGAATAATCACAGTAGGATACGCTTTCTAGTTTGTTTTAACTCTAGATACCTTAGACACAAGAGGGGGAGACCATTCAACCAATAATGTGTAGTTTTGATAAGCAACATCAGCTTTGTAATTTGAGAGAATAAAGCCTATGCAAGTTTAAGCCAAGAGAAGATGAGAAATTCTCTGTTACATGTACACATTGCAATGTTACCCATAGTGCATTTGCGAGATTATGAGATACATAGTGTGTGTCCACAAATACTGAAAAAATTAGAAAATGATCAAGGGTTTAAATTTCCTAAGGAATTTAAATGCTGCCAGATAGCTAGTTACGACTACTCTCCCACGTTTATAAGGGTGGAAAGAATTTTCACTAAGACCATTAAGACCAAGGCCTAGACAAAACATTTCCATCATATATTAGTCCAAAATGTAGCCAATTTTTCCTGAACAACAATTTTCCTCTGCTTCTCATATAAACATTTGAACACTGAATGTGAAGTGAGATTTTAGATAGACAAAAACCAGAGCAGCTGATACCTGTTGGAAGGCAGAGGGCAGTGGTACAGTACCTGTGTGAGGGCGGAGCATTCAACATATTTGACAGCTCTTAGGTCTCTGGCCAGCTTTTCTCCACTCTCGGGCGACAGGGGACGTTGTTTGTTCTTGGCAAGCTTTTCCACTGTGTTACTGTCATCTCTCAAGTCAACCTGAGTACCCACCAGCAGGAAAGGAGTCCTGGGACAGTGGTGAGAGATCTCTGGTACCCACTGGAGACAAAGAGAGAAAAAGAGAAAGGTCATGAGGTTGTGATAGTGTGGAAAGAAAAAGGAAGGAAATAACTAAATAAAACAAAAATTAAGTAAGGCAAAGGATAATAGGAAGAGAAAAAGTAAAAAACTAACCACACAACAACATGAAAAAGATCAGCATCTTGATTTGATCTTGATCAGCAAATGAGCTACCAAAATAGCATAATAATAATAAGAAGAAACAGGGGAGATGTGAATAAGGGAACGGGAAAGTCGTCCAACTGAACTTATTTAAGCATGATTTATTTTAGAAGTGTCAGTCAAAACACTTCAAATATCAGGTGGTATAAATCTTTTTTGTCGCTACCACCCCAGTGTCCTTCCTCTGGGGTAATGCACAATAATATCACCTCAATAACAACAGTCTTCATGCAAGAAGGCCTACTTACTATTTGAGTACTTAAGCTGACCTTGAACTAGAGATTAGAGACTTGTTTAATAGCAACTCATGTATACATAGCTGGGACAACATCTCCCTCTGTATTAAAAAAAAAATACCCTAGAGACTGTAAAATAGTCCCAGTGCAAAAACAGCTGCTGACAAAATTAAAACCAAAAATCAAATGCTGGACCATATCAAATCATATCAATCAAGTCATATCAAATTACCTAATCAAGATTATATAAAATAATTCTAATTCTAAAACAGCAGTTTATACTCGAGCATTTTGTACAATAAAAATATAAAAACACAAAACACCTCATTCACACACTGACTGACCTTTTCTCTGACATTCTCAAAGGAGGAAGGTGAGACAACAGAGAAGCACACAAGGAACACGTCAGTCTGAGGGTAGCTGAGTGGCCGCAGTCTGTCATAATCTTCCTGACCTAAATAGAGAAATCATGACAAGTCAGTTAATAAAACAATTCAAGGTAAAACCTTTTTTTTAAATCCTTTTTTTCACATCACATTTTCCTCTCCTCCTGAAGTAGGACCATAGCTAATTACAGACAGTTTAAGCTGCTGGGGGTGGCCAGCGGGTTTAGCGAGTAACCTACAAATAACTTTCAAGCTAAACCTAGAAATTTCATAATTAACACAACCAGCACAAATGTCTGTTTTTCTTTGTTGTCCTTTTTGCATATAAGTTTTCCACCAAATAAGAGGAAAGAAAAGAAAAAAAAAAAAAAAAAAAAAACTTGTTTTCATCATCTCTGTTTCTGGCAACACTACATTCATATTTTCCCCATTTATGTCAATAAGCTGACTTTTCATGTCAAAATTAATTGTTTTTCTTGATGTTTTCAATAATTATGTCAAAATGACCTTTTCTTGAGTAAATATCTTGAGAAAATAACTAGTAACTAATTATTTCATCATAAGTGACAGTGGTGGCATTTCAGTCCTTTTTATTTTGCACAGTAGTGAATGGTACTTTTGTAATTTTGCATTGTTATTTGCTTAAAAGCAATTTAGGTTTACACATCCAAAAAAAGTCCGTTTTCGTGTCTCATCGTCAAATGCCCACTACTTTAATAATAATTTAGCATTTCTCAGTTGAACAGTACTGTACTTCTCAGTACTGTTGAATATAAAAATTGGTCAGAATACACAAGCCTAGACAATATACCAGATGTAAAAACACTCTTCAAAACAACTCACACCTATATCACAGTGTCTGTGTGTAAGTTAGCTCAGCAGGCAACATGCCTTTCCATAGCACAAGCAACATTATATTTTCCTTAAAAAGATCAAAGAACACTTCTCTATGGACTAAGTTCTAAGACCACATAGTTTTATAGTTTGCAAAATGTGACTTCAGACAAACTAATACTTTAATTAATACTTTAAGGATCCGTGGCCACCCTGAAAATATGTTTTGCCTGAGCTTTTATTTTGATGAGCGTTCCAGTGACCTATGGAACAATGTGCTTGAAAGAGCAACAGCAAATCTTGATCTGTGCGCTCATTTGGCTAGCACCTCTCTATATCAGCAGAGGAACTATGCTATCCATTCCTATGACAAAACATTTACAATGTGGTAGTCAGTAGCTGGGTAAGCTTCTCAAAAGTCCCACAAAGCATAATTCAACAACCACACTCTGACCGATTGCACTATCAAAACAACAGGAAAGGCTTCATCTTTCTACATAAGCACAGCCAGATGTTCAAAGAGAGACAGAGCAGCAAAACAAAGTAGTGAGGCCTGCCCATTTCCGGTACAAATCTAAAAAAAGAGGAGGGGGTGCAGAAATAATCATACTTTGCTCTTTCAGATAGCTGTAGCTTTTATTAAAGTTACAATAATCCCAAAAGCCCAATTGTGAAATGTGAACAGTCTCATTCCAGATTAGCAAAAGCCTTTTTAGCACTAAATATAGCTGCTGGCAATTACACCACAAATGTTAATTAGTAAGCTGATATCATCTGTCTGTTCTGAACAGATCCAAATGTATCAATATGGCATTTACTTCATCTCAACTTGTTTACAAGGATATTAGATATTACAATAGAGACAATTTTTCACTAGAGAACTTTCAAAATGTGTAACAACTTAGCATTATGTTCTACATTTTTAGACATGGTAATTGTTATACATGGTAATAGCCTGCCAAGTTAAATGCTTAATGCATAACTTGCATGTCAGCAACCTTTTCAGTGTAAAAGTGGGTTAGGTATTGATCTTTAAGCTGAATGACTGTACCTGCGGTGTCAAAAAGGCCAAGTGTGTATGGTTCTCCTCCAATCATCACAGTGACAGCATAGTTATCAAATACCTGCGACAGGGAGAAACAAAGAGAGAAAAAGAAAAATGGCATTCAATAAAGTCACACTCATTTACATTACACAGAACTCCAGACTTGGTGTCAGGGCTATGCAAAGATATGACAATGAGGTGAAACCATAAATGGTTTCTCTCTCCCTGTCTACACTCTCATCTCTTATTCTTCTTCTCTTTTCTATCCATTCAGCATCTCCATTCATAGTAGAACTGGTTTCTCCTCATACCATGTTTAGTCCAATCAGCCAAAGAGACTCCACTTACTGGCACTTATGAAGGCATTTCCCTCACCACATGGATGCCAGTCCTAACTATTATCTACACTTTGTAGAAGATTAAAATAATCGGCTGTCCTCATCACCAGAACAGTCTCTTTTAATAATTCAGAGAACATTATAATTTGGATCCCATAACACCCACTAGCACTGTGTATATGCACCACTACCAAACTTAAAGGGACCTGTATAATACAGTACAACCAGCCTTATAATACAGTAGATCCACCTTAGTGACAGATAGCTACGTTAATGTATCGCAGATGGCTCTCCACCACTTCCTGAAACCATGAAGGCAACACACTGACTGAACTAATACTGCACTCTTTTTCACTGCATCACGGCAGTTTTCCAATGTTACTAGACAAGATGAATGATTCAAGTATTTTCAGTTGCACTGCAACGACACATTCTGATAATCATCCTATACGGCACCTCATAACCACTCCTCTCTCAAAGTCTGCTCATTACTTCCCCGTCATAATGTGGACTGCATTAACCTTTTTGAAGCTGCACTCAGCAAAGATCTGCAATTATACAAGTTTTGCAAGCCTTCTGGGGAGTTTATTGTACTGCAAAAACATTTATTAAATTTCTACACTCAAAGTGCTTCATGGTCTAAACCTCTGTTATTAAAGTAAAATGGCACCCTGCTGCTGAGCTGCTCGCAGTTCACTTCTAGGGAGATGCTTAATGTGCTGAATGCAGGACAGACAAACTCCTCCCATGTCTCTACAGCCATACTGCAGAGCATCAGTCACGGTTCCTCAAATGTACAATTGTGTTTTATGTCAGCAGGGTTAGTTCTCTTCTCCATCTTTAGAAAGCACGGACAACGAATGTCATTACCTACATTAACTGTGGGTTGTAGACAACAGTATGTTCAGAGATCTCTCATGTCAAGCAGATGTTTTACATTAGAAAAGCGGATTTAAAAACAGATTTAATCTAATGTGGTCAGTTTAGCTCAGACTTCTTGATCATTGTCAATGCACCAGCACAGACAGTGGGCTGTCTTTCATACCAGAAGAATACATTTAACTATATATGTCTGCAGTATTAAACGTGTAAATTATCACCCCAATTATAACAGTGACTTCACCTGTAACACATTGTAAAGGAAAACTGCACCAATTTTTTGACTGTTTAATGTGAAACGCACTGTTCTAGAAAGAAAGTATTAAAAGCCTTTCAAAGCTACATCACAAAAAGACAACACATTAAATTACGTGAATAATCATGCAGGTTCACTACACTGTTGTGGACAGCGAATAAAATTATTTAATACTTGACATCAAACAAACTAGGCTACATCAACGGTCTACTGTATTGATCTGAACACAGACTCGTACTTGTGGAGCATGTCTACACAACTATTTGGTTTGTTTAGTTTTTGGTCAGATAATCATAAAACATAACTCAATTCCTCAGTCTTTATCCCAACAATTTAATTATGCTATAATTTTTGTAAAATCAGTAGATTTCCCCTTTGAGTGAGAGCAGGCCATTAGAAGCTTGCCTTGAGACTTTCATTACATTACGCTAAAGGCAATCATGTAATGTAAAGAAAACATTAACACGTGTAAAAACCTTTCCAGATATCTTATGAAAATCTCAGCTTGCATATTATAACATAGTTTCATCTAATGAAGAAAACGAATAAGCCCATTTCCACTCACCTAATATTTGACATCAAACAAACAAAGCGACAACAACACTCTACTGTATGTGTTAACAAAGTGTTTAATGTGAAAAAGGTTTGTGCTCCTGGAGCACGTCTGCATAATCACTTGGTTCGTCAGACAAACACCAATTAATCTGCCTCAGATCTGCTTCTCAGGTACTTTGTAGGGCTTTACGAACTATCATTTCTGCACTCTAATCGAAGGTCTTTTCTAATAGTGTGTCTACAACCGAAGACGGGCATGGCAACGCAGTTCCACAAGGGTTCTGAAAATGAATGGTTTAAACTAGGGAACTAAATGATTACTTGATAAACTGTTAAACAATAAAAGCAGTTGCACCAGTGCTAAACAACAACATTCATTTAACTTTATTTATCTTCATTTCTAATGAACAACAGTTTCTATCTTAACAGGTGAGTTCATTACAACTTTCTATTAAAAATAAAGTGCATCACTAAAATTGTTTCATATTGTATAATATAATATAGTGAACAACTATAATTATCAGGCCCTCAGTTTAAACAAAAGTGGGTTTTAGGACATTTACTTCATTTAAATACTTAAGCTCTGCCCCCATCTAGCAGCACTAGATTCCACAATGCTTTTTAATATCTTGGTGCATTAACACAGAATTCAGCTGATGTGAGTGTTCATAAGTGTACGTATATCCAATGAACATGGCTAAACTAATCTGATTTCAGAACCAGAACTATCCATTTTTATAAGTAACATTATGATGGGACGCATCTTTGAATTTAGGCTTGCCAGTTAACAATTATTCAATGACTAATGTTTATTACTGGTCAAAAGAATTTGCCACAGTTTCCATCCCTAGTTTGAAATGTACTATGTAAATAAAAAATGAATAGTCTACAGATCTAGAGCAGGGGTGTTCAGTAGAGTTTGGTGGTTTACCTGCTCAAACACACCTGATTAGATTGACCTAACTGCCAGGTTTAATGGGTGTGTTCGAGAAAGGAAACCTCCAAACTGTGCTGGACACCGACCCTCCTGGACTGGAGTTGTGCACCCCAGATTTGGTATATAAAGCTGATTGATCAAAAACATTTTGCAATGTGGTGTAGAACATTCCAGGCATTTTAGGTTGCACAGAATTGTTCTTGGCAGCTGCAACTGAAAACACAACCAGGAGTGGGGAGAGAACTGCATACTGTCCTCCACAGGTGGCAAATGGCTTTACAACTTTTTGTTTGAAAACACATGCAAACATCCAAAATCACTGAAGTGATATTAAAATGCACAAACAATACTAAAGGCTATGGGTGGAGCATGACTGTAAATTTAGCCAAGCTCATCCTCTACTACCTCGGGATACGGATAACCTTCAGAGACGGGACGCAATTTAATGCCAAGTGTAAACAGAGCCTAAGATTAGTCAACTTGTTCAAAGCAAACTAAACGGACACTGCTTTGATTTCTTAGCTCATCTGCTGACAAGAGCTGTTTTAACTAGCCTGGCTGCCTGACCATTTTCACTGCACTTTATTAATAGTCTGAAAACATCTGTACAGTTAGTGCGCTATACAATAAAGAAAGACTCAGATTTTGTACATGTTTCAGCCCTCTTTTTATATGTTTTCAGTGTCATTTTCTGAAACACTAATCAAAAATGCTTATTTATCAGCATCTTAAATGAAGAAAAGTTTTTTTTTATTTCTTCTAACAGACTTTTGGGTTTTCAGGTTATCTTAGGGTCCAGAAATTCCACCAAAATTAGCAATAAGAAATTCTTCCAGCTGCTCATCTAAATCCCAAGCCTTGGTATAACAATCCTCTTGACTAAAAATACAAAACATTTACATCTACTTGATTTAGAGAAATTGCTACATCTTAAGCCAGGAAGAAGATTACAACACAGTGGAGATCCCAACCCTTACTGTTCCATTAGGTGTAACATAGGTGTTGCACTTGTATACATAAGTAGAACGATGTGTCTCACACACACGCACACACACCAAGAACCAGGTACATGTGGAGGCTCACCTTTTTGTCATAATTGTCACAACAGCTAAAGCCCATAGTTAAAAACAGCACAGCTGGCGTTCCTGTTGCAGCAAAATGATGGAACACTAACTACAACAGTAAGCAAGGTCTAATTTTATAGCTCAATTCCTGTTTACTAGTCACTGTACTGAGCTCAGCTCCCTTTTCAGCTCTACTTTCCTGTCTTTCACGTCATCACCTCTATTCCTTTCTGCTTTTCAACCCTTCATGTCACACACTCACCGTAGGCACATATTCTGATGGGAATTTGTTGGTTGTGTAAGAAATCAGCAAGCAGGTTTTTCCCACTGCTCCGTCTCCCACCACCACACACTTTATGGTCTGCATCTGGAGAAACATGAAGTATCAGTGAGGGGAAGAACATTGAAAGAAAAGAGACAGAAAAATAAGTGTTTGTAACTCAAACTCCCGAATGGTCCTCTCACTCTTAACCTTGGTATCCAACAGCAAGCAGTTAGAATGCTAAGCATGATAATGGCCAAAGCAACGACAGTGGTCAGTAAGACGGTCTAAACAGAAGTGACAGTGTCATGTAGTGTTTTACAAACCCTGTGACCAGTCAGGCCATTAGACCAACACATACCCAAGAAATCCACTGCACAATGGGGCCTAAGGCTAACCAAACTGCTGACTGGGAGAATCGTGTTGTTTACAGGAGAAACTCTGCGGTGCTCATAGCAAACTGAAATGACACCGACACCTCTAGTTAGGTGATTTAGCGGTGATTTGTCCTAACCCTTGTCCTACGTTTCTACATGACTACAAAACTTCCACAACATAAACTTTCACTTCCATTTAGTTCGGAAGCAGCCTTAACTTGCACAGGCTGTTAGAGAACCCTGCGCATTCGCCATCAGCGACACACTGAAGGAGATGACAGATACAGCACTGATTTGATCTAAAAAGCTAGTAGCTCAACAACACAGGGCCATTTTCCGGGATCTTCTATAAAATGGTCCTCCAAATGTACACCCAAACCTGTTCTGCACTTCCGCATAGCTTAGCTTTTTCATAGCCTGCCCCCAGTTTCACGAAGAGTTAAAAAGACAACAAGCCTTTACATTTACTGGGTTTGGCTCTTCTGTTTCTCTTTGGCCATATAAACAAGTGTCTTAGCCAGGTAATGTAACCTTAGTTAGCGTTAGTTAACGAACAAATAAGTGTTGAGTTACTTGCGCATGTTAGCCAGCCAACTCTATTCTCAACACTCATACATACTTTTCCATCCCAAGCCAAATGTTAGATACAAGCAAGTGACAGAAGAGTTTTTTTTCCAAAGGTGAAAAACGAAAGAGTTTTGTGGCAGAAAAGAGGGACATACAGCGGACCTCTCGTTTCCTGAGTGCCCCAGCGGGCTAACCTATCGTTAGACAGACCGGGCTCGGTCATTTTAAATGTAAACTCCTAGCTAATAAGCTGACGAAAACACGGACTTCTGTGATTGTTACTACCTATGCGGGGTGTCGGTGTTTAAGCAGAAAAGCTCATTTTCATTGAGGTCAACTGCCAGGGCTCACTTATAACTTTTCGAAGTGTTTCAATTTCGCTAGCTGGCTAACTACCTAGCCCTCCCGCTAGCCGGGCTCTCTCACGGTCTCCGTAGCGACATCGCCCGGAGCCGGAGCCGGAGCCGGAGCCGGAGTCGGAGTCGGATCCAGCAGTAGCTGGCTAGGTTAGCATGTTAGCTCGAAAGGAAAGGAAAACAAGAGAGCTAAACTACCTTACTAGCTCAATGTAATGAACAAGTACCTTAAACTAAGTAAAGCAGTGTAGCAACATCATTTTTACGTTTTTATCCCAACAAAGCAATAGCAACGTAGTACTGGCTGACTGAAAAGATTCAATCTCAGCTACTCACCTTTCGGTATCGGTGGCTGCTGCCGCTGTAGCTTAGCCAACGTCCGGGTGCGGCGACTGCCGAGAACTTTTGCGAGTGGGCGTGTGTGTCCCAAACTCCAGCCCCCTCAACAGCCTCAGCCACAACTGCAGACTGCATGCTTTTTGTGGAGATATGACTTTAAACATTTTATGACTTTTGTAGAGATATGACTTTAAACATATTAAATATATTAACATTAAAAGGCTATATAAAAATAAGAGAAAACATTTTTACAATTTGCTATACGACAGGAGAGGGGATTGTTCAAAAGCTATACATCATTAAATGGTTGATATGTAAAGTTATATAGTGTGGTTTGGTGTGAAAAGCTTCGTTCCAGAGAAACTTGCTGAGCTAGAACTGTTCACAGTGGCGGTGATAGGAACCAGACGTCAGAGGAGTTAAAGGCCTTTAAAAGCTTCCTCACAGAATGTCACTACATTATATGGTTATATTTTGGAGGTAATAATTTGGGATAAAACATATATTTTTAAAAACCATTCATGGTGGAGCGGTACACGTAGGGCAAAACAGTCCCCAGTGGAAACCACAGATTTACCACTATTTAACCATAATCAGCATTAAAAAGACATGTGGAATTTCAGTGATGGTTTTGGACAGTAAATATAATGGCATTAATCCCATCACCTCCACTGCAAAAACATCAGTCAGTTTTCAATAAACCATGAGTGGGAGAATATAAATTCTTAAACGACAGTCTGCAGTGATGTGTAGAATTGGTGCCAGGCAGAGCAAAAGCTGTCACCTTGGGAAAAAACCCTGATTTTTCTCCACCTTGTTAATGTCTCTTAGAAAGAAAAAAGAAAATTACGCAATTCTATGTGTTGACAGTAAATTTGGGGCCCCACTTCATATTAATGTAAATAATGTAAATTTTAGCTGGGAGCATTAAAATGTCTGGTGAGTGAATACTTTGGCAATAACGTGTATGATATAATAAGAGGAATATGTTTGACTAAGTCATTGGTGGCACCACAATGCGTATGTGAGGGAGGGGTTAAATACACATACACACACATTTTCTAAGCCGCTTCTCCCTCAGGGTCACGGGGGGTGCTGGAGCCTATCCCAGCGGTCATCAGGCGTAAGCGGGGTTAAATAGTTGATCACAAAAAAAAAACCTGGCCACTGGACTCTAGAGCGGTGGAGACGTGTTCTCTGGAGTGACGATTCATGCTTCTCCGTCTGGCAATCCGATGGATGAGTCTGGGTTTGGCGGTTGCCAGGAGAACGGTACTTGTCTGACTGCATTGTGCCAAGTGTAAAGTTTGGCGAGGGGGGATTATGGTGAAGGGTTGTTTTTCATGGGTCGGGCTCAGTCCCTTAGTTCCAGTGAAAGGAACTCTTAATGCTTCAGCACCAAGAGATTTTGGACAATTTCACGCTGCCAACTTTGTGGGAACAGTTTGTGGACTGCCCTTTCCTGTTCCAGCACGACTGCACACCAGTGCACAAAGCAAGGTCCATAAAGACATGGATGAGCGAGTTTGGTGTGGAAAAACTTGACTGGCTTGCGCAGAGTCCTGACCTCAACCCGATAGAACACCTTTGGGATGAATTAGAGTGGAGACTGTGAGCCAGACCTTCTATGGTGAAAAATCCTCATTAAAAAAGCTGTTATAGCTGCAAAGGGTGGGCCAACATCATATTACACCCTATGGATTAAGAATGGGATGTCACTTTTCAAGTTCATATGTGCGTGAAGGCAGACGAGCGAATACTTTAGCCAGTATAGTGTATAACAGCAGTGTTAAAATGTTTAATGTTGTTTTCTGTTCAGCAAATCGTTGCGTTCTTTTACATTAAAAATGTTTTTGTTTATAATGTTTAAAAAAGCATTTATGAACTATGATTTTTCTCTAATGCTCCATCTTAACCCATTCATTCTGGACTCGCTCAGTAGCGCCCTCTAGCGCTCGAGAAACCCTGAAGACGTCACAGAGTGGTAACTCAATGTTGGTGCACTCTGCACTACACACTTCTCAGTCCTCCTGAAGTGCTCAGGCGTGCTTCTGGATCAATAAGCACCTTTATTTTACTGAAAGGCGAACGTGCCAGCCTCCCAGGTCATGCATTCTGCTTCCCACGCATCTCTTCTGAGACGAAAACACATGTTTTCTGTCAGTCATCTAAGAATTTACATTTGCGTGTGGCCGTGTTTGGGCTGCTCAGGCGCCGCGCCCTGCCGCCCATAAGCTTGGCTGTTGGCTGAGTCTCCGCTGGTATTTATAGTGCTGGGATGACTGAGGTGCAGTTTGACCTGTGAGTGAGGGGAGGGCGTGACCGTCACTGACCAACGACGGTGGGAGAGAGAAGGCGGGAGCTGGAGAGAAGAAGAGTCGGCGCGGTGTAACACAGTGAACGGGTGACTGTGAAAAGCGAATATACCGGACATTTCTGGGCTCACAGAAATCCCGCACATACGCGTTTTTAGGTCCCGGTAAAGATGCTCACCTTAAGCTCATTTAGCGTCTTCGACAGACGTCAAATTCAGTGACGATTTAGGCAGCACGGAGTAAAAAAACACAATAACTTTGTAAGGATTTTGACTTTTTCAATGTTTCAAAATCGCTAGCTAAATAGCAGTTAGCTATCAGCTCTTTCTCCGCCACAGTACAACAGTTTCACTAGGAGAGTCTGGTTAGCTACAGGGTGAAAGGAAAGGGGGAAACAAGTCGACTAAACCACCTCGCTGCTTCCATGTAATGAGGGAAGCTAGAGGTGGACGAAGCACACAAATCATGTCCTTGAGTTAAAGTAGAGACACACAAGGTGAATTATTACTCCAGTGAAAGTAGAAGTCCTTACTCTAGACCTCAACTTCAGTAAAAGTACAAAAGTATTTGCCTTCAAATGTACTTAAGTATCAAAAGTAAAAGTACTAAAGTATTTGCTTTCAAATGTACTTAAGTATCGAAAGTAAAAGTACTAAAAGAGTAATTATGACTCTGATGTCCTGTTATCATTTTTATAACAAGACCCGTCTTTTAATAGAACGTCATTAATTAGTGACGCTGACGTCTATTAAAATGATCATAAGCACAAAAAACTGAAGGTAAACAGTTTCCATCAGGGAGAACCGAGTGGCTCTGAAATCACTTTTTACACACAAGCAAAGTTTCAGTTTAAGATTACTTTATAAATTAGTTTCAAGTTGAATAAAAACTGGCTTTAAACTCAGGATCACAAATAAGTTTTCCTTTACTGTGTTGATCTGTAGGTCTCTGTTCATAAACATAAACTAACCCAAACTAATTTACTATAAAATGAAAGTGTTTATATGAACTCAGAAAAAAAGAAACCTGCCAGTCACGACTGCATATGTGGACATATTTCTATATTGTGGTCTATTTACACAAAGTTAGGTTAGTTCATCATTTAGGTGACGCATGTGCTCCCAAAGTTTTACGCTGCTGCGCTGATATTGAACTGTGTGCTGCGCTGGGTCGGTATGACCAACAGGTCAAAACAAGCTCAGAACAAAGTGACCGCTGTGCCCTGATTGGTGCTCTGGCTTTGCTCTTCTTTTGTTTTGATGTTACGTTTTTATACACACAGAAACTGAAAGGAACGACAGATTTCTCACAATGTAGTGGAGGAAAAAGTCAGATATTAGACTCTGAAATGTAGTGGAGTGAAAATAAGAAGTCGCCCTAAATGGAAAAACTTCAGTAAAGTACAGATACACAAAAAAACTACTTAAGTACAGTAACTAATTACATTTACTTCATTACTGTCCACCACTGGAAACTATTACATGGAATAATACTATTACACTTTTCTCCATACAAAGCATAATTCAACTCAATTCAGTCAACACCATACATATATAACATAGAAAATAAGTTGCTATGTCATGAGAATTTCTGAACTAATGCAGTTTCAGGGATAGTTTTAAGTTACTCAGTAAAACTTGCTGCAGTCAGCAGTTCTTTGTAGTTCTTGGTTACTTGAACTGAGCAATACTCTGAATTCAGTGAAATGTCTAGTAAAGTTTAAAGAAAGAAAGAGTAAACACCTTGTCCAACTGCTGAATTGGGGATACATTTCATATCCTCTGGAAGGATTGATTCATCTCAACAACGTGGAAGAATGAATGGTTTCAGTATACAGCTGCTAGCATCTGGATATTGACATGGAAAATTAGAGACAGCCTGAAATCACCAGCAAACATTGTTCACAGTATGAAGAGATTATATTACTGCATACTGTATAAATGACAGATCTTGCAACTCCTACCACTAACCCTTGTAATTTGTAACATATATTTTGTAGTGTGCATGACATAATTAATAAGACAAATGAAGCATCTGTCTGATATAATTTAAATAATAAGGATAACATATTTTAGGCCATATTATTTCATTGTTTTTGTATGGATAATCAGATGATGCTCAGAGTATTCATAGCACAATACTGATGCACGCAAATAGACAGGGGGCACAGCCGTAGCCTTTGGATGGTGGGCAAGGATCTCCAAAGCTGTCAAAACAGCTCTGTGTCCACTGCCCTCTCTGTCTTTCTCTCTCACATTCTTTGCTTGCACCCCTTTCTCTTGCTTCTCCCCTTTCTCCTCTGTCCCCTACATGGCCTAGTCTGTATCAATCTCCAGGTTAGTTGATGAAAAGTGGAAAATGGTGTTTTCAGCATGAAGGTCATATACCAACAACTGCCCCTTCAGCACATCTTACAGCACATGGACACTGCAGACCTCAAGTAGATCATGCCTGAGGATCTGCATGAATCCTTTTCCCCGTTCCTGTGGCCACAAACTATGCTCCTTAAATGTTTGTGCTGATGGCTTTTTAAAAAGAAAAAAAAGCTCTCCAACTGAGACCAGGCAATGTCTGGCTCATGGAAACTGACGCCACTGTAAGTAGCTTAAGGATCACCATCAGCTGCTTGCGAGAATAAGGACCATTTTAAAGCTAGGCCTTCTCCAAAGAAGTTCCCTTCTGCACCAACAGAGGCACCATGCTATACGTTATAGTTTAGTTCAACAGGTTCTTGTCAGTTTATACTCACATTTCAGGATCACTTACGTTAATCAAGTATAGGCAACAAGCAGACTTACTGCCATTGAAATGCACATTTGTTTACACAAATAGTATTCAAATATCCCAAAGAGAAACCACACTATTAGTTATACTGGTTATATATTGTGTGATTTATGCAAAGCTTCACTCTTCCATAGCTCCCCTCATGCTTTTTTGCTTGGGGTAACCTCCATACTTCTGGTAGATGCTAACTGCATTTTGTTGCCTTGTACTTGTACTGAGCAATGACAATAAAGTTAAAACTATCTATTAAATGTCTAGTGGGTGCCTCCATATAATTTCTGATGCAGCCTCAGCAGTGTGCAACCCTTCTAGCCCTCCTAGGACTTCAGAGAAGGCTTACTGATTTCTGAGAACTAAAAATACATGTCTATAATTTTTAGTTTAACCCCTTAAATGGCCAGGGCCCAAAGTTTTATTACACACTTCTATAACCCAAGAACAACTTAATCCGTTTGCACTGAAGTCCCTGTAGTCACTGAATAATAAGCCGAAGGATGAGATTTTAAGGGGTCAAATATAATCATCATGCTTGTTGTATTTAAACTGCAAGTAGTGTAGTACTAATCTCATGTCATTGTTTTGAGATTTTAGTTAGAATTAAGTTAATATCTTGAAATGCCCAATGGAAAACTGTCCGATCAGATATTTTCCCCCCATGTTATATTGTATATCTATGGTGGATACCGTAGAAATACACACCTGGCAATGGATAATGCTTTGTAGCTAGGTAAGTTATAGCATTCCTTTATCTGTGAAGGTATTCATAATAGATTAAAGTTAGCACCTTCTTACACGAACCTAAAGTTAGCATCTTATTGGCAAGCTTGTTGTTCATATTTTCCTGTTCCACCTTAAATGGTGCATCCGCCAGCATCTTTTTAAAATTTTCCCATTCCATGTTCCACATGGTGCAGCTTCAGGCACCAGAAAGAACTCATCATCTCTCAATACAAGAGAATTTGTTCAGACGCGGATGTTGATGCCACTCTAGACCTTCTGGAAGTCCCTGGTTCCGTTTCAGTGCTTTATTAACATGCACCCATCCACTTTAAATGTGCGTCTCACTTACACTACACAAGTACCACGTACAAGTTGAGGAGTAGACAGTGAGGAACACTGGTTAATCCTCAGCCGGTTAAACACAGTAAGCTAATCAGCAAGCCATAAAAACTTTGCACTGCATTTGTATTGTTTTATTTTTGCTTTTGTTGCCGTTTATTAGCTGTGTAGCCTTTAGCTTGGTAACTAATAAGGTTAAGGGATACTTATTACTCTCACAATGGTGATATTTCACCTCTGTAATCTAACCCAGTGAAACACCACATACACACTAGTGAACACTAAGGGACAGTGAGCACTTGTCCTTAACACTAAGCCACTTTAAAGAACAACAACAGTCACTCATGTCGCTTTAAAGTGTGTACTGTCTCTATGTCTTGTTTATATTTGTCTTATTATATAGTTTGTGTATATTTCACTATATATATATTATATGTATATTAAATATACTTACTTATTTTCTGTAGAGTGATTACATATACGTGCATAAATGTCTTGACATGTTGTGCAAATGACAAATAAACTTGAGCACACTTGCCCGGAGCAGTGCACCTGTGGAGCAGCTGGGGTTAGGTGTCTTGCTCAAGGGCATGTAGTGTCGACTCAGGGAATCAAACCAGCAACCTTCCGGTTGCAAGGCTGGTTCCCTAACCTCCAACCTATCAGCAGTCGTATCTCGTTTATATCTCTCTGATATAAATGTATTACTCATTTTCCAGTCTTTGCTTCTGGAATCACTCTTTTGCTTCTGAAATCTTTCTTTTGCCTTTGACTTTTGGTATTTTTTAGAAGAGGGCGTTCACCTGCACTCTCTAATGGTCAACTGATTTGTAAAGTATTGTAGAAGCGTAGAAGTTTTGACATTTATGGCCTGTTTTGATAACTGAAGGCCTGCTCTAGAACTTGCTCTGTTGTTGCCTCAAATCTACAGTCAATAGTGAAAAGCGCTTCATAACTTGATGACTGACATCTTTTTATTCTCATGAGGAGCAGTATTGTCATTGACACTCAATAATGTCTTCAGGGCTTGTTAGACACTAGAGGGTGCTCCTGAGTGAGTCCAAAATTAATAGGTTCCTATGGCTCTTTTGTGCAAAATCGTGGTTTGGAATTGCTTAATAATTCTTCCTATAGAAAAATGCACTTGCATTCTCAACGCAGAAGAACAATAAAAAAATTCAACACTGCTGTTATATTTTGAGTGTTTTTGAACTCCAGTTATAGAGCTTTACAACAGTGCCTCATGTACATTCATGATGTCAGTGAGCACAAACCGCTAATCAGTTCGCCAGCCTCAGTCTCATCAGCTCATCTCTCATTAGCTTTTTACTGTATAAAAACAGAAAAATACGGGTATGTTTTCTTTTCCACTTTCCAAAATAAAATGTTAAATTACATTAAATTCTAATAATAAACTGGATAGAAATGTGTTTAATTTTTCTCTTTAGCTGTTTCGGTTGTAGTTGCTCCATTCATCCCTATTCATTGTGGACTTGGTTGTGGGCACCCTCTAGCATTTGGTAGTCCTTTTTTGAGCGTAAATGGGAGAAACAGGAAGTGGCCATATCAGGTTTCTGTACAATTAACCATTTCACATTAAACCAGTTTGAATGAATTTGTTCCATTGAATTATACAGAATTTTTTGACAAATCTGTGGAATTCCTCTTTAAACTGATTCTATGGTTTGCCGAACAGATATGGTATCTTCCTGCGTAGATGTTGGGATAACAGACTTGTTCCCAGAGGGCGGAAGGCAGACTTGGCCCAAAGGTACTTCCTGCCAGAGCTATACCATCAAAGTGTTTTAATCTATAGATAATAATCTAATGTGTTGTGAGCCGTCAGTACCTGAACCCCAGTGAGCAGGAGCAGTGGCAATTCCTGGCCACCACTGTGAGGAAGAATGCACTCATAGGCAATGTTTGCTTAGGAAGAACATCCAAGCTGTCAAATGAGTTCTTTGTCCCCCTCTTGTGAAAGAAATAAGGAAACAAGGACATCTGTATGCGTGTTGTTCTGCTTGTGTATTTTCTTTCCTCCCTCCATCCCGATCCTAAAGTGGTATGGTTTAGACTGTCATTGATTTCCAATCATTGAATTCCAACCATTTTTTCAAAATTTCTAGACAGTTCAGATGTAAATTAGTTCCGTAGGGGTTTGATCTGAAATGATGGAGACTGTGATTTGGTAGTAAAGGGAACCAGGGATCGCAATGTCTACAGCACAATTATAGCCATTTCATTTACTATCAAAACCAGTGAACTACATGTGTCTTCTGAGTTTTTTGCGTGTAAAATTGATAATGGTACACAGTGGTAAACCCAAAACATGAAGTTTTCTTGAAGTGCTACTTTGCCTTCTGCATATCTCTCCAACAAAGCCAAAAATCCTATTTAAAAAGGCAATTTGTAAGCAAAAACATTATCTCACACATCATGTCTCAGGCTCCAAGCAACATTTACAGGCATAAAATGCTTCAGATGTTTGGATCCCATCGCCACTACTGTGAGCAATTGTAAGTGGGTAGGTTTCTCTGGAATGGAACATTTCACATTCAACTGATCTGAATGACTTAGTTTCCATCAGCCATTTCATTATTATAGGAAAAGTCTGTGTAATTCCCCTTTGGTCTCCACCATGAACTAATGTCCTTGATTCTGAAGTAGACGTGACACCTGCAAATGATAATGATCGCTTCTGTAGAGCCATCAGGCTGCCTGTGCGTTAATCTTTTGGTGCACAACTGGCTGTACTGTTGTCTATTTTCATTTCCACCTCGGGTGATTAAACAAAAAAAGACCTGCACCTGATGCCACCATGAATCTCACAGGGGACGTTTGGAACATGAGTATTTATGCAAATGAGCTATAGCACATTCAATTATGTGAATTTGTTGGTACATTATCTTCTTCAGTGTTCGGAGACATAGAGATTACAGAGACATTATCACTCCATGAACTATTACATTTGTAACTGGGATTACTTTTGATATCAGCTGAACGCGACCATGCTATGTCTGTGTTCAATCTAATTTTGAAATGAAATGTTTTTAACATTAGATTTAGCCTATTTAACATTCTGACACCATTTTTCTGCAACCATAGAGCCCCGAGCACTAATAAATTTGTGTTTATACCATTATTAATCCAAAAAATGTGATTGTGTTGTAAATGACACACATAAATCTCAAATCCGAGAAGCTGTGAAGGTAATCACATAGACACTGTGGACAGTCATGATGGAAGGCACGTCAATCATCTGTGACCAAAATAGCCAGCTCCCAGCAGCCTTTGCAGGAGAACTACTATGTAGTTCAACACTGATTGGCCGGGAGGGCGGTTAGTGCTTCAGTTGATGGAAGGCGCAGGGGTGGAAGGTCAGCCAACCTCCAGATCTAACAAAGCAGAAAATGAGTTAATTACAATGCAATGTCTTTGTGAGAGAGAGCCTGTGCATCTGTGTGTGTGTGTGTGTGTGTGTGTATACGCGTGCATCTGGCTGTCTGGTGTCAAGGGCACTGAGGCCTCTGCTGCTGCAAAAGGTAATCTCATTATAGCTAGCAGTTTAATTAGAGATCATCTCTCATTCATCTTTATGTGTCAGTCGTGTGACCCCTGTAGTATTTATGAGTGCACACACACACACACACACACACACACACACACACACACACACACACACACACAGAGTCCTATTTAGCATCAGCTCCACTTCCTCTGGTGGATCCCCACAGGGCTGCATGATGCTTCTAATGCTATACTAAATACTACTGTTGCAACTGCATCATTACATAAGATTTCATTTGTGAATCAATACTGTGATGTAATCAAAGACTGGTCTGCATTATTTTGACTGAAATAGTCTACTTCTGTTGGATTCCATGATTACTTTTCAGTAGTTTAAAAGTTGATGAAGCACAACAAGTAGGTGCACTCTTGGTGAAATGTTAGTAAAAGAGGAAAAGTACTTGCTTATGAATAAACTTAAGTATTCATTAAGTATTTTGAGTTGTAATTAACAAATTCTATTGAGGAGTAGGAATGCCTATTTTCTGTAGCATACAGGATACAGGACTCGGTAACAGAACCTGTTCACCAAAATAATATTACACAAGGTCCATAATAACTCAAAGTATGTTTACTTTCAAAACTATTGTATCACCACAATACTGTTTTAACAGAAAAAGCACTGCAGAAGACCCTTAGCACACTAGATAGCGTGTGAAGGATGATAGAGTATGAAGGAATAGCACTGTGATTGTTACTGTGAGCAGTGATGGTGCACCATCCAATAGCACACTACTGTAGAAAGTGCTGTACAAACATCAGATAAAGCTTGGGTTTGAATCATGACTGTATAGTGGGATCGTGTGGAACCAGAGGTACCCTGTGTATCTAAAACAATTACAGTAACTGCAAGACAAAGCTCTCTCATGAATGAATGAACTTTGTCATTGCACATTGTACTCATACACTTGCACAACGAAATTGAAGTACAAACCCCCCGTTCTCGGTGCAAAAAACTAGAAAGAGAAAAATAAAATAACTTAAATACTATACAAATTTACACTCAGCAATACGTAAACAAAAAAAAAAGACGATTGCACAAGACCCAGTGATAAATTGCACTAGCCCATTGAAATGAACTGTTAATTGCACAGTATGACATTGCACCATTACCCGATCAGTCACATGTTTGTGTTTAACAGAGCTATGGCCCTATTGTAAAAATGGTCTTTTAGTCTGTTTGTCCTTGTTTTCATTTGTCTGTAACGTCTGCCAGATGGCATCAGTTCAAACATTCGGTAACCTGGGTGTGTGATGTCTTTTTTAATCCTGTCTGCCCTTCTGAGACAGCGGTTGCTGTAGAGTTCCTTAAGGGATGGTAGGGGATGTCCAATGATTTTTTGGCCGGTGTTGATGACCCTTTGTAAGTCCTTTTTGTGTGCCATGGTGCAACTGGAGAACCACACAGAGATACAATAAGTCAGCACACTCTCCACGGAGCAGCAGTAGAAAACAGTCAGCAGTTCCTTCTTAAGATTTAGCCTCCTGAGGATCCTTAGGAAGTGGAGATGTTACTGTGCCCTTTTCACAACCAATGAGGTGTTGGAACTCCATTGGAGGTTTGTGTCCATATGCACCCCCAGGAACTTGAAACTAGATACCCTCTCCACTTCATCTGCTAATTCAGACGATTCGTTGCCTGCTTTAATCTGTTTCTTACACACTCACCGGCCACTTTATCAGGTACACCTTGCTAAAAGGTTGGACCCCCTTTTGCCTTCAGAATTGCCTTAGTTGTTGGAAACATTCCTCAGAGATTTTGGTCCATATTGACATGATAGCATCATGCAGTTGCTGCAGATTTGTTGGCTGCACATGTATGAAACGAATCTTTCGTTCCCAAAGGTGCTCTATTGGATTGAGATCTGGTGACTGTGGAGGCCATTGGAGTACAGTGAACTCATTGTCATGTTCAAGAAATCAGTTTGAGATGATATGAGCTTTGTGACCTTGTGCATTATCCTGCTGGAAGTAGCCATCAGAAGATGGGTACACTGTGGTCATAAAGGGATGGACATGGTCAGCAACAATACTCAGGTAGGCTGTGGCATTTAAACAATGCTCGATTGGTTCTAAGGGGCCCAAAGTGTGCCAAGAAAATATGCCCCACACCATTACACCACCAGCACCACCAGCCTGAACCAGTGATGCAACACAGGATAGATCCATGCTTTCATGTTGTTTACACCAAATTCTGACCCTAACATCTGAATGTCGCAGCTGACATCGAGACTCGTCAGACCAGGCAACATTTTTCCAATCTTCTATTGTCCAATTTCGGTGAGCCCGTGCGAATTGTAGTCTCAGTTTCCTGTTCTTAGCTGACAGGAGTGGCACCCAGTGTGGTCTTCTGCTGCTGTAGCCCATCTTCTTCAAGGTTCGATGTGTTGTACGTTCAGAGATGGTACCTGTTGCCTTTCTATCATCTGGAACCAGTCTGCCCATTCTCCTCTGACCTCTCACATCAACAAAGCATTTTCGTCCACACAACTGCTGCTCACTGCATATTTCCTCTTTTTCGGACCGTTCTCTGTAAACCCTAGAGATGGTTTTGCGTGAAAATCCCAGAAGATCAGCAGTTTCTGACATACTCAGACTAGACCGTCTAGCACCAGCAACCATGTCACGTTCATAGTCCCTTAGATCACCTTTCTTCCCGATTCTGATGCTCGGTCTGCACTTCAGCAAGTTGTCTTGACCACCTATACATGCCTAAATGCATTGAGTTACAGCCATGTGATGGGCTGATTAGCTATTTGTGTGAACAAGCAACTGAACAGCATTTAATACACTAATAATAATAGGTTAAAAGCCATGTTTACAGTAGGTTACCAACAGTAAAATGGAAATGACGCCCTCTTTCTGAAGGAAAGTCAGACCTTGGCTGCTGAAAGTGGGGATACATTTTAATGAAAAGTGTAAATATAATCTGGCCAAAGTATATCCAGATCTAGACGTGAAACACTTTGTTTAGAGAGCTCATAGTATATACCAGTATTGAAAAGCCTATATCGCAATAACAATTAACAAACAATATACAGTGCTGTGCAAAAATCAGATGTTATTTATTAAAATTACATTAAAATGAAAACTAAATTAAGCAAAAAAATTTTTTTGGTATTTATTGTGTCCCCATTTGTCTTTATCACAGCTTTTTAGGAGACCTCAAACACATTAAGTGATGCTGAGGCCCAGACTCTGGGGTGGTCAGCCAATTGTTCTGAGAACACCTCTTATTGTTCTCATTGTTAATTTTCTTTTTTTCATCAACATCACTTTTCTCAGTAATGTCTTCTTGACAGCTGCACATCCTTTCAGACCCATGGCATTGAGTCGTCTTCTCACAGTGGAAGGATGGACAGAAATAACTGTTTTTTTTCTCCAGATCTAAAGCAAGAGTGGAGCTTGAGTTTGTCAAAGATGAAAAATGTAAGTACTGATGGTGACAGTTTTGGTGGTCTCCCGACTCTTGCTCAGTTTGAAGTCTCATATGTAATCTCCTCAGAAAGAACTTGCACTCAATGGCCTTTTTAACCAGAAATTAAATAAATGAAGGGTGGTCTCTGACTTTTGCACAGTGCTGTATTGTGCAGTCATAGTTTATTAGTGTAAGTAATGTAAAAAATGGAATAAACAACAAAAAAACAGTTTGAGTAAATTGAATGTTTTTTTTCCATACATATTTTATATAAATAACAGACATGAAACACTTTAATTGCCCTCACTAACCATGCGGCCTGAATGCATAATATGCTCTGGATGGCTATGCATTTGAGTAGGATGACCTATATTCCAAGACAAAGCTCTACAGCACTAGAGGCAGTGTATGATTGTTTATTAGACTGATGCACTGGTGAATTGTGCTCCCAATGGGAGCTCTCTCGCTTTCCTCCGTCTATTTTTACAGTTCAAAATGCAGTACCCTATCTTTTTCTCCCTCTCATCTTCCTCCTGAATCCCTCACTCCCTCTCATTAATCAGTCCCCTTGACCTGCTCCTCCTCCTCCTCCTCTTTTCTCCCTCTTTTTCTCTCTGCTCTTGTTTCTCAGCATCTTCCTCTGACTCATCCTTTCATCCCCTCCCCATTCTGTCACACGTTTTACCCCCCCTCTGTTTTCCTCCGCTCTTCTCTCTCTCTCTCTCTCTCTCTCTCCTTTATATCCCTCACCCTCTCTCTCTTTCCTCAGCATTTTCCTGCTTGCCTTTAGCGAGGCTACACCCGTACAGACAGCAGGTAAAGACTGGACTGGTTCTTCTCTCTTTCCTCTCTCTTTCCTCTCCTCCTCCCCCTGGCCCGTGCCATCCCTCGCCTTTTTTCTGCAGTGGTTATTGCGCGTGCAGGGTGAGTGAGTAAGAAGGCAGTGGCGTGGGCGTAAGTGATGCTACAGTATGCAGACTGTTAAGGTGCTGGCATTGGCTTGTGGAGGAGCTGCGCTGGCTTTTGCATTGGCTTTTTATTGATTTCTTTGGATGGGTTTTGTATGTGGCAGATTATATTAAGACACTACAGCTATTTTTAACAATGCTGTAATGCATGCAGTGTTTGTGTGTGTGTGAAAGAGAGAGAGAGAGAGAGAGAGAGAGAGAGAGAGAGAGAGAGAGAGAGAGAGAATGAGGGTGAGGAAACGGGCATCTGTGTGAGTCAGTGGGCATCAGTGGGAGGAATTCTGTGTGAATTTTTCTGAAGTGCACTGATGTGGCGTCAGTATTTGGATGATTTTAAGATGTGCTTGTCTGGTGTTTGTTGGTAGGAGGGATGGATATTTCTAGTGCTGAGAGAGAGAGAGAGAGAGAGAGAGAGAGAGTCTGCATCATCGTGTGTCCACTCTGCGCTCATTTCCTGTGAAAATGTCCCACTCGGTGTCAAAGCCTTCCGTCCTCCTCTTTTTTCCCCACTCCACCATCTTCTCCTTTGCTTACTCTCCTCGAATCCCTCTCTGTTCTCCATCCAAAGAGAAGCTAAATAATTTAGCTTTAGCTCTCGCCACTCTCCGCACTCCCCCCAGCCCCACCCCACCCCACCCGCAATACCCCCACCCCCCTCCCGCTCTGTATTTCTGCTGACAGTGCGGTGCTGCAGTATGCCACAGGTACAGGGGTAAACGTGTACCGTCTCCATTACGTAACTCACGACCACATCCGCAGATATACAACCACACAGGAGCTGGACGCAGAAGTTAGCAAACACGGCTTGCAGAGCCGTTAGTTTACCGTCGCCCCGTCTCGTGAGGAAGCCGTTTTTTTGCTTTTCACTCGTTTTGAGGAGCAGGGTGGAAACGGCGGCGCCCTGTACTTTGAAGCACAGTCTCAAGGTCAGACATTCTGGTTGTGAGCACGATGACCCCCCATGTGTCCTCCTCACATCTGGCTAGCTGTAACATTTGAGGAGTGTTGGGTTTAGTCAGCCGTGAGCTGACTGCCGACCAGGCCACTCTTGCCCACGGGCAGTTTTTCAGCTTCACTCACTTCAGTGATCCAGAGAAAGTGGCTATGGCACCTTCTGAGAAAACCAGCCCGTGTTTCAAAAGCTCTGGAGAAGCTCTAGTGCTGGCTCAGTGAATAAAATTAGTTCTAAAGCTAGATACCATCAGAAGCTCTGGTGTTAGCAGGTCCAAAACATGAGGAGACTATGAGATACCACATAGCAGTCGCTGATGCCCATTATCATGAGCAGAAGAGACTCTTGATAAATCCCTGGAGCCACGTCGAGGGCTCCTCAGGAGGCCGTCTAGGATATAACTGCTCATTAGCATTTCGAACTGAGCTAAAACCAGTCAGCTTGGCCTAACTACAGTAAAAGCTGTTTGCCCTCGCAGTAAATTCCCTCAACCCACTTTTGCTTTGAATCCACAAGTCCGTCCACACTATGCGGTATAAATGAATGGACTTCTCTTACTAGTTCAACGCTCGGAGGAATTCAGGGCTGGGAGGAATTCCAACTCCTGCTGTGCATTCATCATTATAGTTTATTAGTGTGAATGGTGTGGGATCAACCCTGAACCTTCAGAGACTTTCATTTCACTGAGCCTGTGGCTTTTCTGCAGCTCTGTGGCTTCAGTACAGATATGCAGTTTTCTGATATTTTACTTAAACAGCTCATATCCTACATTTTTCTTGTTCTTTACTTTTTCCTTTGAGGTTCACTTATAATGCTGTAGTGGTTTTATGTACCAAAAATGGTCCTAATTCATGTTCACATGACCATTTTCCAAACTCTCTTTATCCATTAGAATTAAACAGGCTTTAGGATTGATATGATTGAGCTCTGTTCTGACTGGCTGTCCTGTATTGTGCCTCAATCAAAAAGCATTCAGATGTGAAACACTCCTTATAACTTCAGTGTGAATGGGCGGCGCAAAGCTGCTGTAGGCTGAACAGGTGCATATCGCTGTTGTCAGTACAAAATCTTGTATCGCCATTTTTGTCGTTTTTCAGTTTTTGACATCATTTGAAAATGCCCGTTGTCCTTTACATTGTGTGTAAATTTCATGACAAATGGACCAAAAAACACTTATATTGAAAGTAAAGACATTTTTTCTTCTTTTTTCCTTCTCCTGTAAAGGTTTTGTACAAGGTTTTGTTCTGACAGCAGCGATATGTGAAAATGAGGTGTTTTTGTGACCTTACATAAAAATTACATAAAAAAACGGGATGTTTTCCATACATGAACTGTATGGACTGGGAAGTGAATGGTAACTTTGGAAAGCTCAACAATCTTAACACAGTTGAAACTCTCTCTCTCTCTCTCTCTCTCTCTCTCTCTCTCTCTCTCTCTCTCTCTCTCTTCCCCCGTTCTCATAGGATGTCCATTGTGAGCATCGTTGCCAGGGAGATCCTGGACTCTCGGGGAAACCCCACAGTAGAGGTGGACCTGAGAACTGAAAAAGGTGACTGTCAGCCTGTGTGTTTTATAAAAACTTTAAAAACTGCTATGTTTAACATACTTTGAAGAAGGTAGTGCAGAAATGAATACAACATAGTCAGCTACAGACCTAACTGTATACAAAAGGCATGTCTGGGGAGACACTGTGCAGCTATAAAGGTGCCAAAAAATTCTTAATGCAGTGCGGTCGTCAGTTACATTTGTGATATTACATATTAACCATTTCCTTTTTGTATTTGTCTTTTTCTTGCTCCTGTCAGGACTATTCAGGGCTGCTGTACCCAGCGGAGCATCCACAGGCATTTATGAGGCCCTCGAACTCCGAGATGGGGACAAGAGTCGCTTCAAGGGCAAAGGTTAGAGATCAGGTTGTTTGCAGCAGATAACTGGACAAGTACATAATGAACATAAAGAGCTACGCAAAAATGAGGACTGCTTGGATACATTCCTGTCCTATTTTATCTTTTACTAGGTGTACTAAAAGCTGTTGGCCACATCAATGACACTCTTGGACCTGCTCTCATTGCATCTGTAAGTGCACATCCCCTATGGACTAGGCACACTGATGACCTTGAAAAAGCATTACCAAGGACAGCAGATAGAGAGCAGTGTGTGGCACATGTAGCATATAGCTCTCGGTATGTGCGTGCATGAATGTTGCAGCTGAGAGCCTCATGAGATTTTAAAGAGCTGTGGTAGAATGTTTAAGTATGTTATTCAGTGCACTGGATGCAGTAAGGCTTGCCACAGCATTTTAGTTTTACTGCGGCAGCAGAACATACAGCATAAATATGAAAAGAATAGTCAGAACACAATAGTATAGATTGGTTTACATGTAAATTTGATGCTAATAAAGAAAAAGATAAAGAGTTTAAATGGTTTATTAGATTTGTTCTGTTCCTGGAAACAAGTGCTGTATTTTGTATGTTAAATTTGTTTTCCTGATTATGAAAAAACCTAAACACTGATGCTGTAAGGCCTTTTGTCATATAAAATAATCTGAGATTTCTTCATTTAAACCTACTAAACAACAAAAAAAAAGCAAAACATGCCAAACAAAGAATAGACATGACAGCTAAAATGAAGAAGAAATGTTTAAGATACTGCAGTATTTCTGGGTCAAACCTGTGAAATTGCCCTGTTGAGGCCTTTGAACACACACACACACACATTTTCTAAGCTGCTTCTCCCTCAGGGGTGCTGGAGCCTATCCCAGTGGTGGCCTTTGAACAAAATTGTAAAATTTTTTTACTTTTAGTGTTATTTCTCCCTTGGAAGCTTGTATTCAGATGACATTCAGGTGGATCAGTCAAAGAATGGATAATAGGCTAATTGCAGAGAAGGAAAAAAAACTTTGTTTGAAATTAATGTAGGGTTGTAACTTTTTTTAGGTGGCAGCACTGGGGCTGCACAAACAATTAGCAGCAGGCAAAAATACATTTAATAACATCTTAATATTAAAAAAAACAGCAGAGTAGCAAAATATAGTGTAAAACACATATGTACAAGTATGTAACACACATTTGTGCAAGCAAACGCTCCAGATTTAACAGTACAGTCAAAACGTAAAACTGTTGTTTTACTGCATTGTTGGCCTGTATATTTTCTCGGTCGTCCTGTATAATAACTACTATATAACTATAATTATATATATAACTACTATATATACTGTATAATAACGTCCTGTATAATAACACAAATAACTGATTTCAGTATTTGAACACTAGCACCTTGTATGCTTAATCAAATACTCGAGTACCCATAGCTTCCCTAAATGATAATAATTATATTAATATGTAAAATGTACATACATTTCTGCACCATATTGCAGTAAAGGGGAATTGCACCCTAACCAGCATTTGATATACATCATGTTTTGTAATACACTGTATCACAATATCTGTGTCTCATTAACAGAATTCTTGATTTTATGTCATTTTCACACTTCCCCTGATCAATGTTCTCAGGCTACAATACCCAGCATGTGTTACATAAATATGTCATACAACTTCCTGTACAGCTTTCTACAGGTACTGTTAGATATCTTCCTTCCTTCTGCATTAGCCAGCTAGAAAAAGACATTTCAATCAGGTCACCTCCAAATAGCTCCACCCCAAAGTGCTTGTAGTTTTTCAAAAGTTCCTCTCACAGCTATAAGATACATCAAGGTTAAGGTTAAGGTTAAGGTTGCTGGTTCGATCCCCTTGGCTGATAGTCCATGACCGAAGTGCCCTTGAGCAAGGCACCTAACCCCCAATTGCTCCCCGGGCACTGTGGATAGGGCTGCCCACTGCTCTGGGCAAGTGTGCTCACTGCCCCCTAGTGTGTGTGTTCACTAGTGTGCATGTATGTGGGTGTTTCACTGCACGGATGGATTAAATGCAGAGGTCTAATTTCACAGTGTGCAAATACAAATTATTAATATTATATTATTAATACATCATCAGATGGAGGTTTTACTAGTCCTTAAACTAGTAAAACTCTGTCTAGAGCCTGTCACTACAATATCTTAATTCTGCATTTTGCTCATATTTCACTTGTTCTGTATTGCACACTCTGAGCAAAATCACTCCACAAAGATGCAGATGCCCACAGGTGTGGATACACAGTATTATTTTGCTTACGCCTAGTGTCTTAGTAACAGGCCACTGGTTTGTTATGCTGTTCATAAAGCACCATGTTTTGGCCTTGCTATGCAGCTAATTTTAATCTGATATTGTTTCTTCCATTGTTCAGGAAATCAGTGTGGTTGAGCAGGAGAAGCTGGACAACATGATGATCGAGATGGACGGCACGGAAAACAAATGTGAGTCAATGCAGCTCATGAAAAGATCTTATGCATAATAGAATTTAAACAAATAGAGTAGATCTCAATCTAACCATAATAAAGAAAGTGGGTCATGCTGGAGTTGACATCAGAGAAATGAAATGTGTGTCTTACTCATATGACAAATATTATAGTCATATTGATACACATATTAAGTGGAAACTAAATAGTATTTGTGTCACTTACACTGAATGACCTTAAAGTATGTGGACATCTATCTTCATCTATCTCAGCCACATTCATTGCGAAAAGGTGTAGAAAATAAAGCAAACAGCCATGCAATCTCCTTAGACAAACACTGGCAGTAGAATAAGTTGTACTGAAAAGCTCATAGTGTGTGTGTGTGTGTTTCACATACTGCACTAAATGAAATATTGTGAAATATTCAGTTGCTCAGACTTTTGGAAATACTGACGAGATCCATGATAGAAAAGAAAATCAGAAAAGAACACTGTGACATACTGTGATGTAGTTTATGTCAATTAAGATAAATATTGTCAAATTGCCAAGCTCTAACTTTACTACTCTACCTGTCTGAATGCATAGTGCCAACAGTAAAGTTTGGCAGAGGAGGAATAATGGTCTGGGGCTGTCTCATAATTTGGGCTGGGCCCCTTAGTTCCAGTTAAGGAAAATCTTACAATATACAATCTAGAGAATGTAATGTTTGGATGTGCACTTACTTTTGAACACATATGTGTTTACCATAAAATACATTTTTATTGTTACAACGGTTATATCTAAAACAGTGTTTTTTCACCATACCAGTATTCATCTGCTCACCATTAGGTGCTAAATAATAACCGTGGTTGCAACATGAACTATTTTTTTTTGTGGAAGAAAGAGCTAATATTAAAACACACACTTTTGAAACAGTGTTACAGGTTTCTATACTTCACACTATAAAAAAGCCTTCTACCTGTTTTATCAAGTATAATAAAACCGGTATCTGTATCTGATTTGTATGAGGTGTATCTATATCATTCCACAAAGAACACTTCAGGCTGTATGCTATAATTGATACGTGTTATAATGTTATTAATGCATTGCCTATTGTATACTATGCTTAATGACAGATCTGTAAACATATAATTATGGTTACGACATTGATATCAGTGATATTAAAAGGGGAATTGTACTGATTTTTAATTCATAAATCAGCAGTGGAGGTATAACTGTCTGTCTGACTGACTTTGTTTATATTTTAATTATTTTATTAGTCATAAATTTGGAAAAGTCTGTGGAATTCCCATTGATTTAAGTGAACTACATTATATCTCAGTGTAATGGGCAGAACAATAACAGCAGTTTCTTACCTCTGCAGCTCAGTTTGGTGCCAATGCCATCCTGGGGGTATCCCTGGCCATCTGTAAAGCTGGTGCAGCAGAAAAAGATATTCCACTGTACCGTCACATTGCAGACCTGGCCGGAAACACGGAACTAGTGTTACCAGTCCCTGTAA
This sequence comes from Pygocentrus nattereri, assembly GCF_015220715.1. Taxonomy (NCBI): domain Eukaryota; kingdom Metazoa; phylum Chordata; class Actinopteri; order Characiformes; family Serrasalmidae; genus Pygocentrus; species Pygocentrus nattereri. Next base: position 24,566,363 of record NC_051211.1, read on the forward strand.
GAAATTTGAATACATCCATTTTCTTAACTATACTAGAAATAAATGTAGATCTGTGAATAAACATTTTAATTAATTTATTTAAGTTGTTTCAGGATCTCTTTACAGTAAAGTTGATCAAGACACACACCAGTAATGTGTTTTAGCTCATTTTGAGGGCAAACATACAAAAAATATTCAGGCATCTCTTAAAGATAAAAGTTCCCAAATGATGGTTGGACTGATTTACATCTGATTTACAAAAAAAAAAGTGCTTTTTACCCTTTAAGGCTGACAGACAATGGCCATTTCTACCATTTGATCTCTTCTTTGTTAATGATTTTTCAATGTTGTTCCTGCATTTATTTGATATGTATAGAGCTTACAAAGCTAAAAGTTGCTGATACTTTTTTCTGTGACCAGCATAGGCATCCTCTCTGCACAATTAAAAGAGTTAAAGGGGACAGCACCACAGCTTCTGAATGTATTGCCAGTGAGAAGTAACCTAGCAGGCATTAGTATAGAAATGTATTATATGTGATGCGCTCTGCTCTCACCTCTGTCTGCCTCAGCCGCTCTGTTCCCTCCTCTATGGTCTAGGCCTTTAATGTGATAAATGGCGGATCTCATGCTGGAAATAAGCTGGCCATGCAGGAGTTTATGGTGCTTCCTGTAGGAGCGGAGTCATTCCGCGATGCTTTGCGTGTGGGGGCGGAGCTCTATCAGACTCTGAGGGGTGTGATCAAGGAGAAGTATGGCCAGGATGCCATAAACGTGGGTGATGAGGGAGGTTTTGCCCCAAACATCCTAGAGAACAGTGAAGGTATGTGCATTTGTATTTTGGTGAATGCAGTATATTTGAAGTCTGATGTTGGTCAGTTACCATGTTGGAGATTTGAGGTTTTGTTTTGCAAGTGACAATATATGGTTTACAGAATAAAAGTCTAGCTCGAGGTCTACAGTATCGTGCAAAAGTCAGCTAAAAGTTTCATTTATTTGTTGTCAAAATAGCCATTCAGTACAAGTTATTCACTTTCAGTATCAGGTTACTTCAGTGTTAAGTACTGTTTGTCTGACAGTGGTCTACAGTTTTGGTGGTCTACCAGGTTTCACAAGGTTGTTATCTTTCAATAATTTCTACTTCATTTTTGAAAACTCCTGAAAACTTTTTACTTTTTCCACATATTTTGTTAGATTTTCTACTTCCTTATTCAAGTAAACTGTCATTTCTCATCTCTTGAGAAAATTAATAGCTTGTGCTTAGTGGCCATTTGCCTGGAAGTTAAAAATTAAGGGTGGCCTCTGACTTTCGCAAAGTACTGTATCTCAGTAAAGATACGATGAACGATACATTATTGCATTAGTTTTAAGTGAGCTTCTCTCTCTCCCTTTGTCTTTCTCTCTCAGCCCTTGAATTGATAAAGACTGCCATAGATAAGGCTGGCTTCACAGATAAGGTTGTGATTGGGATGGATGTGGCTGCTTCTGAGTTCTACCGAGAGGGAAAGTATGATCTGGACTTCAAATCGCCACCAGATCCTGCAAGACATATCAGTGGTGATGAGCTATTAGAGATCTACCAGGGCTTTGTCAATGACTATCCAGGTACTGGATAATCAGAACATCAAGCTACATTACATCACTTCCACTCTACACACTAAACTGTAGCATTTATCAGTTTGGATGTGTAACGCTGAACACGGAGAAAGGACAGAGTCAGGGCAAATCAAAAATCAGAATCCAAAGACAGGCAAAAAGTAAAAAAACACAGAAAATACAAAAAACGTGACATGATGGAACACAACTTTAACATTTAGTTGATTTATTTCCTTATTTTTACTTTACTATTCAAATATCATTTCACAATTACACAGTAATTTACTGTATATTTGCATATGATTTATATTTTGTATTCACAGCTTCAAGTCTAACTTTTTTCTGTTTGTATCAATGTCAGGAAATTGAAAAAAACATGGTAAAAATATAAGGGACATTTTTATCTCCAGAAAGCCTGATTTAAAGTCTAGAATTGACAGAAATCTTTCATTTCTTTAGTAAGCAAATAGTGAGCAATGCCTTTATCAGCATGGGCCATAATGGCAACATCCAGTGCTTAAACATTAAAAGAAAGATTCAGAACAGCCCATATCGTGGAAAACCAAATTGTTCTTAATTTTTGATTTTAAAGAGTCGATGTAGTATGTAAAAATTATTACATTTTAAAAGCATTGTGTTTACCCTTCAGTCCATACAGTCATTCAAGTATGTTTTTACTGTGTAAAACAACAATTTTTTCTATGTAGCTCCACCTGTTCATGCTAAAGTTATGAGGAATCTTTCAGCCTGGACAGGTTTTGAGTGAAGCGCAATACAGGGCAACCAAACAGAACAGAGCTCATTTACATGTATCAGTCTTAAAAGCACAATTACAACAACAGTTCCTGTTTAGTTCTACAGAAAGAAAGGTTGGAAAATGGTCATGGAAAAATTTATTACGGCATTATTGGAACATGAAACCAGAAAAATATTGGTCATGGACAATTTCTCTAACACTGAATGAAAGGTAGGAAGGATCAGTTAATGTTATTGAGAGGAAATCGTGCTAACTGGTCCCTGTTCATTTCCATTCATTTTCAGCCATGTCAGCTTAGTTCTTGATATAATGAACGCTTTCTGGTGGAAACATTTCTCTATCACCGCATTAACACAAACCCTCCTTTCTCTCTACAGTGGTGTCTATTGAAGACCCCTTTGATCAGGATGACTGGGCAGCTTGGACACAGATGACTGGTTCGATGGGAATCCAGATAGTAGGTGATGATCTAACAGTGACAAACCCAAAGAGGATAGAGAAGGCGGCAGAGGAGCGAGCTTGCAACTGCCTGCTTCTCAAAGTCAACCAAATCGGCACCGTCACAGAGGCCATTCAAGCGTGAGTGACTGCTGCCAGTCATTTATCCCAGGCAGACGATCAGCTTCACTATATAGACCTGACCTTTTACACACTCTAGAAGTAGGTTCACTACAAGATTGCTTTTAGAATCTGAATGCATTTAGCCACAAAAGCATTAGTGAGGTCAGGTACTAAGGTTAGATGATTAGTTGTGGATCACAAATCCACACCAACTAATCCTCCACTCTAACCCCAGAAAAAAAAAACACAAATATAAAATGTGCCATAACTTTTGCACAGGCCACATTTTATGTTTTCTCCCCCCAAATATGTAAAATTCAGCAAATTAATAGTAACCATGCATTAATGATGATTGCAGAAGTGTGTTCTCTGTAAAGCAGGTGAACTTATTTTCACTCAGAAAATCAACAAAAGCTGTAATTTTACTGGGGCGTTGAACTTTTGCACTGTAAGCTGTATGATAAAAAAAGCAAATTCAGTTTAAGAAAAAGATAATGTTTCAGCACAGTATGAAATTTCATTTCCTATTTTTAGTTATATACCTGATTTCTTCATTTTCTTCTTTTTTCAAGTTTTTGAATAAAATAAGTTTTTTTAAATAAGTTTTTTTAAATAAGTTTTTTTCTGCTTTTTTTTCTTCACTTTCTTTTTTCTTCTGATGTGTTAATCTGTAAATCATGGCTTAGGCCCTCTACTGTAGTGCTAAGTACAGTGCAGTGGATAAAGATTCTCAAAAGCTTAGGCAAAATCTGATGAGCTTTTTTCCCCCACCTTCAAAGTTCAGTCTTAGAAGTTGGTTGCGTTTTCTACTTCTATCAATCCAAGTCATCCCAATCTCATTCAGTTCTGGACTCTGTAATGAATCAATGTTCACCCGTGTCCCTCTGTCCCCCTCCCCATTTTGTCTCTTTGCCTCTATCAGGTGTAAGCTGGCTCAGGCAAATGGTTGGGGTGTCATGGTCAGCCATCGTTCTGGAGAGACAGAGGACACGTTCATTGCAGACCTGGTAGTGGGGCTCTGCACTGGACAGGTAATATACATCAGCCTGAAATAATAATTCAAAAGTCAGAGGTGTCAGGTTGGATTTCACATGGGTTTTTCAGATTTACACACAAGGTCGAACAAGGCGAAGCGCAATGGATGTTACAAAATGTACTTCCACACATTGCTTGAAATGACATATTTCCACCCGAGAGGTCCTCAAATCCCCAAAATCGCCAAAACGTACGGAGCTTGAAGGCAATGGTTGGATATAACTTGAGAGTTATGTCACGAAGTAAAATCTCCCACTAAGAATTAAGGCCAAAGTGCAGATTATCCAAAATATGTCATAACAAATTCACCCACTGTTACTCGGTTCTTAACTTAATGTATGTTAATGTAATGAGATTCAACATACAATATTGATGTACAGTCTAAAGAGAAGCTAGTGTTTTCAAATGGTATAAATAAAAATAAAAAAAAAATAGATTGTTGGCAGTTTACAGTACTGTGCAAAAGTCAGACCAGTCAAAACAAACATTGAGCGTAAGTTAATCATTTTTCAACACCAGAGAAAATTAAAAAAAAAATCATATTTAACAGAACACTACACAAACACCTCTATGGCTAAATATGGTATTTTTAGTGTTTAGTGTGTCACTCTTTTACTTTATTGCAGCTTCTGTTCTTTTCAGAAGACTGGCTTTCAGGTTTTCTTAGAAGTTGGTTGTATTATCTGCTGCTTATGACTCATGTAATGCCAAACACATTCAATGATGTTGAGGTTTGGACTCAAACCAGCAGCTTCTTAGTTTGATTTACAATTTTTCTTCGTTTTGTGGACAGAAACACCTGTGAATTCTCTCCTGTCTATGAAACTGTCTTGCATGGTTGTTAGGAGTCCCATGTTCCCTGTATCTTTTAATAGTTTTTTGGGCTTCAGTTTTGCAAACTTGATTATTGTCCTTTAACATTCCCCTTCATTATGCAAGTAAGTAAAGCTCCTAAGCTCATCAGACATATCCTCCTGAAAAACATCTATTTAGTGGCTATTTTAGTGGCTAGTTTGCAATTCTATCTGTTCAAAGTAGTACATGTATCTAAGTGTTCTGTTTCAAACAGTAGAATACACCTAGTATTCATTATCTCTCCTTTCTTCTCAGATAAAAACTGGAGCTCCTTGTAGATCTGAGCGTCTGGCCAAATACAACCAGCTTATGAGGTGAGAGCTCAGTTGTATTCTAATTGTATTCTGATTACATTCATTCATCAGGAACCAGCCTGGACAGGTCACCAGTCCATCACTGGGCAGACACAGTGCATTACACACACACACACACACACACACACACCTGCATGTCTTTGGACTGTTTCAGTTAGCTTCAACCTCAGATTTGATAGAGAAGACATGTCACTGTTGAAAACTCGCATTGGCCGATACAGCTTAGTCCTTTCGAATAAAGCTGAGCTCACTCTACAGACAACAGGACCATTGCTGTCACACCACAAGTGCCAGCCACTAAGAGTGTGCCAGTCTGTGTGATCCGCTCACACTAATGCAATCAAATTCTTAACTGAGCTAAGGAGAGCGGGAGCAAGGGGATAATCATGGCAATGACAACCTTTAGCAGCCTGGCTTACTAGAATGCTTGATTCAGTTCATTTTTAAAATGGGAGCAGTTCGTTCCCGTTCAGAAACGAACACAAAGTCGTTTAGCAGGGTTGAAATCCGTTCTGTTTTAGTTCAACCAACTGAAGAGATGCACTTTAACTGAAAATGCACTGCAAATTCACCTACACACTTCTATAACATTTCAAAATAAGAACTGAAGTAGAAAATGTCTGCTAATTTGGATTGTACTGACTGGATTTCAGCCAATTTTTGCCGTTTAGTAAATCAATATTGTAATTATTGGTAAAATATAGCAGGGTAACATTTTGACCTTGTGAATAAAGGTTTGGAAATCTTGACAAAACAAATCCCAATTCAAGACATTTTTTGACATTAGTGCTAAAGTAGTTTTACTTCAGCTGAGTGTTTTGAGTCTTAACCATTTTAAATATCTGCTGTGCTAAGGACATTAAAGATGCAGTGTGTAAAATGTAGTGCCATCTAGTGGTGAGATGACAGATTGCAACCAACTGAAAACTCCTCCCTCACCCTTCACTGTCCAAGCGGGTAGTAGAACATGCAGTGGACATCAGGTTTTCTGATAAGCCAAAACATGACCACTCACAGATGAAGCGAATAATGCTTATTATCTTGTAACACTTGGATGCTGGGGAAAAGGCCGGTGTGAAAACCTGGGGAATTTTGACCAGAGCCATATCGTTATGTCCAGATGCCATTTCTCCTAAACAGTAAGGCGCATGGGGTGCTCCCAGTGATAAGTGTTGAGTACCGACCGAGGAGGAGGGACAAACCTGGTACACCCCTTCATGGTAATGATGTTCTTTGATAGCAGTTGCCTCTTTCAGGGAGATACGCCGCACTGCACACACTGCACTGGTTTGAGAAACATGGCACCTCCAAATTTCCCAGATCTTAATCCAATCAAGCATCTGTAGGAAGCGCTGGGACAACATGCCCGATTAGTGTCGGCTCAGCCTCGATCACAGGGCAGAGGTCTTGTAGAGTCAGTGCTAGGCAGTGTCAAAATACTGATCTCAGTGTAAACTTCCATTATGTGCTGTGTATGTAAGACCCAAAGCTAAAGTGCAAAACTAAACAGACTTTATACACTAAACAGCAAATGACTGCATTGGGGGTTAGAAGAAAATGTAGTAATGTGTAAAGTGTACTAATGATGTACACGTTTTTGGCCAAATTATGGAAGTCATTTTAACGTGTCTACTTCATTTCCCTCTTCACTTAAGATTGTTTCCCTTGATCTTGATCTCTACCCTACAGGATTGAGGAAGAGCTGGGCGATCAAGCTCGATTTGCCGGCCACAACTTCAGAAACCCCAGCGCCCTGTGAGACCACCACCGACTGCACAGTCCACACAAAAACTGACACATTACAACCACCAGACAATATACACTGTCCCAAACAAAGGCGACAGCTGACGAACCAACAGACTGAAAAAACGTGATGCACTATAAAAATTGACAAGAGGACTTTTTGCACTGAACACAAACTGACACAACGGTTCCCACAACACAAAATAACAGTGACACACGGAACTGATAGCCATGCACACACAGAGACAACATGCACACAACTGGACTTGACTAAAAGCAAAGATAGACCAAGTAAAATGAATAAGAGCCAGGATGGACTGAGTTTACACACAAGACCTGACAGATGACTTAGCATAGGATGGAAACACACATGCATGCACAAAATGACTGAGATACTGAAAGCACTGGAATAGAACAGAACCGACTATTATTAGCTTATACAGAAAAATATTTAAGTTCTTCTGTAGTCAAACACGATTTAGTTCAAGTTGGTTCTGATAAAAGAATGAATTAATGAGATGGGTTGGATTTAAGGAGTAGTTCTCTGTTTGAAGCCATTCTGAATGACCTTTTAAGTGCCATGTACTGCAGTAAGAATAAAAAAAGTACCTAGCAGGCCAACATATATGGAAAGTTGTATAAATAGTACTGAGCATTCAATGTTTAGAATAGTCTCAGAGACAAAATCCTGATCTGGAGCTAGCTTTTCATCCGCAAATAAGTGTATTTAATCAGGGTTTGGAAGGTGAAGGTAATTCCATATCTGGACTTTCACTAGGAGTCTGTTTACACCTTGTGTCAACATGTGTTTTGTGCCTGGATTATATCTGTATAAACTTTGGCTGGATTCCATTCACACTCACTAAAATGTGTCAAGAGTGTGACCAGGTGAGCTAAAAGTAAGAAGCATGTCAAGCTTGTCCTGGACACTGTCATAGCCTACAGTGCAAGAAAACTCTTAGCTGGGGAATAAAGCCAGCCTCACTTATCCTCCAACTTTTGTTTGATTCTTAATCTACTCACCTGCTAGTCAGCACATGGCAGACACACTCCATTCACATAATCGTATATGGATACAGAAAAAAAACATTCCGTTTACACTTGTGTTAAATGTGGCCAAGATCCATCTCTTATCACCTTTGAATGCTCACAATGCATCCTGTGTGTTTACACCTGGCTTTTCCTGTGGTCAATTTAAATATGAACATGATCTGATCATCAAAAATGCATCTTAATGCAAGGTGTGAACAGGTCAAATAAGAAGTGGATTGTGAAACTGGTGCAGATGCATACATACTAGTTTACTAGCTTATGGGAACACACCAGCGTTTTTCAGCTAAATCTAAATCAATATGGTTAATAACCACACACAGCAAGTTTGAAGTGTTTCCCCTGCTGAAAAAAAAACAAAACAGCACAGACCAGCAAGCATTTCATGCTAGTCTAAGCTGGGTTATGCTGGTCTAGTACTGGTCTGGTTCTGGTTTAGCTGGTCACCCCAGCATGGTTATGCTACCAGCATCAAAATACAATACACGCTGGTTTTTTTGGTAATCAGCCATGCTGATGTATGCCGGTTTTTCTGGCAGGGTCTGAGTACTTATTAAAAGCATGGAAGCACATTAATAATAGCCATTTAGCAATTGCTTCAGCAGCACTTTTTCTATTATAAGTGTTTTTGAGTCAACAGGATTTATATCCTTATACATTCTGCAAATACAATTTTCTAAATTTTGTCCCTGTTAATTGAGCTGATGTTTCAGAAGCAGCAGACAGAGATTAGGTTAAAAAAGCTGGAGTGTTCCTCTAAGATCTCACTGAGCGTGCTGATGTAGGCAGAGAGACTGAGGGCTGACTGAGATGGAGGTGGACAGACATCGTAAGTGCACATAGGAAATAAGAAAGAAGAGAAAAATCCTGAAGCACAAAATGAAGTCAAAGCAACAGAGAGATGGACACACACTGACAGGACTATCCTGTCAGGGAAATGGACCGTCAGGCACGCTTACACTGACAAAACTACACACACACACACACACACACACACACACTTGTGTGGCAGTCTCACACCCTTTCGCTCCCCGACACACACGACTGCACTTTTTCCCCCTTTTCGTCTTTCTCCCTTGTTCCTTTTCTCCTCCTCTCTTACCCTGCATTCCCTAATCTTGCCCTTTTCTTGTTGTTTTGTTGTAACCCCTCTTTCTCCCTGTTTTCCTCTTGCCATTGCTATGATTGCAGACTTGGCTTGTTCTTTCATGCTTGAATTTCCCCTCCATCTATTTCTCTATCTGTGGAATCACTGTGGTCAAAGAGAAAAGAAACATAGAGAGGAAAAAACAAAACGCTTGCCATACAATAATGCCATGGATTAAAATGATCATTTACTTCCACCGTGTGCTGTTTGTTGTTGGATAATAGAAAGGTGTGGGGTGTGTTTTTGAGTGTTATAAGATTATATTCCACATACTATACTGTGCAAACGTCAGAGACCCCAAAGTCAAAACGGCCATTAAGTACAAATTATTGATTTTTTTTAGCATCAGGGAAAAAACTATTAACAGGAAATATTACTTCAACAACTACATTTAATATGGGCATTTTCAGTATTTAGTGTGTCCATCTATTACCTTTTAACAAGTTCTTTTTATCTTTTAGTTTTTCCAAAGAAATGGACATTTTTCCACACCTCCAAAATTCAGTCAGTTCTGAAGTTGGCTGCATTTTCTGCTTCTCACAATCCAAGTAATCCCAAACACAGTGAGTAATGCTGAGGTGTGGACACTGGAGTGGCCAGTCCATTGTTCTGAGAACACCAGCAGCTTATTTGTTTCCCAGATGTTTTTTGTCTATTAGTTTTCTCAGTAATGACGTCTTGACAGCTACACATCCTTTCAGAATCATACTCTTATTTTCCTTTCAACTTTTCTACATAATCTTATAACTAATCACCTGAAAACTGTTTTACTTTCTTAGCTGATTCAAGGGTGATCACTGACTTTTACACAGTACTATAGTTTCCAACCTTGCATCTTGAAATATTCATGTAAATGCTGTTTTCATATGGCACAAAAATGAGATGTTTTTGATATGATATTGTGTAAAATATTTATACATTATATGGAGTGCAGAGCTCAGGCAATCAACAGTATGTATAACTGTTTTGCATTAGTGAACTATATAAAGGAAACAGCATATATGCAAATGAGCACATGCCATATTTAAAAGCATATTTTGCTTGAGAATTGCAGTGAGGCTTTGATTTGTATAGTAATTGAGTGCAACCCTGTAGCTCCAGTTCCATGTCTGACAACTGCTGTGGCTGTGAATGTTCTCCTTTTATTCCTACCGCAGTAGAATACGCTAGATGTTATCAACACCACCAAAGAAGATTTTCACACCCAGAGAGTTGTTCATTCAGAACATCAATTTACCACCCACTGCTACATTCAGACCCCAAATTCTGAAGAAATAAATACCATTTACATTTAGCAACCAAATATTCCAATTACAAATGAAGGGGGATTCATGCTTTTGACCGAAGAACAAAATCTTAGCAACATTTATCCAAACACTAGAGTCAGAGACTGAAGTAAAGCAGATCTTTTTGTGGTGGACAATACAATTTATTTCAGCTACAGAATAAGGGTGAGAGCAGAGGAAATATGACTTCAAGTATCGATTCCAGTTTCATACAATACAGTGGTCTAGTTCCAACTGTCTAAAGAAGTGCACACTTCCTGTCCTACTGATAGCCAAATGGATGGAAAAGGTCAGGGGGGGGGAATACATTTCATGCTGCATTCAATCCAGGGCAGAATTACTGTAATTACAAGCTTCTGACAGAGAGAGAGGAAAAAAAAAAAAAAAAAAAAAAAAAAAAAAAAAACACACACACACACACACACTCAAGTCTCACTTGTCAGCTCTAATTATCAGCTAGAAACCCAGGCAGGAAAATGGAGCCCGAGAGTGAGAGGTCTGACGTATAATGACTGGCTCTCGTCTCTTTGGAAGAGCCTCAAAACCATGTGATTTCAGCTCATTCCTTCCATTTCACATCAGAAAAGGGCAGGAAGATGGAGAGTAAAGTATTTTTTAAAGTGCTGCTTCTAACCTCACTCGAAGTGAATGTGCATTGTGAACTTGGATTACCAGGCAGCACCAGCTTTGAAGAAGCATAAAGGTTAAAGCTGTTTTGCTGTCACTCAGCCCTTAGTAAGAGCAGTGACTATGAATAAAAAGAAAAGATTAAGAACGCATTTCTGGAGAGTTCTGGAGCAGGGCCTGTCTTCAAAAGGGAATAGCACAATGTGCACAGCGTAAGTATACCGTCACTACCATTTAACACGTTCTTATGTGGACCTAACCGGCTGTTCAGCAGGTCAAGTAGTACAATTTGTAAACATAAAGCTAATATAGATTGTTCAGGTGCTGAAGCTAGAAGGGAACTTCATTTAAGGGCAATGATGCCTTTATGTCTTTATCATCTTAAACACACTGTGAGATGTTAATGAGTGAAACCATTCAAGCTATGACTCAACCAGTATGCAGTGTAGAGTTATTATCATTACTCTCACTTACAGACTCCAACTGCCTCCATTTGTCTAGGATAAGTGGTTAGAGATTCGACTTGGCTGTGCTGCGTCTGGACCCTGTGATCATTCCATGACTCAGTGAAACCTTCTCTATGCCCGCGCGTTGATGATGTCAACAAATTCGGGCTTAAGAGAGGCTCCGCCCACTAAAAAGCCATCAACATCGGCTTGGCCAGCAAGTTCCTTGCAGTTAACCCCTGTCACGGAGCCTAAGAGAAAAAGCAGAGAAAAAAAAAATGTGTTTCATTACGAAGTGTTAATGCTTTACACAGACGCTTAATCAACATGAGTAACCATGTACCTTCAAACAGCAGTAATGGTGCTTTCACAGATGTGCAAGTTACCCATGCAATGGGCACTAATATAACCCCTTACAATGATAGTTGCTGACTTTTAAATTTTATGCTGGTAACAATGGTACTTTACTTCTTTGGCCCAGAGAACATGATGTCCATTATTTCCATAAACATCTCAAAGTTTGACTCATCAGACCATTATACACGTTTCCACTGTGCATCTGTCCATTACAGATGAGCATGAACCCAGAGAAGTTGACAGCGTTTCTGAATGTCGTTGACATACAACTTCCACTGTTCATAGAATGGTCTTAACTTGAATTTGTGGACGTAGCGATTAATAGTGTTCTCCTACTATAGTACGTCATATTCCCGAACCTATGCATTCGTATCAATCACAGAAAAATGCCACTTTTAATGCAGCACTGTCCGAGGCATTCAATTATTGACAATGATTTTCAGCCTTGCTTTTTACGCACAGATTTCTCCCAGAATATTTTTTATTGTATTATGCTTCATAGAGGGTAAGCTACCTAAAAATATTGCATTCACTTGTTGAAGAATATTGGGCCTCATTCACCAACCACTCTTAAGAAGACATTTCTTCTTAAAACCCACAGTTTTCCCAAAGATTCTGATATTCAGCAATGTTTTTTTAATTTCGAATGTATTCTTAGGTCAGAAGAAAACCGACACACACACTCAGGAGCACAAAGGTGCAAATAATTTTTGTGATTTACAAACATCATGAATCTGACATAGGCCCTTTCTTAAGAACAAATTTAAGAAAAAGGATGAAATTGGTGAATGAAGCCAATTAATTTTAAACTGTTGGATTTTTTGCTGATGCATTTTTTGCAAAGTGGCAAGCCTTGATCCATTTTTGCTCATAAAGAACTAGACCTTTTCTTTGATATATCACTTTAAGACCAAGCATGACTGCATCAACTATTTAAGATGTTTTTGAACATATCAAGCATCTCAGAGTAAGCATTTCAGAGTGAGCACATATTTACAAAAACAATGAAGTCAATAAAGTGAAACATAAAGATTTTGTTTTTGCACTGTTCTCATTTAAATACAGGTCAAAGTGCATCACTGCTTTCTGTCCCAACAGTATGAGAAGTCAAATTATTAGGACTGGGTTTGTATAAATGGCTGTGTTATGCAGGCACAAATGATTGTTTTCTAATGTCCGAGCAAATCAAGTGGCTTAGCTGGCACTGTCATCAGTAGTCTATTTTCTGAATTAGGGCAGGACTGATAAAACACAGCAAAGCACTTAGTTGGTTTCAAACTTGCCTCCATAGAGGATGCGCACAGAGTCAGCCACAGCCTCTGAGATATTCTCCCTTATCCAGACTCTCAGCTTCTCATGCACTTCCTGGGCCTGGGACAGAAAGAGGGTGGAGAGTGATCAGATACAGACAAGCGGTCACAAACATTCACATGTACTACACTCAGTAATATACTGAATGCATGGCAACTGCAAGATGGAATATAGGCCAGGGGCAGTTTTACCCATTAGTCACAGCAAAGGGAAATCATCACGCTACACCGTACAAAGATATTATAGAAAATTGTGTACTCCCACCTTTGTGGTGAGGTAAAAAAATGGGGAAGGCCCTTTCCTGTTCTAGCAGGAAAATGGCCCTGTGCAAAGTAAGGTCCATAAAGGAATAGTTTGGCACATTTGGGGCGGAAAAACTTGATCGGCGTGTACAGAGCCCTGCACCCTATCAAACAGCTTTAGGATGAATTGGGATATTGACTGCAAGACAGACCTTTTTGATCAACATCAATGCCTGAAGTCACTGATGCTGTTGTGACTGAATGGACAACAAAATCTCATCAAAAAGTCCTCCCAAAATAGTGGAGGTAATACAGCAAAGGGGGGGACAAACTCCATATTAACGTAATGCGATGTTCAACAAGCACATATGGATGTAATGTTTGAGTATCCACATACTTTTGGTTGTGCAGTCTAAATTATGTTCAGAGATTCTTTGCTTTTCAAACTGTTGTATGAAAACAACAACAACAACAACAACAACAACAACAACAACAACAACAACAACAAAACTGTCTGTTATCATGAAAAACATCATTCCTCATCACAGCTGTGACAATCTACAGCACTGGCTGATTCACAGCAGTGATGCTGCTTACAGTCCACTTGAAAACAAAATTGACATTGTTAGTTCATGTTTCTGGAGACCACTCGTTTATTTAATTTCCAGTCATTTCCAGTTATTTATTTAGCACTATGAAAAAAGGAAAACATTTTAAGGGAAATTATACAACAGTTAGTTCCAGCCACACAAGCTGATTGGTTCTAACCGTGCTGTTATTTTACCTTTTCAGCACAGCAGATTTTAGCTTTAATAAACAGAAGCATTACAAAAGAAAGATGACACTCGTAAACACAGTACCTGTTCAGCTTGAATCAGCTAGCTTGGCTAATGCTGCCTCAGGCTGGAGCTGAGCTGTGAAACCAGATCTCAGCAGGTTTCGTGTTTGGCCGCTAAATAAAGATAATAAATTAATGATAAACATTTTTTAGTTATTGTTAAATGACCGTTCGGGTGCGGTCTGTCCCTCGTGTGTGCTGGTTAAGGTCTCCTCTTTCCTTCTCCACTACACTGGACATCTCCGTAGTGTTTTTCCTGCCAGAGCTGCTGTTCTTTAAATTTAACCGTGTGCCATTCGTATTGGTTTCTGAGCTGATACACTCATAATTTATTTTTACTCGGTAATGTTAAAGTAAAAGTAAAGTAAAAGTATTTCATTTAAAGAGAACAAGTAAGAGTAAAAGTACTATGAATTAATTCTACTCTGTATACACGGTAAAAAGTACCGTTACAGGGAAAACTGTACTCAAGTACAGTAACGAGACTAAATGTGATTTTTGACGATTTGGTCGACTGTGACAATCTACGACCAAATCACAGTTGTGATGTTATTTCGCAATAAGACACAACCTTGAGTGTTCTGATTAAAAGATTACACATGATCTGGAGTGTTCTATTGCTTAAATAACACAGAAGCCTCAACAATCTAATATAATCATTTTTTCAGTATTTAATACGTGTCCACCTTTTAACTTCATTACAGATTCCACTCTTTTCAGGAGACTTACTTTTCAAAGAAATCTGCAGGGATATTTTTACACAAAGTTCAGTCTTAGAAGTTGGTTGCATTTTCTGTTTCTCTTAATATAAACACTTAATCCCAAACACTTGCAGTAAATGCTGAGGTCTGGGTGCCAGTCCACTGTTCTGAGAATACCAGCAGCTTCTGTGTCATTTTCTCATATGACAGCTTCATGACAGCTACATATCCTTTCAGACTCATAGCATTAAATTGCTTTCTCACAGTGAAAGGATGGACAGAATCACCTGTGGATTTTTTCAGATCTGAAGTAAGAGTAGAGCTTGATTTTCTCCTCTCTGTCAAAAACAAAAGTAAGAACTGTTTATGATGAACTGATGGTGACAGTTTTGGGGGCCTATCAGACCATACACAGTTGTTTAGGGGTCCCATTATCTCTGGATCATTGTTTTGAACTACAATTGTTTCCAGAACATGAATATTTTTTTTGACTGGAAATTGAATAAACAGAGGATGTTCACAGTACTTTGTGTGTGGCCCAAGGGAATATTGACAAAATACACCTCAACATAAAATTAACGTTCCATTAGATAATGATAAATTCAACAAACTATCCTGTTTCAAATATCACTGAAAGATAAACATGTTCTTTGCAGATTACTAAGAGGCAAGCACATGCTTGTAAAGAATTTCAACATGCCACTTCCACTGAAGTTCTCAGAAACACAAAATCCATGCAACAAACCACACAGCCTGTACAAACTTGTCTCTAAATGTCCTGCAAACCTGTTGACCTCCATCTTAATAAGATCTGTCTCAGTAGTTTCACAAGTAGACATCCTACTGCCAAGTTTCTTATTCAGACTTTTGGATTCTCCAAGTATGTTTGTCTATCTGGTGTTTTTCAGCTTTTTTAGTCAACTGGTCTTCTTTTTGGTCACCATCCAATATACATGGATTCTTGAGTGCCATCAAATTAAACACAATGAATCACTATTTCAAAACATTTCAAAATGCGGGAATGGTTGAGGATATTCATTGTATGGCCTTATTCAATTTCTAAAGCACACTTCAACCTAAAAGTCAAAATAAGAGTGGAGAGTGTGTGAATATATGAACAAAGGAATGTTTCGGATGATAAATACCTACCTGCTCTGGTGTGGCAGTTTTGCCGGTGCCAATAGCCCAGACAGGCTCGTATGCCAACACCACTTTACCCCAGTCACTCACATTGTCTGCAGAGGATCACAAATAAAACACATACATTAAGAAATTCCCACCAGTATTATCCAGCATGCCTCCATACAAACAGAATGACTGGTGGCATGGACAATTTTATGCAAAAGCATCTGATGAGTGGATCAAAAAAGAGTCGTCTGAACACAAGCTTCATTGGAAGGAATAAGACATTCAGAAAATCCCAAAACTGACCTTTTTGCACAAAGGCCCTAATATGCTTACATTTGAACAGTGACCTAGAAATGATTTTATTTATTTATTTTTTTATTCTAATGCAGTATGGTGTTTATTTCCAAGTTAAAAAGAAACTAAATTTCAGCGTTCATGACCTACAGTGTGTGCTTTTAGTCAAAGGATTTATCACATGTATAGTACTGAGCAAAAGCCTTAGGCAGCCAAGAAAACTATTACACTTGGCAGGAAGACTGGGTTTGTTAGTAAAAACAACATATAAACTTAAAAAAAATATATGTATAGAGTAAGATATAACAAGCATTTCTAAGTCATATTTTGGTATTCATACATGGCATTCATACACTAAACCATAATGTATTGTTTATTTATGTATTTGTATATATTCTAAAGTTACTCTATTTGTGGACAAATGCTCCTGCTCTCTATGCTGGTGTGGATATGCAAAGTGGTCAGTTGTTTTTACATTTATGCTTTTAATAGGTGAGATGCCAATGTTAGAGGCATATCACCACCTACTGTGCTGAAGTGGTATAAATGAACACCAGACTGAACAATGGATTACAAAAGAACAGCTTATTTGAACAGTTCTGAATCAGTCCAAGATTTAGTTCTTAAAGGGGATGTAAACAGCATCATTCAGGGTGGTCAGATGTGAAATGGTGCATTCCAGAGAAACTTACAGACAAGATAACTTTACAGTGCTGGAGACAGGAGGTCGCAATGTCTACAACTCAAATGTAGCCACTTTATTTTTTGCCCATAATGACCAGCGAATCTACTACTCTATGTTTTTATACATAATGAAAATGTTAAAATTGTTGTAAAGGCTATTTTGAGGGAGACTACTCTGTCTTACAACACCCTAAATGTACCTCTCCACTATGAACATATTTTGAAAAGAAAAGGCCACAATCATATGTCAAACCTTTCATAAAACAATGTTCCAGGCATCGGGTAATATTCATAACTGTTTCATGTACTAATTGTCTGAGTGAGCGAGCTTTTAGAAGCAATAAAAAAAAGTCACGAATCATTATGTTTCTCATTTTAATTATTTTATTATGTAGAAATGTTGAAATATATGTGGAATTCACCTTTAAAAACATTTACATTTAGCAGACACTATTTTATAGATGCAATTGCAGACTGTTGACTTTAAAGAAATAGTTCGCACAAAACAAAACAAAAAAACACATGATTTTCCACTTAAATGCAGTCAATCAGCCAAGAAATGTTTGGTTGAAAAGTTTTGATGCTGCTAGGCTAATGGGGCTAACAAACACTGAATATCAGTAAATTGTACTCTGTTACCTGCGATGACTTGGGTCTGGGCAAACACCACTTCCTCTGTGGTCCCTGCCTCTCTTTCCTCCAGCTTTTCACCAATACATGCAATCACTCCCAAACCACTCTCTAGCGCATGAGCCACCTTCTGACCAATCAGCTGCACAACATCACATATTGAACAAAATCAGAAAGAGAAACTGACATGGAAACTACAATAAAAACAGAATACGATGATTTGCAAATCGTTGTTCTTAAACTGTTGGACTATTTTCACACGCAGTTGTTCACAAAGTGGTGAACCTCACCCCATCCTTGCTTGTGAACGACTGAGCCTTTCAGGGATGCTCCCTTTATACCCAATCATGACACTCACCCGTTTCCAATGAACCTGTTCACCTGTGGAATGTTCCAAACAGGTGTTTTTTGAGCATTTCTCATCTTTCCCAGTCTTTTGTTCCCCCTGTCCCAACTTCTTTGGAACATGTTGCAGGCATCAAATTCAAAATGAGTGAATATTTGCAAAAAACAATAAAGTTCATCCGTTTGAACATTAAATATCTTGACTTTGTAGTGTATTCAGTTGAATATCGGTTGAAAAGGATTTGCAAATCATTGTATTCTGTTTTTATTTATGTTTTACACAACGTCCCAATTTCACTGGAATTGGGGTTGTATGAACTGAGTGCTGGAGTTACTGTAGGGGAGGGCATTATCACAATGTGTTATTGTGGAAAATTACATCACAATATGCTTTAATATTAGATTAGAAAATACTTATTTAGGATTAGGGTTAGTTCCGGCAACGCATGCTAATTGAAAAACATTCTATGGCAAAATAACAGCTGAGACACCATACGCAACGACTCTGACAAGCCATTTGAACGCTTTTACTTCTTTGCGCATAAACAGGAAATGGACACTTAAGATCATTAATGACCTACAGCCGAATTGGTCAGACTCTGAAGATGAGACTAAACAAAATACAGAAACTGTCATAACCACTGAGCAGCTTTTCAGTCGGCAGCTGTGACAGAAGAACACCTAAACAACCTGGAATTAGCCAGAAATGAACTGAACACTGGAGGACAAACCTCTGGCTGTGCAGCGAGTGAGAGGTGTTTAGCCCGATTATTTAGCCCAATAAAGATTTAGACCAGTCATAGGGAGTTTGTAATCAACCACAAACTGTTTTTGTAGGATTTTTAAAATGTAGCACCAATGTTTGTCCCAGTGAATTTTGTCTGTTCTGAGATTATTTACTAACCTGAGAAAAACAACACATATTATGTATTAGGTATGCTAGATTTTTGACATACCTCCCACCCTTACCTTAAGTGTCTCAGTGGTGAGTTATTTAAAGATGTGTTTAGGCGTTAAAGAAAATTTAGAAAAATTAGACTAAAATAAAATGTACGCAACTAGACAATACTTATTGCAGCTGATGAAACATTTTACCTCATCGCATTCACCAAAGACATGCCTCCTCTCTGAGTGGCCGAGAATCACCCAGTCGACACCACAGTCCTTGATCATTGCTGGGCTACACCACCAGGGTGTTATGAAAAATGGTTGGTATCATTATTATATTAACATGAAAGACTGACATGTGTGTCACTGATTAAAATTAAAATAAGAAAATGAAAATAACTTGCCTGATCTCGCCAGTAAAGGCACCCTTGGCCACCTTGTAGCAGTTTTGGGCAGCCACGCCAATCTTGGGGTCCAGGTTGGATCTGGCATAATCCAGGTAGATAGAGGGGGCTCCACATACCACCTCTGTGCAGAAAAATAAAAAATGAAACTTATAAATACACAACACATAGATATAGAAATTCATGTGGCTGAACAGAAGTGTGTGTATGTATGTGTATATTATATATAACACATGTGTGTGTACTGGCACTATTCAAGAGGTGGTCTGGAGCTCTATAGTAAATAGCTGAAACACCAAAACTCTATAATTATGAGGGCTATCCAAATATTTGTGTGTATACTGTAATTGTTGATTGTGAAATTCCTAAAATCCTTGCAATTCCTGGCTGAGGTATGTCATTTTTAAACTAAATATTTCACAACATTTCTAGTCCTTTTTGTTTTTTGTTAGAATTGTTTTTTCTAGTATGTGTTTCCAGCATCAATTTAAAAATTAACATATACTTATTTTTTACTCATATAACTGTAAATACATGGATATACAGCAGTTTTTGCATAATGTCAATATTTCTGCTTCATAGAAAGACTTTATCTAAATAACACTACTCTATTTCTAACTTTCATTAGCATTTTAACGAGTTTCCAATGTTATATAAAAATCTAATTATGATGTTTTGTGGATTGATTCAAAATATTTCAAGAGAGATTTGCAATGCAAGAATCTGTTATTTTTCTCCAGTCCTAATACTAAAGGCAGCCTGGAACGAGATTTTCAACAAATTTTACATATTGATGTGACTGTTGGATGTCCATATATTTCTGGCCAACTAGTGTAAGTCCAGAATGCAAATGAACATGGTTATTATTATTTCACAGAATTCAGTGTTGTTGAACATATTCTCCTTGGGCTTAGCCCCATTACTTTAGCTTGCCATTAAAGTATTTTTCAGCATACCTAAGAAACACAAGGAAAACACCATTACAGATAATATATGAAGATAAATGAAACACCATTACAGTTTTAGCAGAATTCCTGTAATATCTCTCACTGCTTATGTAATCTAGCTGGACTAAAATTAACACAGGGGTTTCTTCATCATGTTTTAGTGCATGAGGAGGATTCGAATCCAAAACAACAACTCTCCAGCACCAGGATGGGACATTTATTCGTACATAGCAATTCATAAAGCGAGCGGTCAAGCGTTCTCAGACTGAGCATCTGTGATGTTGAGTCACTATCCAATGTCAAAACGGCCCTGCCGGACTGCTCAGTGACTGCAGCGCGGTCAGTCACCTCACCGTCTTCATCCGTTTTTCAGTTGTTTTTCAGCGTATCAGGGCAGGTGCTGCAGCATACGCAAGGAGGCTTACTGCATGTAGCTAAAAGATAACTACCTGTTTCATCGTGGAGACTGGCCGTGTTCAGCATCGTTATAAGTTCGCCAAGACTCTCCTTGTCGCCATTCATTTTCCAGTTTCCTCCAACGAAGAATCTCCTGGCCGACATGTCTGCAAACCGTTAGAGTAAATAAAGCAAGAGCCCAGGCCTGCAGTTACCACAGCAACACACGGGGCTTAAAATACGCCACGGGATTGGCTAACGCCCCCTTGTGACGAATGTGTTTAATGATTGGCTTATGATGTCGAGGCTTAGCGTCATTCTAATTGTAAAGGCGGGACATTCAAATATTAACCAATCATAAAAGAAGCGCATCACGTTTTGCTTTGCTATAGGCCCGTTTCTTGCCATCTCAACGTCTATCATTGTCGGTCCACCGGGTGGACAACTTGCGTAATAAAAGCGTGAAATATCATTTCCAGACTTATGTACTTTGGCATCAAACAGCAGTGCAGGAAATTAAATTATATTTAAGCAGAATTCAGCTGCCCACTTAATAAGAAATCAAACTAGAGAGTCATGAAGACTTTTAATGAAAGTCGGTTCAAATGTTCTTAAGTGAAGACCATTGTTTTACATAGAGCCACGAACACTTAAAGAAAGAACCCATTGCCGGATTAAAGGATTCTTTGCATGATGAAATGGTTCTTTAGACTGATGGAGAATGTGTTATATATGGTTCTATATACAGCCTTTTTTGAAAATGGTTCTGTATAGCACCAAAAAATTGTTCTTGTATTTTTACAAGCTTGACAGTGTGATAATAAAAGAACTTTAGTGATACCCTTGTCAAGAAGTATCTATATAGATAAAAAAAAGTCAGAATTGTTCCCATCTCCTGTTTCTAGGCCTGCATCTCAGTTAGTTTTTTTTTTTAAAAATGCCGTAAAAAGATAAACTGCTCATTTTCCCCAGTAGCTGGCACTCCATCTACCCTCAGTCCCATCTGGCATCATTTCCTCTTGGGCTTCCGGATATGGACAGCTATGGTATTGCTGTGATTCAAGCTCACAATCTCCTGATGTTGGGATGAATTATTAGACAGTTGCACCATATGAGATGATGCCAAGCTTTAAAGTTAAAACAACGCATATTTTTTTCCAGAGTATTAAGCAATTGTAGAAAAATCTGAGTTGTTTTATGTGTTCCTGAGTGGTGCAGCAGAGGTTGTGAATTTGAGCCCCAGTGATGCCATAGCCATCCATAAGTGTGCGCCCAAGAGGAAAAATGTCTAACAGCATTGTGTGATGGAAAAAATCCAGGCTAGTGGGGAAGTTGCGTATAAAAACAAGTTGGTTTTATTTATCTAGCTGAGACGCAGATCTTAAAAATCAAGAAAATTTTGACTCACCTAAGAAGTTTGAGTTGCGTATTCTCAAGTTGAGTCAATTCAAGAAAAGCCATGCAATCAGCTACTATATTATTAAGTTGAGCTGACCTCTCATTTTTAACAGTGAAAAGGAAAAAAGAACATTTGCAATTCAAACAAAGATGCTGCTGGTGTACTCAGAACAAGAGACTGACCATCTCAGGGCCCAGGCCTCAACATCACTAAATGTGTTAGGCATTATGTGCATCATTAGGATCCAAAATAAAACCAACTTCCAGGACTTCTGTGAGCTTTGTGGGTGTGGAAGAAAAAACTGAAAGAGTGAAAGTTGTGATAAAAGCAAAGGATGAACACACTGAATACTAAAAAAAGGATATTATATAGTTGTTGAAGCAGTTATGTAATTTTCTGTTTAAGAGGTTCTCTGATTTCTGCACAGTACTGTAGGTCAAATATTTAGCCATTTAGCGTATGACATAGGGTTTGATTTTCAGTGTTTACAGTTTAAGAAAAAAAAATATAAAACAGCCATTTTTGACCGATAATTTGGGTACATTTCATTCTATCACGTGCATCACAGTATCTTCCATGGTTTGATGATTAAGAGTTTGACAAACTTCTGTTAAAATTATGTCAAATCATGAATTATACCTACTCAATACTTTTATTATAATCTTTGAAAAGCCAATAAAGACATTTTACAAATAATCCTATATATAATTTACAATACCTGAAAAATTTGAATGCTGAGGTTTGCTGACTTCCCAACAAAGAGGACAAAATGCATGTGGTTTGGTATTATTCCCAAAAACTGTGGCTCAAAAATATATGGATAAATACACATAGTGTTGTTTCATGCAGAAATCTAAGTTTATTAGAAAGATTTTCAACAGCCATTTCAATGCATTATTAGTTTTTATTTGGGAGAGACTGTGGTAATGTAAAAGTACTACAAAATTCTGCAGGAGAGAAAGTGACCGTACATGAATATGTGAACAGGTTACAGAAACATTTTGTTGTATAATAAACACAATGTGGCATTCCGGAGGTCTGTAAGTCTATAAAAGAAAGTGTCTGAAGGACCGAATAACAGTTTATTGAGTTTCCCATCTGGGATTCACATGATTAGTGGTGGACGGTGGCCATTTTACAGCAAACTTAGATGGCCCAATGGATGAGTTGCCAGCATTTTCACTGAATGGTAGCTGTCATCCTGTACTGGACTTGTAAACTGTGGGTGCGGGACAAAAGTCACTGTACATTACCTCTGCACCCTATCAAATGAGCTAAAATATACAAATTTACATACAAACTTTCATCTAACAATGTGGACATTCAGCCCTGAGACAAAAATATCTTAAAATCTATATTTTTCTGTGATCTGTAAATTATAATTCTGTTTTTTTATTCTTCATTCTTGACTTATCTTATTTGTTGTATTATTTGTCAAAAATCTATCATGTAATTGGTATCCCAAGTACAATAAAACAATATATGTAGCATTTATTCTTTACCGTGATGTTATTTATATGCTATTTTTGGTGTTTGTCATGATGTAATAAATGAATATATTTCCCCATTCATATTATATGCTGCATTTTGTGGTTTGAGAGGACGTTTACAATTCCTTTTATATTCCATCCGTTTTTTTCCAGAACTCAGGAGGAAGAAAGAGAGAGAGAAAATGTTTTGTGACACAATAAGTTTGAAAAATGGCCCTGCCACTATCTTAACACCTGGATGTTGGCAGTTTCTTCTCTCCCAGTTTCTTTACCTCTGCCCTCCAACTCTAGCTTAATCTCTCATTTTTCTCTCGTTCTCTCCCTCTCCTCGTCTGGGTCTTTGCCGGTGGACCAGCTCAGTTCCAGATCTTCAAGAAGCTGTCCCATGAGCCGGTGCACACACACATACCGTCTGGTGGCACTCCGGTGCAGCTCACCCTGTTGTCGTGGCCAGACAGCACTCCTGGAAAAGAGCAGAGATAGGAGGGACAGTAAGGAGTGGTTTTCTGGTAATAGTACAATATATTATAAAATAGTGAATATAAATATAGTGTAAAATATTTAAAATGTATGTATGGTACAGACATTTAAAATATTTTATACTAAATAGGACAGGGGCTCAGCAATGGCTAACAAGCTAATGTTAACAGCTTACATTGGATTCTGCACTCTTGGATATGATAATTTATTCTCTAAATGCATCTTGTTTGAACATAAGCTGATATGCTATGCTGTGGTATGTGGCAGGTTTAGCCTCATAAAGGCTAGCAGGCTACACCTCCAAACACCATAGAACAGGTTCAATTTCAGGTTTATGTCACTCCAACCGCCTTCTCTCAATTTTGCTCTCTCAGACGTAACCTTTTATTTTCTACACATCTACACTTTCTACAGCAGAGCAGTTAGTCTAAATCAAAACTATACTCTGATGTATGATAGCTTTAGCCTGCTAACTACACTAGCATTAGCATAGCTGTCAGGAATGGCCCCTCCCAGTCCTGTCCATGTGTGCGTGTCGTGTTTTGGTCTAGTCCACGTGCTTTCTTTGTTTTGAGTCTCAGTCCAGCCCCCTTGTTGTCTGACTCTGCCCCTGATTGTTGCCACCTGTGTTTCAACCTGTGTCTTGTTATCCCTAGTTAGCCCTCATGTATTTAAGCCCTGTGTTTGCCCCTTGTTTTCGTTGGCCTTTGTTTGATGTGCTTATTGTATTGCATGTACTGTTTGTGCTGTTTGGAATTCGTTGTTTTGTTTCGTTATGTCTGTCCCTCCTGCTCTTCGTGTTGTCTACTTGAACCTGGACCATTTTGACCATGACCCTGGATTTGCCCAGAATAAATCTCGCTTTTCTCAGCGCATGCGTCCGCCTCATCGCTCCACGTTACAATAGCATATCCAAACCTCCTGTCAGTCTAACACGGAGGTATTCAAACTGTAGGATGTGAATCAATTGCAAGGGAAGAGCTAAAAATAAATATTTAAATGACTCTGTCAGCTGTTTTATGAGGCGCTTATTGCAATGTGCTGCTTTTTATTTTATTCTTTTAGCCAGTTAATACCAAACATTATACCTATACTGCAGTAGTTTGTATATTGACAAGTTGGTTTTAGTTGAGGGGGGCCCCAAATT
This sequence comes from Pygocentrus nattereri, assembly GCF_015220715.1. Classification (NCBI taxonomy): domain Eukaryota; kingdom Metazoa; phylum Chordata; class Actinopteri; order Characiformes; family Serrasalmidae; genus Pygocentrus; species Pygocentrus nattereri. The sequence continues at coordinate 24,591,437 of NC_051211.1, forward strand.
CTCAAGAAACTGGCAAGGGGGCCTCAGGAGGAAAAAGTTAGCCCCTCAGACTGTTGTACTTCAGTTATAGAGAATCAAAACTGTTCAATGGTAAGCAGAGCAGTTAGCATGCCAGCTAAGCTAAAGCTTACCAGCTCCTCTGTCATAGTTAACATCATTGTTTAATATTTAACAATTGTTATTAGATAGAAATAGAAAGAAGACCAAAGAAGGTGAGAGTGTTCAGACAAGAATGCACAGTTTTGTTGAAAGCTACGCTGGAGGAACAAGTGACATCAACTTTGTGACATCAGCTGGTCTTGTATGACTGGAAATAACTGTCCAGTGGCTTTACTAAGACGGCCGTCAATTGAACAGATGTTGCTTTACCCCCACCATTTTACAGTAAAAAGCAGACACTCTGGTGTATCTGTAGACGCTTGTAGACAACTATTCATAGAGTCTTCTTTTTCCAGGCATATTGTGTGTCCACACAACCAACATTAATTTATTCCAGGTTAATCCAGGTTCAGGTTAAACTAGACTGGGGAACCAGCCCCAAATGTTAAGGTTAGATTTCATTTCCTCGCCTTTCTCTATGTTTTCAATCACTTGTACTCCTTCCCCATTGTCTCTGGGTATATACGCTCGGTACATATTACACAGTTCAGCGTAAATGTAAATTCTGAAATATGTAAGTGTGCACTTAAGCAAAACACAAATCACGAATAGGAACTGGCCGTCTGACCACCTCACCTCATTGACTCTCGCCACTTACCAACTTTCTCTCCCTTGAGGGAATCCCAGATGTTGCAGTTGAAGTTGTCATAGCCGGCGAAGACGAGGCGGCCAGACATGGACAGGGCCAGCGATGTCACACCACTATTGAGCTGGGCGTCTTGGTAGCAGAGCACTTCCTGGTCAGAGCGGATGTCAAACATCTTGCAGGTGCAGTCGTCTGAGCCAGTGACGAAAGCGTTTCCAGTGGGGAAGTACTAAAGATAAAAGAAAGAAAAAGTCACTGTGCCATTCAAGATGACTCATGATAGCTCATGCAAAGGGAACACTGTTACAGTACTTTTGTAGGGATTATGCCGGGACTTCTGGTGATTCTCTTTCTGGAGTCTTTGCGACTCACAAGCCATCAGTTTATAGATTGTTGTTTTGAACTCCAGCCAGTGAAAAATGTAACCATAACTACATTTACAATGGTGCTGCAGTACCAGTACTCACTAGAGTGAGATTTTGTGGTTTAAGGACTAGTAAAACCTTTTTCTGTTGACGTATCTTTAATTGAAAGGTACTTTTGCAACACTACACCTGCTTTGGGATGGATTTTTGTTTTCTGATTTTTTTTAGCTGGGGAATTCTGAAGTAAGACAGCTAAGATAGTTTTAGATAGCTAAAGCTACTGCTTGTAGCATCACATATCTTAGCCATGTAACAGCCATTTAACTTTGGTAACTGTATTCAAACCATCATAATACTGGAGAATATGGATTACTTGAATGACAGTAGGTGAGGAGAACAAGGTAAAAGCCAAGTAAGTAAAGCAGTTTCCTGGCTATCTAGATACCTTTTTGTACTGTAGATAGACTTAGTGTGATAACTGTGGTAAGAGTTACACTAATACTGGCTTTGTTGTTTATTATTTATTAGCCTATAGATCTAGATAGGGATACCCAGTGGTCAAGCTAATTAAGATAAGGGTTATCTGGGTTAGTTATGTACTATCCTCAAAGCAATATTATTAACATTGTTTTGGAAATACTTCTTTATCCAGTTTTGAGTCTCCACACTCACACATATGGCATTGACGTCACTGGTATGTCCTTGGAAGGTCTGCTTGCACTGGCCGTCCCTGATGTCCCACAACTTGGCCAGAGAGTCACAGGCCCCAGATATGAATGTATTCATGTCAGGGGACAGAGCTAGACACATACAGTCACCCACATGGTTCAGGAAGACTGTCTTCTGCTTCCCAGACTCTATATCCCACAGAGCACTGGGATGGAATGGAGAGAATGAAAAGATGTAGATCAGTAACAGAGCCTTAATGTGTTTATTAGCTACAGTATTTAGAAATCATGTAAGCTAACAGTTTACCACTTAAGTCATGTATTGTATGGAAACACAGATAAAGTATACCTTTTTGTATTAAAAAAAATTATATTAAAGCCTCACAATGCCCTACAATGTTAGAAATAAAGGTTCTGTGCAGGGACATTTTTCATTCATCAAGCTACAAACAATGTAAATGTTCCCTTCAAGGTAGAACAGTGGTTTTAAGGTCCAACTGTGTACCTTAAATATGTTTTTCCCAGTAGTAAAGTACAGATTTGTACCTTTTCAATACCCAATGTTTTTAAAAAGAACAGTGGAATAAAAAGCCTGGAGATGAGATGTGGTGCGTTTCTACTATTTTGTCTGAAAATGTAAGTTGTAAATAACATTTTAAATGACACTTTATTATGCTGTAGAGAAATGCACTTGAATTTATGCACTACTTAACATTCTGAATCATATGAAAACATATTTAACTGACATCAACTAAAGATTTTTTTTTAAAGCACTGACTTTTAAAATATGCTTTAGCACATTTTAGTTGCAATGTAGTTGCAGCATAACTTTAACTAACTAGCAGTCAAATATGGGTTTAGATACACCAAGGAGTACATATTTAAAACATGTTTCAAGTGTAGAATTTGTGTCTTAACAATTGCTTAAGTGAACTTAATTGCGACCTATGTTCGTCCACTTTAGAAAAGCTATTGTGGGCATAGAAGATATATTTAAATTTAAATTTTGATTAGTTATTCCTGGCAATCAACTGAAGTGCATACTTTATTAGAAGTACTCTTATTTGCAAATATTATATTTGGTTAAGTAATATAAGTATATAGGTTTATTTGGTTATATTGACATTTTATTTAAAATGCATTTGAATGTGTATACCTACAGTATAGCTTTAATAAGTAGCATTAAAACGTATCAGTACATGCAATAGTATTATATATACCCAGTGTGATAACAGTTATGTGTACAAATTATACATTTTAGTCTATATACACTATATTGCCAAAAGTATTCGCTCATCTGTCTTCACACACATATGAACTTGAGTGACATCCTATTCTTAATCCATAGGGTTTAATATGATGTCGACCACCCTTTGCCGCTTCAACTCTTCTGGGAAGGCTTTGCACAAGGGTTAGGAGTGTGTTTATGGGAATTTTTGACCATTCTTCCAGAAGCGCATTTGTGAGGTCAGACACTAATGTTGGACGAGAAGGCCTGGCTCATAGTCTCCGCTCTAATTCATCCCAAAGGTGTTTTATCAGGTTATCAGGACTATCAGGTTGTGCAGACCAGTCAAGTTCTTCCACACCAAACTCACTCATCCATGTCTTTATGGACCTGCTTTGTGCACTGGTGCGCAGTCATGTTGGAACAGGAAGGGGCCGTCCCCGAACTGTACCCACAAAGTTGGGAGCATGAAATTGTCCAAAATCTCTTGGTGCTGAAGCACTTCGACTTCCTTTCACTGGAACTAAGGGACCGAGCCCAACCCCTGAAAAACAACCCCACACCATAATCCCCCCTCCACCAAACTTTACACTTGGCACAATGCAGTCAGACAAGTACTGTTCTCCTGGCAACCACCAAACCCATCATCGGATTGTCAGATGGAAAAGCATAATTTGTCACTCCAGAGAACACGTCTCCACCGCTCTAGAGTCCAGTCGCAGCGCTTTACACCACTGCATTCCACGCTTTGCATTGCACTTGGTGATATAAGGTTTGGATGCAGCTGCTTAGCCATGGAAACCCATTCCATGAAGCTCTCTATAATGTTCTTGAGCTAATCTGAAGGTCACATGAAGTTTGGAGGTCTGTACTGATTGACTCTGCAAAAGTTGCCGACCTCTGCGCACTATGGCCTCAGCATCCGCTGACCCGGCTCTGTCATTTTATGTGGCCTACTACTTTGTGGCTGAGTTGCTGTCATTCCCAACTGCTTCCACTTCATACAACTGACAGTCGACTGTGGAATATTTAGTAGTGAGGAAATTTCACACCTGGACTTGTTAAACAGGTGGCGTCCGATCACGTTACCACGCTGGAATTCACTGAGCTCCTGAGAGCGACCCATTCTTTCACTAATGTTAGTAGAAGCAGTCTGCAGGCCTAGGGGCTTGGTTTTATACACCTGTGACCATAGAAGTGATTGGAACACCTGAATTCAAAGATTTGGATGGGTGACTGAATACTTTTGGCAATATAGTGTAAGTGCAAGTTAAGTTGTTTAAGGAAAGTATTAAAAAGCAAACCTAAATGCATTTAATGTATATGATATCATACCATGCCCATTAAATATATACACATACACATTGTCAAATCATACACAGTAAATACACATTATGACATTATCTGTCATAAATTGTTACAAAATAACACATTTAATGTGTATTAAAGTATGTTTAATGCTAAAGTATGTACCTTTCATATTAAATACACTTTTAAAAAGTACTTAAATGCATTTTTTTTCACAAGGGTGCACTTATCAAATTCATGATGAGGACTGCATAAAGACAACATTAAAAGTACCTTCACTATCATAAAATGGGGGGAATTACATGCTTGTTAGAACAATTATTTTACAGTTAATGCAATTAAGCTGTGTGCTGAATGTGTTACTTGTAATAACGCTTACCAGGTGGTATCACCAGATGAAGTGATAATTTCATCGTCACTAAGGAAGCGAGCGCAGGACAGGTAACCTGTATAAGCAATTTTACAACATTGATATCAGATAAGTGATATGCATTTCACTGTACCCTTTTAAGCATTGCTAAATACTATCCAGTAAAAACCATGAAGAACATTTCTTCGCTGCATTTAGATATAGCCCAACTGACTATGATGGCAGAAGAGAAGGAGAAGACTTGGGGAAAGACCTGTACTATACCTGAGTGCGCGTCCAGTTCTTTCACAATCTTGACAATGGGTGTCTTCAAGTTGTAGACAGTGCAAATGTTGTCAAGACCACCACTGGCCACGAGGTTTCCAGAGGGAGCATATCCACAGGTCATCACCCATGAGGACTTGAGGGGAACTGCGTTAACCTGGAAAGAAGGAGGAAGCGTATGTGGCTTTTCTTGTGTTTGGGTTAACTCAAACTTGCAAATTGTTTAGAAAATCCATTATAAAAATATTTCACATAGAGTCACTGCAAAAGCTTGGGCACACCTGGTTAAAAGACATGTTTTGTTGATTTTCTAAAGGAAAATAAGTCAACACATCCTCTAGAGCAGGGGTGTCCAATCTTATCCACAGAGACCAGTGTGGCTACAGGTTTTCACTCCAACAAAGCAGGAGATCGCTTGATTAAATGTTTGAAGACTGAAACCAACTGCTTAAACAAGCGGAAACAGGTGTGCTCCAGCTTGTTTTGAGTCATTTGTGGATAAGATTGGACACCCCTGCTCTGGAGGATGTGTTGACTTATTTTCCTTTAGAAAATCAACAAAACATGTCTTTTAACCAGGTGTGCCCAAGCTTTTGCATATGACTGTACATTAAATATTTCCCTGCTCTAGAGAGAACACTGTAATGCATAACTACTGTTTATTTGGTGAAGTGAAGTTATTTGGTGGCAGATTTTATATTTTATGTATTTCCAATCTGTTAAACTCAGCAAATAAACAGAAATGGCTATAAATTCAACAATACATGTAATTCGACCAGGGGTGTCCAATGTTGGCATGAGACTGTATGTGGCCATAGGCCTCAGGCTTAAAAAGATATTTGACAGGGTTTTGCTGTCATTGAAATTCAAAAGCTGGTTAAAGTGCATGTTAGCACTTTTTGAGAGCACATTTTTAGACAAGCACAGTTACCTGAAGAAAATGTACTACTAATGCAACACAAAAAAATGTCCCTCCTACTGCAACTGGAATAAAAAAGCTAAGAGATGATAGTAAAGCTCTTGTTTAGGTGTTTAGTTATCAACTCTGACTCACTAAGCTAAACTGCTGGAGTTGGGCACTTTCTGCACGTCACTTCACCTGCTGTGTCTATAATCTGCACAAAAGCTAATTAAACAATAGGTTACAGAACAGCTTGTAATCTATCGGACAACAGATAAGAGGTGAACTCAGGTGAGCACAGGTGCGTGCTGACTGCCATAAAAGACTGTGGTCAATCATCTGGGGTGATATACACAACAGTTATGTGCAATCAACTTTTCACAACTGAACTGTAAGCAACATCAACTGAGGAAATATTTCCCTCAGTCTCACCTTGTTTCCAGAGTGGGTATCCCATATAAGGAGTTTGCCATCCTGTGAGGCACTGACCATTAGCCTGACAACAAGAGAAGGAAGAAAAGTATGAGTAAATTCTCAATGTGATTAAACAAGAATAAAATCTCCTTGTTCTCCACAAATTCCACAAAGTCTGTGGCTATTTTGGGACACTGAGCCAGATAATTGATCCAACTAATCATTAAAGGGGATTCAAGATGACCACAAGATGGAGCAGAGTGCAGCAAAGAAAATCCTAACTGGACTAGGGAAGATTATAGCTTAGCTGCATGGGGGGGTCACATACAAAGCTTGTAAATGTCTGTGCGGCTGACTTAACATGCTACATCGCCAGCACACAAATGGGTGGAGGTCCAGTTTTGAGATTCTGTCATTCTGTCTGCAGTATGCAGGACATACTGTTAAAGTGGGTGGGTTACAATCAATATATGAGAGTGAGATATCATATAACATGTATCATCTCTTCTTCCATAAACAGAGCATTTATGGAAAGCTGAGGCCTAATTCAGTCCATAAGAATGTACATGACTCCCTAGTGTCTATAAAAGCAGTGACATAAGATTGTCTCTGAGAATTTACAGCCAGTACAGCCAGTCAAAAAGTTTTAGGCACCTGAGAAAATTATATTTAAAACGCTATTTATCTGAGTCAGTCAGAGTTTACTAACAACATTAAATGGCCCATATCTTTATCCATTTTCCTGCTTTAATACGATTTTATGTATTTTTACATAAATGTTTTACAACCTCTGTTTATTCTTAAAGTCAACCTGTTTTCGTTACAGTGTCTTTAAGACTAACGTATGTAAACAAGCTCAGTTCTGATAGGCCGTTCTTGAATGTGCTTTATTCAAAAGAAAGAATCGCTCCTTTATAATAGTATAATGGTTGGAGCTAGACTGCTGTAGGATGAAATGGCAGATATATGCAAATGTGATGGTTTTTGTGACATCACAAAAATAATGAATTCAAAGCAGGCTGTTCTTGCAACTTGGTTTCCATTTATGCTCTGTTTGGACGGGCAAAGAAGCAGTATGATTTGAAACTTTGACGATATTTGCATATTACAATTAACTTCTTCATTTCAAAAAAGGAGGAAAATTAAGTTTTCCATTATATGGGCCCTTTAATATGAAGAGCAGTGATTTTATATGTGTCCCGTGTTCACTCATTTCCAAACCTCTCGTTGAAGTCGATTATTTTTAGTTATAATCCAATACTTTCTTTGTTTAACAATACTTCAAGAAATGAAATTGGTTGTGCTGGTGATGGAATTTAACAAATCTAAGCGATGGCTGGGGGCGTAGAGGATCAGAAGGTAACTTTTGCTCTTTTAGCTAGATATATCTCAACTAGTTTTTTTTTTTTGAAAAATCATGTTATTTTTTACTGTATTTATGTTTATTCACATTACTTCTGATGTCATATAGAGCTGTTTTGCTTACTGCTGAGAAAAATGGTTTTAAACAATTTAAATGCATAAGACTTTTGCACAGTACTGTACAGTGCATGCTAATTAGCAGTAAGATGTGAGACAGAAGGTTACCAGTTACTTCTGCATCATACTCTTAACCGCCTTAAACCTCTTAAACCATCACTTTGTGGCTGCCAATGCATTTATTGTCCTTGTTGGGACAAAATCTCCCGTTTTTAATGAAAAGTAAGGCTTATTACAAGTAATTTTGGACCATGTCTTTTTGTCTAAATTTCTCATGAAATTTTCACACCATGTAATTTCCAAATTATGTAAAAAATAAATAAATAAACAAGACAAAAACGCAGGTGCAAGCTTTTGTTCAGACAGTAACGACACGTTAGTCAATGAACAACAGTCTCACTTGCTATCTGTGGCCCAGTGCAGGGCATAGATTTTGGCCAAGTGACCCTTCAGTGTCCTCCTGGTCTTCAGCTGTATGGTGGGTGCAGGGGCCACTCCAGAGGCAGCGCCTGCCAAGTCTGTGTCATGGGCTGCCTTGCGGGCCGCCTAGTGGACGAAGCATGAATTACAGTTGATGTCCATAGAGAACTGTAACAGGAACTAAATATGGAACACATAGATTGTTAACTGGTGAAAATTCTCTATTTGCTTTTCTTGCTATCTAGCATCCAGTTATGAGACTTCATTTACTTCGTAGTCTTGAATTCTCAATATTAGCCCCTTAAACTCTTGTGAGCCCACACACAGAAATGGACACTCATTAAGCATCCTTTCAGACCCATATGTAACACCAGGGGGAGTGTCTGTAAGTTATTTGTTTATAACCATAACCATAGTGTAGAAATCTACACAAAATGCTGGTGTTATATACAAAGAGTATAGCCCACTACCAAGGTGGGTTGTAATTGTAGGTGGGATAGATCTAACAGTAATAGACACAATAATTTATTCAGCTATATTTGTCAATTTTTTGCTTGAACTGCATAGAAGACAATCCAGGAATACAGTGAAATACATCCTTAGATTAAAGAGTAGACCTATTGTATTTGTGGTCAGTAATGTATACTTTCTGTGTTACAGCCCTCCCCCTCCTGCTCATTCATGCCAATGACTTACATCATCATTTAGAATATGTAACGTCCACTAACATGAGTGCTAACCAAGACATAATCCAGAGGTGACATTTTATCTTATTAGCTTAGAACCATTTTGTGTTACGTAAATACATCAAGTGTTTCACACAAAGTCATCCAACTTCTCTCGTTAACTCAGGAAGGAGATGGGGAGTTTGCAAAAGTGATAGGAATCAGCAGCAGCTTATTTCTGACTGGTGAAACAGGGAGTGTTCCAGTCAACTCTTAGTAACCCTCTCTGGTCTCCCCTACCAGGCTTTGTGGCAAAAAGTGCTCTGTGCTCTTTTATCAGAATTGTGATGAAGTCCTACCTCAATCTGTGTCTTCAGGGTCTCAGCCTCCTTTTTCATCTTCTCCATTTCACCCATGGTAGTGGTTGGTGAGGGTGGTTAGCTACTGATGGAAATCAAGGGAGGCAAGCAGCACCTGGCCAACAATGAAAAACACAGACAAGAACAAATGTAAACTTTCAATTCATACCAAACAGAAGCAGAAACGAAAAGGATGGCATAGTTCTCCAGTGAAAAACAAAAATCTGATGCTCACTGGCACAGGACGAATCATGTTCTTCTTAGCATACTAATAGGACCTAGAATGACTGTAATTATTTAATGTTAAAGGTTAGGCCTTGCAATGGGGATGCTGGTCGTAGATGATTTACTTCAACTGAACATCAACATACAGTCTTAGGCAAAGGTTTGATCACCCCTGGCCAAATCACGTGTTTTGCTGATTTCCTAAGTGGAAAATAAAGCCCTCTACAGAGAACTTAAATATGAATAATTTATTTTTAATTTTATGTCTATTTTTTGTTCCAATATGTTAAATTAGTGTAAATGTGCACTAATAGTGTGCAGTGTAGAGAATGTGTGCTTTTTAAAAAAAAAAAAAAAAATCTATTAAGCTGTCCAGGTGCCAACACTTCTACATATATAAATGTTAAAAGTTTAATTACTGTCAGCTTTACTCAATCATTTAAAAAAATTACAGGAAATGCATTTGAGTTTAAGAGAATATTTGAGTGACTGTCTTAACTAAATATGTTTTGAAGGAACAATGATCAAAAACAGTCATGAATACATTGTAGAGTTTGGACTGGCTTGGCTATGTAAGAGACTCTGCAAATGCAAATGGCCAATCCCTGCAATACCTAAAACAAGGCTGAGTAGTAAAGGGCTGGATGAAAGAGCAGATGAAAGAAACAGGGGGTTAGGAGAAAGGCCTAAGCCCCACCAGGAGCTTTCGAATCAAATCTTCTGTCATCCGATTACCAACTGCTCTTTACCACTGAACAGAGATTGAAGGTATTTGTAAGGGGAAGACGGGAAGAAGGATGGGTCACAATGTGATCATGATGAGTATCTTAAATTTGCTTTTGTAACAAGAACATAATGCTTGCAAAGGCATTCATCTCCAAGTAAATCCAAAATCTGAGAAAATCCATAGCGTGCAAAGTGATAAGATAATCCACAGGTGACCAGTGCACTATGGTAAAGTGTGGTGAATTAAACAAACCTCTCTTTTGTAGAACATTTCATAGTCTGCACATACTGAAGACTGAGTTTTCCAAGTTCTGCATTGGTGGTTTTGTGAAGTTGACTCAAGGAGGAAAATGCCTGAAGATGCCAAAGATCTCACAAGGCCTTCAGCTGATAACCACTATCCACGATAACCCAGGTGGCTCTGTGAAAGCCTACATGATGATGCCCCAAAACTCCTTAAAAGTCACTCACCTTTTGTTAAAAGACTAAACACCTCTTCCTGTGTCTTTTATTCCTCTATGGCTCAGTCCGTTTTTGCAGCTCCACTTTTTTCAATCCAAAGCACAGTCCTCCTGTCTCTCTCTTGCTCTCATGTGTTCCACCAAGAGACTGGCTGCAACTTACCTGTGAAAAACTCTCTTTCTCTCCAGCTTCCTCCAGAGAGGAACAGATGAGGATTGGAGGGGATGAAGGAGATCAGGGATGAAGGGATAAGCCTAAAGATGGAAACATGGAGAGAGAGAAGAGAGCAAGAGAAAAGGGGAGCGAGAGAGAGAGAGAGAGGAGAGAGAAAGAGAGAGAGAGAGAGAGAGAGAGAGAGAGAGAGGAGAGAGAGAGAGAGAGAGAGAGAGAGAGAGAGAGAGAGAGAGAGAGTGAAGGTAGAGGAGGGGTGGCTGAGAGCAGGGCAGAGAGAGCAGGTAAACCGATTGGTATAGGAAGTCAGGTTATGGGGTCAAATGGCAAGAGTGAGTGCAGACAGCAAAGGACAAAGAGAACAACTTATGAGGCTTGCGATGAAGGAAAAAATGATTAGGAAGATGATGGTGATGAGAAGGTTCCTCTGTAAGAAGGAACAGCTGAGAAGATCCTGTCTAAAATTAGGTGTGGTCTAGACGCAGGGTGCTGTGTTTTGGAGTACGGGTTATATGGGGTTCAATGTGAGATTTCAAGACTACAAGCATTTGAAGTAAATTTGCTACAGCATTAGCTGAACCAAGAAGTATGAGCACCACTGCTACCACAAGCATAACACTAGTGTGGTATGCTATTGGGTAGGTGGGAGGAGCATTGTAATTTGGCACTGAGGTGGAGGGGGCTGCATTAGTTTGTTGGACCTAATGGGTTGATCTCACTTAATCAGGATGTAATTGGATATCCGGGGAAACGGCAATCCCGTTAAGGAATTAGAGCAGGTGAATCCGAGCGTGCGTCACCAGTGACACGGAGTCAAAGAGAGGGAGGAAGGAGAGAAAATTGTTGACAAATGTGAAGAGAGGGTTTGGTGGACCTGTCCCATTTGACTGTTGGCTTCAAAGCTATTGCTTTGGGATGGAATCTGACCTGCAGCTCAAATGGGAGATTCTACAGATCTCAGGGTAGAGACAGAAAAGCTAGTACTAGGATGCATTAGGGTACATGTTGAAGGTGCCAGAATGACTTTTTTCAACCCACCCAGATGCCTTGGTGGTGGGATCAAACAGCTATATTAATTCTGAGCAGCATTCATCACACCCATTCTCCCCCAGATGGTCTAAACCCAAAATATCTTCACTGATAATATCTTCACTTCATTGGATGTAGTCTGTCAACGCTTCCTGGACATCTACAACAGCAGGATAATGAAGTGCACTGGGTAAATTACAGCTGACCCATCTCATCTCATCTACAGCTGACCCTCTTCCAACTACTCCCCTCTGCTAGAATATTCAGGGCCATCAAAGCATAACCAGATACAAGCACACATGCTAGCAGAGGTGCAGAGCTCATTAACGAGAGTGGACACCTTGCTTTTTAATACTAAACCGAAACAAACAAACCTCCTTACAGTATTAAAGTATAACTCCTTCTGTAACTTAATTATTTGCACAGTGGTGCAAATGTTAAACTCTTATAAATGTTCATATCTTCCTGCAATATACTGTATATAATAACTATATTATATTTTATGTCCCCTCAAACCAGCATTTGTATAGACATTTATGATCTAGTTACATATTTGTAATCAGGCTGTGCTCGTCTGGTCTGTTGTAACAGACTTGGTGAAACAAAGTGATTTACGAGTTTAGGTTTTTTTGCATTTGTCGTCTTTCGTCAGAATAGAATTATAATAAAGATAATGTAAAATCAAGCTCCTACCCACAATCTTGTTCTAAAATGTTAAGAGGAGTAATGGAAGAAGAATGAAAGCATCATACAGACTCTTCTCTAGATGAGCAGGCAGGTCTATTTGGGCCAAAGATAATTATTTCTAATACTGTCTAAGATTGCTTTATTAACTTGTATGGAAACTACTGCCAGAAATATTAAACTGTCAGACCACCCACTAGTCCTCTCTTAGAATCGTAGGTGGCAGATCAGACATAACCTATGGTTGCCTCGAAATTTGGTCTGGCACATTCACTTAATGTTCTTAGCTGACAAAGACTGTCTGATAATCACGGAAAACAGAAATCAAGTTACTTGTTAAAAGAAATGAATTGTCTTTTCAGCACAGCCAAGTGAACAAACCAAGCCAGATTTAAAGAAAACCATTAGCTACATAACTAGCTAGCGGAATTTACTTAGCAAAGTCAACCTGAAATCAAAACTGACTGACTGTTAGTCCATGTCCCTGGTTATATTAACGATAATTCATATTAACATTTAAAAGATAGAATTCTATCTTTTCTATCCACCGCAGCTATTACTGAGTGAAATGCTCAACTAGCTCAGAGACCCTTCCTGATACCGTTTCACAGGTAAATATGTCAAGGTATGGAAGAAAAGTGCATTATGACTTCTGATATATATTGCCTAGGAAATGAGACGGCTTGCAGCTACGAGGTGAATTTTAATATTTCAGTTTTAATGTTTCCTGGTAGCATTTCTCTAGCATGTCTGACTGTTAGATGTTAGGCTTATGAAGAGGCTCAGTTCTGTCATTGAGGCAACACTGACTACAAACAGCTAACCCACAAATCCTGCCTTTTTTCTCCCATCACTCTCCCTGAACTGTCATATCCACTCCATGGCCTCTGAATCTGATCTGTAGTGTAAACAAGCCAGCTTGAGTAACTTAATCTTCTCAGGCACTGCGCTCAGACTCCTGCCAGTCTACTGCATCATCAAATCAGGACCTTCATTTGGAACACCTACTAAATAGAATTAGAAGCGCTGCTGTGGAGCAAGTGCTTTTTGGTGGGGGTTGGTTTCAGCTAGAACATGCACACTGAAGAACGAGATTCTTCTATAGAATGTTTATTCATGGTTTTTAATAGAACTATTACCTTACTTTTTTTAAGGTAAAATGAAGTTTGGCATATGACCACAAAAAGCCATTGTTCTGCAGCTAAGAAGACGTTCATTCCTTCCATTGTTATTTTATCTATTATATTTAAGGATGATCATAAACCAGTCAGAGGTCAGCCTATATGGGGCACCTCAGTGAATTATTCCTCTGCTCTCAGTCTAAAGTCGTCAGGTTATCGGGTGCACACCTACGCTCGTTACATGTTTTAATCAGATTTTTATAGATTTACTTTGCAGATGTAGATATACTGTTATTAACTTTACAGTTACAGTCAGCCCACCTGTTATATAATCTATCATCTCCCTTTTAGCCAATGGAATCAATGGAAAAAGACCACCACTGAGACCACCACAGACCAGATCTTACAGTGGTACTTATTTTATTCACAGCAGTGACACTAACGTGGTGGTGGCTTTTTCGTGTGCATAGGAGTGTATCACACATAGCAGTGCTGCTGGAATTTTTACACACTGTGTGGACTTTCTGGCCACTTTATTACAAACACAAACCTTGCTGGTACACCTTGTAGGTCTTCAGTTAGTGTTTTTTTGCACCATTTGTGTCAGTCATCCTTTAACCCTTCATCAGTGGTTAGTTTTTTTGACCATTGGAGCACTGTTGGCTGGACAAGTTATACTGGTGGGCCCTTCTCAACCTAGCACTGACACTCAATGGTTTAAAGATTCCAGTAACACTGGTGTACCTCATACACTCATACCAGCATCATTCACACTACAAAGTCAGTGCAATGTCTGTGCTGGCAATGATCCACCACCAAAGCAGTATCTGGTCAGTGGTGGTCCCGTGGTAGTCCCTTTCCACTGACAGACAAGGTCGAAGGTGGTTGATAAATTGTGTAGCAACTGATCTACAGTCAGTAAGTGTAAACCTACAGTATGCAAATGTCTGTGCGCTACTGACAGTTTAAATGACATGCTAATTTGATCTGAGTGAAAATAAATGAAAGTATTTCTGAATATACTTCTTCACATTTACTGCACAATTACTGTTTATTTGCTAAGTTTGATTGAGTAAAATATGCAGCTTATGCCACATTTTATGTTATTTTTTCAACACACAGCAAAAAATAAACTACATTAATAAATAAAACTGTGCACTAAAATTGATTTATTTTTCCTGTAAAGGACGAGTAATTTTCACTTATAAAATCAACAGAATATGTTATTTTATTGGGGACATTCCAACTTTTGCATATGTCTGTATGTGGTTGGTCAAAGGGGCAATAAGTGTAGCTGTCAGTTTATTAGTGTAGTGGATCTAATAAACTGGCACTCAGTGCATCTCTCTTTAATCCAAACTAACTAGCTCTGACAGAAACAGGCTAGTGCTCTTCCTGGTGACTTCTGTGATAACCCAACGAATAGGAGTATGGGAAATGGGAGCACGCTTAGGAAAGGACATAGTATGCAACAAGCACCTAGCCTGCTCATACCAGTGTTTTCGTTGATTTCTTTACAGCAGCTACTGAAGCTTGCACAATAGACTTAATGTTAAGATCCCTCTTACCAAAGCATGCATTGGAAATTTCCAAGACCACTTTGGGAAAAAAAACATAGGTTCTCCGACGGCATTCTCTTGTTGATTGGAAAAATGAGCACATAAAGACTTTCCTTCATGAAAAAATAAACATCTTTCTCGTTTTACTGCAACTCAGTTTTGTTACCTTCAGCAACTGACCCACTTGACAAATAACCACGCACCCTTCAAACTTCTACATAAATATCACACATGCTTTGAACCAGGATGAGTGAGTATGATTTTTGTAGATTTTACACATAAGCAGGTCTAAACCTCAGCTTCAGCTGTTTAACCAGAGAATCTGCCTCTGTTATATATCCCATGTCCCAATTAAATAATGAGAATATCTCTCCAGTGAGAGCTGAGATATTTATGGTCACCGATTGGATGCAAGTGAGTTTGATAAGTCAATCAAACTCAGGTGTTCACAGAGGAAATGTATCCCAGCGCCTGATTATGAGAGGTGTTTTGTATCCAGAAAACAAGCAATATACCACATATACAGCAGTACGTAAGAATATGAACACATACATACAGTACAACATTAGTTTGGTTACGCTCTATATCTTTTATTAGTAGTAGAGATGACAATTCCCATTATTGTTATTCAATTTATACCGACTAATACAGTTAAACAGTTCATTTTAAGGCAACGTGGGCCTCTACAACAGTTGCCACATCATTTAATATGAATATGATCAAAACTATAAAGTGAGCAAAAAAAAGGAACTAATATTGGAAAATTCAACAGCATTGGTTTCTTATGTAAAATCATGACACAGCACATCAGCGCAACATTGCTAAAATCATCAATAGTCCCAACACTGTCCTCTGCTGATAGAAACTGGTATTAGCACCATAGGCTTAAGGGAATCCAGGCATGCAGTCGACTCTCCGTTACTAAGTATAAAATATCTCGCTGAATACAATTCAAAATTAAATGCTCTTAGAGACCAACTTAATCTTTATGAGAGCCTGAGATAGTTAACATTTTACAAGACTTTTTTGCATGATATAATCAACATAACGGAACACAAATAAAGCTTAAACAAAGGACTTCGAAATAAAGTCTGAATGAACCTGTATTAGACCACATGTAAACAATAGTGTCTATATTATGTATATAGATGACTATTGCCTGTATAACAGTTAACATAGCCGTCTGATCATTGGAGCAATGAGGGTGAAGTCACTCTGTTGGCACCAACAAAGATACCAGAGTTATAATATGCTTATATATGTTACCTCAGAGCAGTGGATGGTTAGTTTGGCTGGGCCAGGTTTTTTGGCTTTTGTGTCAAAGGTTTGAGGCGTATAAAATTCAGCACATAAAACATTAGTATTTTTGGTACTTTGCTTTAAAAAGCAAACATCAACATAAACAACAACACTGAGAACAACAACACACCCTGAATGTCGAAAAATCTCAGAAGCTGACAACGGTTACGATGAAGTCGACTCGGCCTTCTTCTCACATATCCAGGGTAAGGACATGTAGCATGGTGCATCGTACCAGCTCTTGGTAGCCACACGGCTTAACACTTCTGTCTTCACTATGTAGCCACAGTCTTCATTGATGTGGTTATTAGGTTCTCCATCCTCCCAGAAACTGTAGCAGCAAAGCATGAAAATTCCACATTTATTCAAGGCTAAGTGTTACTTTAGAGATTCAAATACTACAGCAGGCAGACAGACTGAACCTTCAATAAAAGTTTGTCCCCCATTTGCTGCATTAACACCATTTGATCTTCTGGGAAGGCTTTACATTAGATGTTGGAACATGTGAAGGTTTGATTGCATTCAGTCACAAGAGCATTAGTGAGTTTAGGTGTTGATGATGAGTGATTAGTTCAGGGTCACATACATCATTCCAAAGTTATTGGATAGAGCTCCATCACTCCAGAGTCCCTTTGCTCCACAGCCCGATACTGGGTATTTAGTATAGAGATTATGCAAGCTGTGTTTGCAGTTTGAACCCCTGTGTTAGGAGTAGGAGCACCTTAAAGTAGCCAATTTGCATATTTTAGCAAGGACACTAGGTTCAAGTCATTGAACTCACTCACCCTCCAACCAGCTTGGTTCCATCCACCCAGTACCAGTCTCCCTCCAGTTTTTCATCACTGATTCCAAACCAGTAAGAATTCCAGTGACCTCGTGGCAACAGGTTCCATAAGAAGGTCTAGGATCAGATAAGGGTGATTGCAGGAGTAAAAATACAAGTCATCACAATTGCTAATAAACTACTTAGGGCTATAAAACATCCATCCATCCATCCATCCATCCATCCATCCATCCATCCATCCATTTTCTAAGCCACTTCTCCCTCAGGGTCGGGGGGCGGGGGGTGGCGCTGGGGGATGGGGTGCTGGAGCCTATCCCAGTGGTCATCGGGCGGAAGGCAGGATACACCCTGGACAGGTCGCCAGGCCATCGCAGGGCAGACAGACAGACACAGACAGTCACTCACACACACCTAGGGGCAATTTAGCATCTCCAATTGGCCTGACTGCATGTCCTTGGACTGTGGGAAGAAACCGGAGAACCTGGAGGCACGCAGACACGGGCAGAACATGCAAACTCCACACAGAAAGGACCCTGGTCACCCGGCCAGGGAATAGAATCCAGGCCCTCGTCCCTGTGAGGCGACAGGGCTACCAACCGGGCCACCGTGCCGCCCAGTATAAAATCATCAGCTAAGCATATTCTAGGAAAAACAGGACCTTAGGAAATGATATTATTCAAACATTTCTGCTGAGGTTTCTTCCTTGAACTTCTGCAAACGACTACGTCATGCTGTTCTAGCACTATTTTCAGTTGAAAACAGAAGGTTGTGAAATGTGTTTGTTCAAATCTGCAAATACTGGTTCTGCTGAAATTACTCACTTGTAGGAGATGTTATAAGTGGAAGTAAATGTTAGCTAAGGACAATAGGGGGATTTTCGATCCAGAGTGTGGGGACCTTTTGTTTTTTCTTGATTTGAATGCATGATTTAGCACATCATGAGCAAATCCAGGTGTTTGAGCAGGGAAAAATCAAGAATAACTTTATAAAAAATATAAAGTTGAAGGAGTGATTTCATTGGTAGATATACACAGATATACGTTTATGTTTTAGGTACATGGGTATCCGCACTTGAATGGTGATTGAGTGCATCTCTTGACTTTTGAGGTTTACCACTTATTTTAAACCAACAGTGTATCAAAAAGAGAAGAATAGAGCCTAATAAACTTTAATTCCTATGCCAATAGATGCTGGATGTACTAAGATGTTCGGCATGTTACTCAGTATTGGTACTAGTAGTTTTTGACTGCTACGTTTTTGTTAAATTCTCAGTTAGGCTGTTTGGGAAAATTTGGGACTTTCCTCTGAAGCATACTTCCCCAATCATCTTATTTTGAATGAACTGCTATTTACACAGGCAATGTTAGGAGATGGTTTTCAAGATTAAGCTTCAGGGTGCCTTACTTCTTTTCTTCTTACAGTTCCCTCCCTGATGTTTAAAACGACGACTCACCTGTTCCTCAGCAGTATGGATGATGGCAAGATGACCTCCTTTTTCCTTGCAGTACTTCTGGCTGTCCCTCCAACTTCGGCCAAACACGGAGATGAAGTAGCAGCTGCCGTTGAAGTAGAGCCAGTCTTCAGTGCACTGCACTGGCGGTGGGGTTGGTGTGGCCTCTGAAAAAAGAGAGAAAGGACCTATTTACTGTCTAGTGGTACTTAAATAAGCTTTGACAGTATACAATCCAATTTACTTCTGAAAAAATACAAAAATGAAAAAACAAAACACTACTACAGTGTTAACTCAAAGGCCCGTTTACTAGCTGTCATGTTTTGTTACAAAGATCTTTTCATGTGCATAAAAGTACCTAGAACCTAGAACATTGGTAGACAAAGTACACAAATCCTGTATTCGAGTGAAAGTCTTCTACTGGTACTTTTACATGGACTAGTTACAAAAATACTTGGTTTTAAATGTAGTTAAGTATCATGAGTATCATGAGATATTCCAACAATCCAACATTTAAAAATACCCTGCAAAATGTTGGTTATAGTTGGTTACAGTTGCTAAGCTGTGACTGGACATTTGGTATTTAGAGAAGGGATTCAGTGAAAAGAGTTTGATTTACTTCTCTTTATTTCAAATTCATTTGCTTCAATAAAAGTTATATGATATATAATCATGGGCCATTTAATACAGTAATGATGTTGTACACCCCCCGCACATTTATATTACACATGTGGTGTTGGGGTGCGCAGGTACTTTTTACCACTTTGTCCACCACTGAAAATAATTAGAAAAGTCTATCATATTCTTCTGGATATTTTGGAAAATCTAGTTTTTGCTTAACAGCTGAAAGTAGTGGAGTAAAAGTAGGACATTTTACTGTGAGATAGAGTGGAGTGAAAATTTAAAAAATGGAAATACTTAAAATACAGATACTTGAAAAACATACATCATGCACATCCTACAATTTACCATTTGGTTTCATACACCAAAAATGACCATAATTCATGTTTATGCAACCATTTTCCAATCTCTCTTTATCCCTTAGTTGAACAGGCTGTTTTAGTTACTGTACCTTTACAACTGATGTACGATAAAGAGTTCTGTTCTGATTGGCTGTCCTGTATTATGCATAATAAAAAGTGCTCAGAGCTGGGTAGTTTTACATATATGGGCTGTATGGATTGGGTAGTGAACAGGTTATTATAATTCAAAACTATATATACAAAAACTAACAGTGAAAAAAGTGCTCATTATCTACAGTCAAAACAAAAACCACAGCTTTCAAAAACACAAAAAGAGAACAATGTCTACTGCAAAAATGAACTAAAACAAAACGGAACCACTGAGCTAAAAGTATTACCTTTCAGAAAATAAAAGCAACACTAAAACTGTTAATGGACCACTAAAACTAAGTGAAACTAAACTCAAATCAAAAACAAAAATGAAAAGCTAAATAAAAAACAACTAATGAATATGTCTAAACTATAATAGCCCTGGTAGCGAACAGTAAGTTCTGAAACCAAGACTGGGCAGTAACACTACCCAGTTCCCCTAAAGTCTTTCACGATGTGAACACCAACTCCCATCATGCATCTGGTTCTGATCTCACAGTCACAATCTGCCATTAACCAATAATGAACAGTAACACAGATTCTCCTCCCCAGGTTTCTAATCACTCTCCTGTTCTCATTAGTTCTGGTCATTTCATTCACTCGTTACGAAGTGTTGCCAATTGCCCTGTCTTTTGCATACCGAGTGTTCTTTCTGTTTATTTGGCCCTTGTTTGCTCTGTCAGAGTTTCCTTTGGACTTTGAAGGTTTTGGTGTTTGCTTCTCTGGCTTTCAACCCTTGCTTGCTTATGGACTGATTTCGGTTTCCTGATGTACCTGTTTATTGCTCTCTCGTTGTGAACTGGCCTGGATTACTGACTGCTCCCTGTTTTGCCCTATTGTAAATGAAGCTCACTCATTTTACTTCTGCAGGCATCTGGTTCACCTGCCTAACATGACATTTCAAATTCATTTGCTTCAAAAAAAGTTATATGATTTTCCATCATATGGGCCTTTTAATACAGTAATGATGTAAAGTGCAGGTACTTTTTACGACTTTGTCCACTACTGAAAATAACTAGAAAAAAAATATTTTCTACCTGTGCATAAAGATGCTAATGTAGGGTTGCCAAACTTAACCATTAAAAACTGTCAACAAATATGTGGGCTGGGCTACTTAACATTTTGCTGGCCCTGTTTAATTCAAAATATGCCAAAACTGCAACAGAAAAAATAGGCACTGACTATTTATTGGAAACCAAAACAAATTGTTTTATCTAAAACAATAGGCTACATTAGCTACAGATAACTGATAAACCTCCTTAAATGCCCCCAGGAGGAAGGTTTTTAAAACTGCCTATTTGCTTTATCCAAATTTTCTTTTTATGTAATCACTGACCTGTACTGTTGTTGGGGGAAGGGGGTCAGAGCACACATTATGTTGCAGTGCATGCTGGGGACTGTAGTGCAGCTCGTGAGCTAATGTTAATATAAAATAAAAATTTTGTGGGCAGAATAGGATTGTTCCACGTTCCTGACTTGACCTGTGGGCCTTGTGTTTGACAAATAGGTGCTAATAGCTAGGCATAAAATTTAAAATGTTCACAGTCTTATCAAACCGATGTTTGTTTTTAAACTCAATACTCAGTTTCATTAACATTCATTAATTCGTGAAAGCTGTTATTCCATTTTCAGGCTCACATTTTCTCCTAGGTTTGTGCTTGATCTCACTGCAACTGTAATGGAAAAAAAATTGATCTGTTAAGCATGCACACATGTCACTGACCCAGCTTTTCAATCTTGGCCTTCAGCTGGTCGATTTCTTCCACCAGTTCCATATTCTTTTTCTCAAGTCTGTTCTGCTCTGCAATCAGGGAGGTCACGTTTGGGCAAGCTTTCTGCATCTGTATAGAAGGTGACGAGGAGGAATTCTGGGAGTTTTGACCCATGCCCACAGCAGCACTGCTCTTATCTATAACAGAGGGGTGTAATAGAAGTGAAAACAGAAGAGAAATGGAGAAAAAAGGAAGAATGAGAAGAGGTTTGCAATGCCTAGCAGAATTGAGAAATCTAATTTAATCAAATCAAAATCAAAATCAAAATTTAACAGGTTTTAGCCATATGACAACCAAAAAGGACATTCAGACAAATCTGTATTATTAATCATTGTTTCTGATTACTAAAAATCCAGTGGGGACAACAACAAATCATTATCTTGTATATATGCATAACTACATGACAGATAATTATTATGTATAAATTAGAATCCGCAGACTCAAGAAGGTCATTATTTTTGCAGCTATGAAAGCCGTGGGAAGTATTGACACAGCTCAGCAAATACAGCTGTCCAGCATACACTCTCCAAACAAAAATGGAGACGACACAGAAAATGACATCAGAGAAAAATGACAAAACTCACTGTGAACACTTATTGCCACCAACACCAGGAGTAAGATGAGACAGAAAGCAGAAAGACATGCTGTAGCCACTCTGTAGGGTCCATGATGAGCCAGTCTCTTGCCTGCTGTTGATGGGGATACAAAAACTATAGACAAAAGACAAACAAGTTATTATTATTTCTAATAGTTATACAGTAAAAGAAAATCAGTAAAACATGGCAAAAAGTCAGACAGCAACAATTCCAGACAAAACATATTAAATTATAGTTAAGTAAAGGTATGTTCTCTCAATGATGGTAAAAACCTGTACAATTACAGTCACTGAATTTCTCACAAAGACCGCCTTAAAATGTAATTCAGCAGTTTTATTGTTCAACTAGTTATTCTAGCATACTGTATTTTACCCTAATAATAAAAGTAACAATAATTTAAATAAATGCAAAAGTTCACATGTTCATTCACAATGTATTTTGGGGGTATTAATGCCTGGCTTTTTATGTGGTCAAGTGAAAGAACTGAAAACAATCTTTCATGCATGGTGTAAATGGCTGCTTCCTGATAATGTGCTAACATAAAGCATTATGCATACAACCCCAGTTCCAATTAAATAAAAACAGAATACAATGATTTGCAAATCCTTTTCAACCTATATTCAACTGAATACACTACAAAGTCAAGATATTTAATGTTCAAACGGATAAACTTGTGTATTGTGTTTTGCAAATATTCACTAATTTTGAATTTGATGCCTGCAACATGTTCCAAAGAAGTTGGGACAAGGGCAACAAAAGACTGGGAAATTTGAGGAATGCTCAAAAAACACCTGTTTGGCACATATCAGAGGTGAACAGGTTAACTGGAAACAGGTCAGTGTCATGATTGGGTATAAAGGGAGCATCCCTGAAAGGCTCAGTCATTCACAAGCAAGGATGGGGCGAGGTTCACCACTTTGTGAACAACTGTGTGAGCAACTAGTCCAACAGTTTAAGTACAACGATTTTCAACGTGCAATTGCAAGGAATTTAGGGATTTCATCATCTACAGTCCATAATATCATCAAGGCAGGCAGAAAACCAACATTGAATGCCCGTGACCTTCGATCCCTCAGGCGGCACTGCATTAAAAACCGACATCATTCTGTAACAGATATTACCACATGGGCTCAGGAACACTTCAGAAAACCACTGTCAGTGAACACAGTTTGTCGCTCCATCTTCAAGTGCAAGTTAAAACTCTGCCATGCAAAGCGAAAGCCATATATCAACAACACCCAGAAATGCCGCCGGCTTCTCTGGGCCTGAGCTCATCTGAGATGGACTGACGCGAAGTGGAAAAGTGTCCTGTGGTCTGATTTCAAGTTCTGATTTGAGTCCACAATTCAAATTGTTTTTGGAAATCATGGACGTCGTGCCCTCCTGGCCAAAGAGGAAAAGGACTGTCCGGATTGTTTTCAGCGCAAAGTTCAAAAGCCAGCACCTCTGATGGTGTGTGGGTGTGTTAGTGCCCATGGCATGGGTAACTTGCACATCTGTGAAGGCACCATTAATGCTGAATGGTACATACAGGTTTTGGAGCAACATATGCTGCCATCCAAGCAACGTCTTTTTCAGAGACGTCCTGCTTATTTCAGCAAGACAATGCCAAGCCACATTCTGCACGTGTTAGAACAGCGTGGCTTTCTAGTAAAAGAGTGCAGGTACTAGACTGGCCTGCCAGCAGTCCAGACCTGTCTCCCATTGAAAATGTGTGGCACATTATGAACCTCAAAATACGACAACGGAGACCCCGGACTGTTGAGCAACTGAAGTTGTACATCAAGGAAGAATGGGAAAGAATTCCACCTACAAAGCTTCAACAATTAGTGTCCTCAGTTCCCAAACGCTTATTGAGTGTTGTTAAAAGGAAAGGTGATGTAACACAGTGGTAAACATGCCCCTGTCCCAACTTCTTTGGAACGTGTTGCAGGTATCAAATTCAAAATGAGTGAATATTTGCAAAAAAAAACCAATAAAGTTTATTAAGTTTATCCAACATTAAATATCTTGTCTTTGTAGTGTATTCAGTTGAATATAGGTTGAAAAGGATTTTCAAATCGTTGTATTCTGTTTTTATTTGTTTTACACAACGTCCCAACTTCATTGGAATTGGGGTTGTATATATACTCTCAAAATATATTTCAAAAAGTATTCACTCACCCATCCAAATAATTGAATTCAGGTGTTCCAATCACTTTTTCTATAAAACCAAGGCCCTAGGCCTGCAGACTGCTTCTACAAACATCAGTGAAAGAATGGGTCGCTCTCAGGAGCTCATTGAATTGCAGCTTGGTACCGTGATAGAATGCCACCTGTGCAACAAGTCCAGACGTGAAATTTCCTCACTACTAAATATTCGACAGTCAACTGTCAGTGGTATTATAACAAAGTGGAAGTGATTGGGAACGACAGCAACTCAGCCACGAAGTGGTAGGCCATGTCAAATGACAGAGTGGGGTCAGCAGATGCTGAAGCACATAACACACAGAGGTCGCCAACTTTCTGCAGTCAATCGCTACAGACTTCCAAACTTCATGTAGCCTTCAGATTAGCTCAAGAACAGCGTAGAGAGCTTCATGGAATGAGTTTCCATGGCCGAGCAGCTGCATCCAAGCCTTACATCACCAAGTGCAATGCAAAGCGTGGAATGCAGTGGTGTAAAGCACCACCACTGGACTCTAGAGCAGTGGAGACGTGTTTTCTGGAGTGACGAATCACGCTTCTCCATCTGGCAATCCAATTGACCGGTCTGGGTTTGGCGGTTGCCAGGAGAACGGTACTTGTCTGACTGTATTGTGCCAAGTGTAAAGTTTGGCGGAGGGGGGATTATGGTGTGGGGTTGTTTTTCAGGAGTTGGGCTCGGCTCCTTAGCTCCTCGGCTTCCAGTGAAAGGAACTGTTAATGTTTCAGCACCAAGAGATTTTGGGACAATTTCATGCTCCCAACTTTGTGGGAACAGTTTGGAGATGGCCCCTTCCTGTTGCAACATGACTGCGCACCAGTGCACAAAGCAGGTCCTTAAAGACAGGGATGAGCGAGTTTGGCATGGATGAACTTGACTGGCCTGCACAGATTCCTGACCTCAACCCAATAGAACACCTTTGAGATAAATTAGAGCAGAGACTGCGAGCCAGACCTTCTCATCCAGTGTCTGAATTCACAAATGTGCTTCTGGAAGAATGGTAAAAAATTCCCATAAACACACTCCAAAATCTTGTGGAAACCCTTCCAAGAAGAGTAGAAGCTGTTATAGCTGCAAAGGGTGGGCCGACATTATATTAAACCTTAATGATTAAGAATGGGAGATCACTCAATTTCATATGCGTGTGAAGGCAGACGAGTGAATACTTTTGGAAATATAGTTTACACACACACACACACACACACACACACACACACACACACACACACACACACATACACACACACACACACACACACGCACACATATATATATATATATATGACAGAACGTAAAAAGCAGAACTTGGAAGTGGGTAAATGCGGTGCCTGGTGGCACCGGAGACTGAGTCACATAACAAAAGGCACATAACAAAGGCACATAACAAAAATACACATGGATGAGCAAGAAATCCAACCGCCTCTGCATTAAAGCTAGATTAGATCAGGAGTCACAACACAAATGTTAAGAAGAGCCATTTTGTCCTTTCAACAAAAGTCAAGCCTCCTTGGCAGCCACAACATTTAATGCCCAGTATGTCTCAGTATGTGCTGATGTCCTAGTGTAGGCTAAGAAAATATGAACGAAAACGCGGACTCACTTTACTCTGCTTTAAGCCTGAGCTATAGCTGCTTTCCTTCCGTCTCTGCCAGAAAACTTCTCCTCAGAAGTAGAGCAGCTTATTGTAAAATGTCTCTCATCGTTCGGTTGTTATGAGGCTGAAGTAGAATTTTTCTAATGTAAATGTAAAGACACCTAATGTAAATGCAGCACCATTTAAGGTTGAACAGAGAAAATCGAAAGAGTTTCGACTTCATCTTCGCAACTTTTTAGTGTTTGACAGTCTCCCGTTGCAGATTTAACGGTCCAGGAAACCACTGCTCTGCTTGCAAATGCGAATAAGTCTCCAAATGTTCGTCTTAAATCTCTGTGCCTTTTCGTAGCTACTAGCCAGGCGAGACTTCACTGCTATGTCTCTGCAGTCTTCTCAGTCGTTGAGAACCAGGGCTTTCACGCTATGTTGCAAACTCTGGAGCAGAGATATTTTACTGACACAGTGATCCCTGACTCTCCACAACGAGAACAAAGCTGAAGGTATAAAATCACTGAATTAAACGGGGAGGACGGCTGTAACATGTGCTGCGTGGACATCCATTACTACTGGATCTTAAATTATTGTCTCTTAACTCTTTTCAAAGATATAAGATAGATATAATAACAAGCAAAAGTACAGCATGCAATACTGCACCTATGAGTTCTAGATGCTAGAACCTAAAGTCAGTGAAGTGAAGATTAAGCGATCGTAGTTTATGTAGAATGGAAACCAAAATGCTTGTATATCGGCTTATGCATTAATAAAGTACTGTTCATCTTTAATGAAGAGCTGGTTTGAGGCAGCTGAGAGGTTTTCAAAAAGCTTTATTAATGGCCTGAACCCCAAAAATGATTGCCAGAAATGAGAGAGAAGAAAGGCCTTAATACATTCTAAACCTTTTACACACTGGTTATACATTAATCCATCTTTTTTTAAGCAACCACCTAAGTGACTTCTCTTTGGGTATATGAAGGACACTGGCTCATTCTGCAATTCTGTAATAATAATAATAATAATAATAATAATAATAATAATAATAATGTAAGGCATGTATATATTACATGTTGTAAAATGTGGGCACAATCAATAAGACGCTGTCCATTCAAACGCGTCGTTTCTCTGAAGTGCACTCTGTACCTTTCCAGTGTTCAGCTTTGTTCAGTCCATTGTGTTAGAAGTATATAAACTACATGTTTGTACAAGTTCAGGATATGTACTCGTCACTGGTGCATGTTTCAGACTGAGCTGTCCTGAAAGAAGTCAAGCCCTGCGCATGTCCAAAAGCTACAACTCATCTAACTCTTCTAACTTGTATTAAGGTTGTTGTAAGGCATGTACACATAATGTACAAGTTCAGTAGCTGCCAATGTTATTTCCCTCCCTAGAACCATACATCCAAGCCAAGAACTATTTAGAAACATTCATTTTTAAGAGTGCACTAGTTAATAGCGGCATCCTTACTTTTCAAACTTCCTATTTCTTGGTTTCTTGGTAACATGAACTATATGACCAGGTGGATAAATATTACTTTGTGCTTCATGGCAAAAACAGTTACCGGTGTAACCAAATTAAGCTCCACCCAGTCAGAATTACTTGTGCCCCTACTGCATACAGTAATACCGATTACATATATCTCATTCTTGTGTGTAAATTAGCAACCAGAAAATAATAAAATTCCCACTAAATAAGAAACTACTCGAGAAAAGCCTTTGAGAGCGAGAGAGAGAGAGAGAGAGAGAGAGTGAGAGTAAGAGAGAGAGAGAGAGAGTGAGAGTACGAGAGAGTAAGAGAGAGTAAGAGAGAGAGAGAGAGAGAGAGAGAGAGAGAGAGAGAGAGAGAGTGAGAGTACGAGAGAGAGAGTGAGAGTACGAGAGAGAGAGAGAGTGAGAGTAAGAGAGAGAGAGAGAGTGAGAGTACGAGAGAGAGAGAGAGAGAGTGAGAGTAAGAGAGAGTAAGAGAGAGAGAGAGAGAGAGAGAGAGAGAGAGTACGAGAGAGAGAGAGTGAGAGTACGAGAGAGAGAGAGAGTGAGAGTAAGAGAGAGAGAGAGAGAGAGTGAGAGTACGAGAGAGAGAGAGAGAGAGTGAGAGTAAGAGAGAGTAAGAGAGAGAGTGAGAGAGAGAGAGATTCATTGTTCAACTCTTTTTTGGTGTCAGTTGTACAGAGCCGAATGCTCATACTCACTCCTGTTCGTTGGCTCCATCCAGTCTAAATTATTGCGGCTCTTTTGCTTTGTGCATATGGTTGCTGTTCAGAATAAAACAAGCAGCTGCACTCATGTTGCGTACACATTTCAATTGCTAACTGGACCAACGGAAATGCTCAGAATGGTCTGGAATAGAATCACATCGCATTAACTTACATTAAGAGTTGAGAAGGTGTTTGCCTTCACCTCTGAAGTTGCCACTTTGGAGATTTCTGGATGCATTTCAATTTATTGACCCTTTAAAGATTTTGCCAACCTGACAGGCATTACATTGAAACTATTCAGTCCAGTGCAGCTCATACAGGCGTCCAAAAGAACAATGCAAACTTACTTGCTGGCATTTGTCAGTTATCAGTTGTCATCTGGAAAGCTAGTCTTTTCTCTCTCTCTGTCTCTCTCTCCCTCCCCCTCTCTTTCTCTCTCCCCCCTCCCCCCCCCCCCCTCTCTTTTTCTCTCTCCCCCCTCCCCCCCCTCTCTTTTTCTCTCTCTCTTTCTCCCTCCCTCTCTCTTTCTCTCCCTCAAAACTCAGTTATCCCAACTTTTCAATCGCTTAATTCTTAATTTCACATTCAAAAATGTTCAAAAAGAACAGATCAAAGTCTCACCTGGGGGTCGGGCATTGCACGCTTCCTCACCCTGGACACCGCTGTCATCGATGAGTTTGGAATACATGCCTTCGCACGATAACGAGCCCGCTTCAGTGGACATGCCGCCGGACTGACAGAGGTCTGTGAACCCAGTGACTGTCAGTGACCGTCAGCCTTCTCTGTCGCGCCATCAGCTCTTCCACCGAGGAGCTTATTTAAAGGGGTCTGTGTTTGGGGGGCGGTCTTTTGGACAGAGTGGGCGAGCACTCACGCAGGATCGAAAACAGCTGTGATGTCGTAACTTTACAGAACAATTCTGCACGGGCTCCGTCACGCGCGTTTTCCCGCCCGTATTCCTAAAAGCCCCAACTTCTGAGCTTGGATCGGCGCCCGGGGAGTATGAACGCACAACCAATCAAAGCGCAAGATACTCGCTAGAGACTGCTGTCCAATCCAAGAGCAGGAAGCGCAACACTCTAGCCAATCCGAGCGCGGAGGCGGGTCTTTCCTGAATACAGGTGGGAATTAAACATCGCCTCGAAGAGTAAACGTAACTTCCAGTAATACTTAAAGTCTTTGACGGTGGGAGGGCGTACTTACTGTAAAGGCAGCGGAAAGCGTGCTATACGTGATTTATGAACAATAAACTACAGTCACGCACACATACAGTTCATATGCATTATTTTGATACATCATTTGAACCAGGGTTGAGCAACCTTCCATCCGGTAATCCACTTATCCTGCAGAGTTCAGTTCCAGCCAGGTTAATGAACATGATCCATCTCATCAATGAGCTCTGGAACAGGTGAGCATGCAGGTGTGTTAAAGAAGAATTCCACCGATTCCTTTTCAAGTCAAAAGCCATTCAGGGTGGTTTGATGTGAAACAGTTAATTGTACAGAGATTGGGTTTCTATACAATAGAGCACTTCAAACCACTCTGAATTACTTTGCTTACAGCCTAAGCGAATGAACTTGGCATAAATTTTAAAGAATCGGTGGAACTCTCCTTTAAGTTAGTGTTGGAACTAAACTTTACAGGAGTGTAGACCGCCAGGACTAGGACTGTAGGACTGTACAGTCCTAATTTAACCCCTCTATATCATGGATGTCCAAGTTCCAAGTATCTGCAAAGAGCTGTGTGGTGTTCCATGAAGCAGGATTTCTCAATTAACCAGATAACTTAAGCCCAAAGATGAGGACTGTATAATGGGAATAATCCTCAGCTCTTTTCCTATTGGACAGGCTTGACTAAAAGTTATCTATCTAACTGAGAAATCCTGCTCTTTTGAAGGTGTGCCATGGTGTGGCTGCAGGTTTTCTACTCGTAAAATCAGCTGGTGTCAGAGTGAAAAAAAACTGATGCTTTATTGGAAAGAATTTTGCTTTATTGCAATCACACTGGCTTAATGTGGACAAGATTGGACATACCTGTATCAAAGGGACAAAGTGTATCTTAGTTATTCTGTTTCATAATTTGATGAACATGATGATTTAAACCAGTTGCATTATAGAAGGCCCACATCCTAATCTTACATTTTAAATGTTACATAGTAGCTGTGATATGTGATGCAGTATTTGATTATTTCTCCAAACCTGGCAAGCATGCCACTTCATTAACTACACCTCCTTGTTTGTACACTCATTGTCCACTCATTGACATTGTCCATTGTCAACTCCATTTACCACATAGGTGCACTTTGTAGTACTACAATTACAGACTAGTCCATCTGTTTGGCTGCATAGCCCACTTTTACCATGGTTTTCAAAGGCCAGGACTCCCACAGGACCACCACAGAGCAGGTTTTATTTGGGTGGTGGATCATTCCCAGCACTGCAGTGACACTGACGTGGTAGTAGTGTGTCAGTGTGTGTTGCACTGGTACACAGCAATGCTGCTGGAGTTTTTAAACTCAGGCGTCCACTCACTGACCACTTCATTACATACACATACCTTGTTATAGACATTAAATCAGAGATGATAGCTCATCTATTACTGTTGTAATCTAGACCACTAGAAGCGAGTCTGAGTCAAGACCAAGACCTGGACACTCCAAGCCAAGACAGCCAAGATTTGGCTGAGACAGAGTCAAGATGGAAACCAGATTAAAAATGATCATTATAATTATTGTAGTAGTATAAATATATAGCGTCCAACAAATATTTTAGCATTCTCTGGAATTAAATACATTTAACAGCACAACTGCACTATTATTATTATTATAATAGCATCGGGGATACTGTTGAACGAAAAGTACATTAATAAGAGTGAAGTGCTGGGAATTGAGAGTAGTTAATTATGCGTTCTCAGTGGATTCAGTTAATAATTCTGTTTATTTCTTCATTCTGACATGCTTTATCTACCACTATATCATAAGTGAATCACACATATGCTCGGACCTGCAGAACTTGGAGTCATTGCAGGCACATTTTTTCAGTGCTCGTTCATGCATAGCAAAAGACATGAGGCAAAAAGACTTGACTGGCTGTGAATTAGAAGAGTATCACTAATACAATCTCCTAGCACTGCAGTGTGGATGTGCTTTCAGCTATTGGGAACATATTTTTCACCTGATTGTTGTTCTCACACTACAAGTGAAGGGTTCCTTGAATAGCAGGTTCTTGATAAGAGGGTACACAGTAAAAAATTGCTGTAAATTAACAGCTGATTTTCAACAGTATTATCCTGTTATACATAAAAAACAGCTCTTTACCGTAAAATAAATTGTGGCTGTATATTAACAGCCAATTTTGACGGTATTATCCAGTTATTTTTTAAAACAGCAATTATCTGTAAAACTAATGTATTTCCGAATATGATATGTAGCTGGTGTGGCTAGCTGGTAGCAATTCCTCGTGTTCAAGCTTTTGATTTTCATCCATCCCCATCTCTTACATTAGTACAAGGCTTTACATTTGGTTTATCAGGTTATATAAAGTTCATATCAAACATTTCAAACCGACTATTTTTTTATAAAGAGGCTGCGTTTTTGGGGGTGCTTTCCTTCAAGCTGGCTTTCTCTCCACCGCAACATTGAACAAGGTAAGTTTCCTTTTTATTATTATCTATTTATTAGTGAATATATCAAAAACCTGTCTTTGCTGTATTTTATTTTCAAGCTCAAGAGCTTGTTAAACTTAGTTTGCAGAGAGAGGGGGTGTTTGAAAATTAGCAAGCTAGGTTAGGCTAAGTTGTTTTTAGCTCTTTCGCTCTGCGTTTACTTTTATGGAGTCAGTAGTCTCCCGAATTTCCACCTTAGCAAAAATAAGCCAATATTACCCACCTATGGAGCAGAAATGTAATAATACAATCATATTTATCAGAGAGAGAATTCCTAGGCCATTTGGACGTTTGAATTTTTATGTTTTTCCATTCATGTTTTTTCTTGAGTACTGAGTAAATTTGCAAAAAAAAAACAAACCCAAAACTGGTGGATAGAAAACCAACTACTGGATGCGATGCTAGTGTCATTCTGCAATTTTCAAAAACAGAACTGTAATTGACGATTTTGCTCACGACTTAGCTTAGTGTTGCTTGGTTTTATTTGCCAACACGTTACCTTGTCAGATCTGCGGGCATAAATCTAAAGACATAGTGGCTTATGTAAAACATATGAGACTGCACAGCAGTGTCCCTAATGTAGTATTTCAGTGTTGCATGGCTGATTGCAGTAGGACCTTCAGAAAAGTTGCAGCTTTGAAATCGCATATTTACCGACATCATAAGGAACAAGTAATGGAGCCTAGATTGAGCCTTGCAGCAAACTTAACTTGCCATGTTGACTTTTGTAGTGCCACAGGTGATTCTTTGACACAGTTTTTGAAAAGTCATCTTGAAATGCATATCAAAGAGGGACGAACTGTTGCATGTCCTTTTAAGCATTGCGATAAAACATTTACTGTATTATCATTAACCTCTCACATGTCTAGGCGACATAAAAAATGTGCAGAAAGAAGTTTAATTGACTCTTTTACTACTACAAGAGTGCTATCTGGAGCTGGTGCCTCTCAGAATAGTGACAGTGATTTGCAGTGTAATATGCAGACTGATGCTTGTGACAGTTATGAAGAACTGGACATCAGTCCAGAAAACATTGAAAAGGACTTGTTTTTGAAAAATTTGGCTGTTTTATCTTAAATTACAAGCAAAATTATTGCTTCCATCATCTGTCATTCAGACAATCATTGAAGATATGCAGTCAATACACAATGTCAATCAGTCACATTTACTTTTTAAGCTGAATGAAAATGTAGCGCCCTCGCTTCCCTTCCCCTTGTCTCTGGATGAAAGTTACTAAAACGAGGGGCTGCGGGTTCTTTTAAGAAACTCTTGACTATGTCAAACTGCTATATTATTCCTATAAACCTGATGCTATTAGCAGTTATGATAGATGGGCTGATTTGTCTTTAGCATAACTTAAAACTTAAAACCCCAGAAAGTAAATGCATATGACACAAGTATAATAGAGTCGATATAATTATATTCAATATAAAAAATAGGTACATATATAGTAATAATAATGCAATATATCCCTTTGTCAAATAAAAAATATACAAAAATATATATGTATATAGAATACTCTAGATAACTGGAATGAGCTCCTATTTCAAGCAGTCTCTCAATATCCCAATAATTCAACTAAACGACTCACTTTTCAATTGCAGTATCCAACTTAGTTCTAATACAAACTTAACAGATTAATAATAGTAGCTTTTAGCTTCACGGTAACTTAATAAACAAAACTCAGAACTAAATGTGGGCCCACACACACACACGAGCGCTCTCACACACACACACACTTCGTTGCAGGCCTGTGTCGTTGCTCGGGTACGTTGTGGCCGTAAAAACAGAAAATGGCCTCTTCGCTCGTAGA
The DNA here is from genome assembly GCF_015220715.1 of Pygocentrus nattereri. Taxonomy (NCBI): domain Eukaryota; kingdom Metazoa; phylum Chordata; class Actinopteri; order Characiformes; family Serrasalmidae; genus Pygocentrus; species Pygocentrus nattereri. The sequence continues at coordinate 24,625,056 of NC_051211.1, forward strand.
GCCAAATAAAACAAGGTTACCTCTGGTAGCTAGTGGAGCAGTGGTCGGAATAGCGGCAGTCTCGCACAACTCACGACAGGAACAGCACGCAGCAGAGCAGGACCTCCCTCGGAGCCAGAGGAATTCTGAACAACGCGGCAGTTCAGAACGCTATCTGGTTAATGTCCTCCCTCGAAGCATGAGTGAACAGACCTCCAGTACTCAGAGTTAGCAGCGGTAGCTAATCAAGCAGCTAACAGAGCGCGCACACAGCAAAACTCCTTCACTGTGGCTTTGATACTCTAAATCAGTCCACTGTCAGTTGTACACTGAACTCAGCTAGAACAATTTATAAAGCTACAAGCTTTAGAACTCTCTGGAACTTCCCAGAACTTTCTCCAAACCTCCTTGCTACTGCTATCTCCCGTCTCTCTCCGTTCGTCGCTACTCCGCGTCTCTCCCGCTCTCGATCACGCTCACCCTCCCGTCTCTCTCGCTCTCGATCACGCTCACTCTCCCGTCTCTCTAAGTCCCACCCCCAGAGCGCCACCATAGGCTAGTTATACGGACTAAACTAATGAGATAAAAGTTACTCTAACTTGCTGGCAGAAAGCACATGTTGAGCTAGGGGGGAGCTCTGCTCTTAAAGAAACCGGATCATATTTTAACAAAAGTAAGCGTGTGTGTTTTAAATGAACTGTAAACACAAGAGAATATTTTACATATATTATATTATAAACAATAAACAGATTTTTAACCCAGGCTACACCCTCCCCCATCCAAACGTCTGGATGTCCTCATCAGACAAACAAATAAAAACCTAAATATAAGGGTGTATGTAGTCTACTTTACGAACATGAAATAACCTTAATTATCACTCCTCTATGTATAATAGTAAGAGTCTGATCTTTAGAACTACCTGGCTGATCATATGTGAGTTTGACAATAGGTTTCACTACCCTTTTTGGTCTAGTTTCAGCTTGGTCTGTCTCTTCAGGTAGGTTTACGTCAGTTTCTGATTCTGGGTCAGGCTCTAAAACTGTTACTTCACTAGGATCATGAACATCTACATCATGTTCAGACTCTGGCTCACTCATTCTTTGAAACTCTTGCTCAGAGTTGTCATCAGCTGATGAGCAATCATCTACAGTACTAGCTTCCACACAAGGAGCAGTGTCATTGTCGTATTGTACCAGGTCTGCCGGCACAGTTGGGTTCAATCTTGTGAGACTATGACGTCTTGAAGCAGGATAGTATTCAGCTTCTGACTCTGAATCTGTAGTCTGCTCTGACTCTGATTCTTGCACTCTGGATGAGTCTTCCTCTTCCTTACAGCAAGTCCCAGTTCTGGTTCTTGGTTTAACCACAGGATGGTTGTCTTGGCCAGCTCTTGGGATTCTCACACTCTGACCGATAGGTAGCAGATGGTCTCTGTGAATCGTCTTCACTCCCCCTCTACCATTCTCAGGTTTGGTCTTGTAAACTGGAAGGTTCGGCATTTTTCCCACCACAACATAGGGGTTCGGGTTCCACTTGCACGCCAGTAAGTGGAATCTTACTTGCTGGTCATAATTCTTCTTGTTTCTTTGATGTCTCTTATCTGATGCATCAGAGGCAAGCTTGAAGGCTTGTTGTAAGTCTTTCTTGAGCTTGGCAACATAACGGGAATGACTGTCCCCATCTATGCCATCTGGGGATGTCCCAAAGCACAAGTCAACTGGAAAGCCTTGCCTCCCGTCCGAACATGAGAAAATATGGGGAGTACCCAGTGGCATCACACTTTGTGCTGTTATAAGCATGAACCAGGTGTCCCATATGCTGACTCCAATGTCGCTTTTGCTCTTGACTTAGGGTGCCCAACATGGACAGTAAATTCCGGTTGAACCTTTCCGGTTGAGGATCACCTTGTGGATGATACGGAGTGGTTCTTGACTTACGGATTCCCATCAAGTTCAAGAGTTCTTTGATCAAGCGGCTTTCAAAATCTCTTCCCTGATCCGAATGGATCCGTGCTGGAAGTCCATAATGCACAAAATACTTGTCCACAAGAGTCTTGGCTACGACTTGAGCTTTCTGGCTTTTTGTTGCAAAGGCTTGTGCATAGCGGGTGAAGTGGTCAGTTATCACCAACACACTATTCATGCCTTTTGAGTCTGGCTCTATAGACAGAAAATCAATGCAAACAAGATCCATTGGTCCCTTGCTTACAATCTGATGTAAGGGAGAAGCTCTCTGACAAGGTGATTTTCTTGTGACACACTGTCCACAGTTCTTTATGTACTCCTCTGTATCTTTTGACATTTTCGGCCAGAAGAATCTACTCCTAAGGGAGTCAATAGTTCTCTCCGGTCCCAGGTGTCCCATGTGGTCGTGCATAGATCTCAGCACTTCTTCTCGGAACTCCTGTGGCAGTACGAGCTGAACAACTTCATCCCCAGAAGATCGTTGACTTACACGGTGGAGCAGCCCATCTTTTAAGACCAACTTCCCCGTTTCTCGCTTCAAGCGCACAAGTTCTGAGCTGGAATCAAGGTTTTCTGGCCATTTTCCACTTTTTATGGCCCGCATAACTGGTCCTATCACAGCATCACTCTCTTGAGCCCCTTTAATCTCTGCTCTTGACATCTGTCTCAGTGACGTCAATTCCAGCTGAGTCGGGAATGCGTAGATATCCGGAACACAGTCAGGAGACACAGTTAACTGGTCCACACACCTTGTGGGAAGCTCAGAAGTATCAGGAATACTCACTCGCTGGCAAATGGATTTCACACCAGACAGTGATAGTTTCCCAGTCCCCATAGCTCTCATGAGGCATGTTCCTCGAGAGTAGGTCAGCGTCTATGTTGTGTTTGCCTGGCCGGTACTGGACGTTGAAGTCATATGTCGATAAAGCAGCCAGCCACCTGTGCCCAACAGCATTTAGTTTAGCAGTTGTGAGTACGTAGGTCAGAGGGTTATTGTCGGTGCGTACCGTGAATTTTGCCCCATAAAGGTAATCATGTAGCTTGTCAACAACAGCCCACTTCAAGGCCAGAAACTCAAACTGGTGAATTGGATAGTTTCTCTCAGATGGCTTCAACTTCCTGCTGGCATAGGCAACTGGTCTCAAACCTTCAGGGTATTCTTGGTAAAGCACAGCACCCAGTCCCTTTAAACTAGCATCCACATGCAGGATGTATGGTTTCTGGGGATCTGCAAATGCCAAAACAGGTGCATGCATTAGACAGTGAATGATCTGTTGGAAAGCATCGGTGCATGACTGGTCCCATCTCTCGCCAAATGGTTCAGAGTCTTTCCAGTACACTTTGTCCTGGTCTTTTTGTTTTTTGCCCTTCTGAGTAGGGGCATAGCCCTTTGTGAGCTCTGTCAAGGGCCTGACTATAGCAGAATAATTAGCAACAAATCTTCTGTAATAACCACAGAAGCCTAGGAAAGATTGCAGAGTCTTCAAGTTAGTGGGCTGGGGCCAACTAGTGACTGCCTCAATTTTTGATGGATCAGGTGAGACACCATCAGCTGACACAATATGCCCCAAGTACTTCACTTTTGGCAAGCAGATTTGACATTTGTCAAGGGAAATCTTCAGTCAACTTCTTGCAGTCGATCAAGGACCTTAAGCAGTCTCTCTTCGTGCTGTTCAAGGGACCGTCCAAAGACGATTAAATCGTCTAGGTACACGAGAACTTGTAATAAGTTCATGTCTCCAACCGCCTTCTCCATCAACCTTTGGAAGGTAGCTGGAGCTCCCATAATCCCTTGCGGCATTCTCTCCATCTGGTAAAACCCTAGAGGGCAGATAAAGGCTTAATAAACAAAACTCAGAACTAAATGTGGGCCCACACACACACACTTCGTTGCAGGCCTGTGTCGTTGCTCGGGTACGTTGTGGCCGTAAAAACAGAAAATGGCCTCTTCGCTCGTAGAGCCAAATAAAACAAGGTTACCTCTGGTAGCTAGTGAAGCAGTGGTCGGAATAGCGGCAGTCTCGCACAACTCACGACAGGAACAGCACGCAGCAGAGCAGGACCTCCCTCGGAGCCAGAGGAACTCTGAACAACGCGGCAGTTCAGAACGCTATCTGGTTAATGTCCTCCCTCGAAGCATGAGTGAACAGACCTCCAGTACTCAGAGTTAGCAGCGGTAGCTAATCAAGCAGCTAACAGAGCGCGCACACAGCAAAACTCCTTCACTGTGGCTTTGATACTCTAAATCAGTCCACTGTCAGTTGTACACTGAACTCAGCTAGAACAATTTATAAAGCTACAAGCTTTAGAACTCTCTGGAACTTCCCAGAACTTTCTCCAAACCTCCTTGCTACTGCTATCTCCCGTCTCTCTCCGTTCGTCGCTACTCCGCGTCTCTCTCGCTCTCGATCACGCTCACCCTCCCGTCTCTCTCTCTCTCGATCACGCTCACTCTCCCGTCTCTCTAAGTCCCACCCCCAGAGCGCCACCATAGGCTAGTTATACGGACTAAACTAATGAGATAAAAGTTACTCTAACTTGCTGGCAGAAAGCACATGTTGAGCTAGTACGTTCCAACCTAGCTTTGCGGGGGGAGCTCTGCTCTTAAAGAAACCGGATCATATTTTAACAAAAGTAAGAGTGTGTGTTTTAAATGAACTGTAAACACAAGAGAATATTTTACATATATTATATTATAAACAATAAACAGATTTTTAACCCAGGCTACAAAAAGTTTGGGGTTCCAGTATGGAGTCAAATTAGGGTCTTTAATGGTGACGAGAAAAAAAATATATCGCAAATATAAGATTAGCATTTTGCATTTTACGTTCCTGTTTTGTTTTTGCAATACTTTCCCTCTTTTGCGTTTCTTTCTTTTGTTTGCGTTTCACATTTTATGTTGCTGCTTTTTTTTTGCAATAATTTCTCCCTTTTGCGTTTCTTTCTTTTGTTTGCGCGTCACACTGCTTTTCTTTGCGTCTCGCATTTTACGTTCCTCATTTTTTTTTGCGCTTCTCTCTTTTCTTTGCTCCGGTTTTACCCTCTGTGTGGGGGCGGGGAAAGAGGCGTGGCCAAGATCGAAAGGCGTGCCGTGAACGTTCCGCGTCATCAGTTGGAACCACCGTTACACAGCACGGCAATCGGTTTACTGGTATCATGGCAGACGGTCGCCCAGCTGGACCACAGCTATATACACTGATATATATATATATATATATATATATATACAAAGAGCATGTTGAGAACCTTGGAGGTGGTTCAGTTCATAGCGGAGGCATCAAATGTGATTCTCTGTTCAATGAGCTGTCTTTCTTCCATGTATGTCAGCCAGGGTTATCTCCATGTCTGGGGCATGATTTGTTTGAAGGTGTTGTTTCCTCTGATCTTGCATTATACATTCAGCATCTTGTCACTGTTAACAAACAGTTTACTTACCTTGAGTTAAACCGAAGAATAACCCAGTTTAAATATCTAGGTTATGATCCAAGTGACAGACCTTGTGAGGTGAACCAAGGGAGTGATAAACTTTGTGGGAATGCTGTACAAAACTGGAGTTTTTGAGATTGTTACCAGTGCTAATTGGTGATAACATTGAATCTCCTGATGAGAATCAAGTGAGAATCAAGAAATTGTTGCACTTGTTTGTGCACCAGCCATTTCCACAGGCCAGATAGGGTATTTGCGAGTTCTTATTGATGGATATTTGCATTTCCGGAAAAATGTTTGTCATAATCATCGACTGAAACCCAAGCACCACTATCTGAGTCATTATCCAGAGCTCATTATCCATTTCGGACCACTTATTCGTTTGTGGACTCTCAGACTTGAGAGCAAGCACATGTATTTCAAACAATGCAAGGAAATTGCATAATTATAAAAACTTGTGCTCAACACTTGCAGAGAGACATCAACTTTTACAGGCATTTCTTAGTGCTGGAAATCTTTTCCCACCTACTTTTGCAGTTGACAGGGCCACAGAGTTTTTTCTAAATGACTACAATGATGCTATCAGGGAATCTGTGTCAAGTTATGATTTTCAGCCTGCAAATACTTTGATTGCTCATGAAGCAATCTTCAATCTTCAACATCAAGAAGAAGCCGCATGTACACTCGAATTCATTCAAAGGTATTGGTTTCACACTTATTTCACAACTATGATTGATAAAACTGGTAAGGTTTAACATAGTCCAGTACTATGAAATATGTAATATGTAAATATGTTGTATAAGAACAAATAGACAGAATGCCTATGCTAGTGGGTCACCATTGTTGCAATGTTGTGTAATATGGTTGTGCTTGACCCTGTGCTTGGTTCTTGGTTCACTGAATGAGCAACAACAAGCTAAAAGTCTCTCCCATTTAACTTTTTCAGTTGTATCCATGTGTTACTCCTGCCATTTCTCACTCAATGGAGGGCCCAAAGTGTACAGTTTATTGCAACCTCTTGACCACTCTTGCAACGTGCAATTGTTTGGATTTAATTATTTATAATTAATGATTTATCTATGTTATTTTATGTGTTTTAAGTGTTGTTGCAACAACTTAAAGAAATGACAATTTTCAATATAAACCAATTTAATTTGGTTTATATTACATGATTTAACCATATAGGACATGTACACTACATCAAGGCTTAAGTCTTAACAGCAGATCAGGTGTGTTAGATTAGTGGTTAAAATAAATTTGTTGAGATCTTAGATCTCCTGGGCCGACAATAGTCACCCTCTTTTAGTTATTAACTGTGTAATCTGGTTAGCATAAACATTTTGATTCCTTCATATGATCTATCAATTGTTATAAGCTTGACATCTTAAGGATAGCAGAACCATTTTTGATGTTATCTGTAATCATTGTCAAAAAGGTTTTAAACAGAACCATACACAACAAATTATCCATCAATCTGTGAACAATTTCATTATGCAAAGAACCATTTAAGCATGCAAATAGTTCTTTGAGTGTTCATGGTTCTATATAGAAACATTGTTTTACTAAAGCATTCTTGAAAAAACATATTTAAAGAGTATCATTTTTGTAGCTTAAAACACATTTGCGTTACAAGATGTTACTTTTGCACAACATCTCAAGCTTACGCTATCATTTTTCAGACGCTTTGTGGGAATAAACCCAGAGAGGGGCACAAAGGCTGGACGGGGCAAAGTGCCGTCGAAGAAAACTGGCAGAGTCACCCATAAGAAAATAACAACAGTCAATCGCAACGTCTCCACTCTCTTGAGGAAGCTTGTGGACTTTGAGTGGGATTTCATATACATCAGTGAGCTCACACAGTCACTCACTCACATGACACCCTATTGCTCTCTCACTTACATTCATTACTGTCAACAGCCGTTACTGGCTGTTTTGATGTGTTATACTTGTACACTGCACCATATACTGTACACTGTATTTTGTTTACAGTATAATATCCATTTAGCTTATGTGGCACATATCATCAGCTATATAGTCACATGACTCTCAGATAATACCAGTATTAGCAAGGTGAAATTTACAATTATTTATACTGGCATTCTTTCCTTGATTTTGATAATATAGCATTTTGGTAATCAATGTCTGTGATACAGCTTGATACCTGAGAACACGAATTTGGTTTTGATAATATGGCGGCTACAGTTTTTAGTTTGTTTTCTTCATTTATTTATGTTTTTTATTTGCTGTAAGTTCTATAAGCTGAATAATTTGTCACAGACTGATTATAGAAAATGGGGAAAAAAAAATTGTTTATGCTGATATTGTATTCAAAGAGAAACTTGAAAATACTTGCTGTATGTTCTTATGCCTAAATGTTTTTCTTTGTTGAAATGATATTTTCTTGTGTGAAAAATATTCAAATATATCACAAGTGGAATCAAAACTTTATTTACAATAAACGAACAAGTGTTTTGCAAGACATACAGTTTTTGTTTCATTGCCACATGTGCCACAAGTCACATGATTGAAACTGCCATGTTAACTGTCTTCACTATCATAGGACAAATTGTTGTTTTGGTAAGACAAGCAGTAAAAAATGTTGTACAAAATTAAAAAAAGTTGTACAAAAGTACAAAATTACAGTTATTTATAAAAAACAGCATTTAACCGTACAATTTTACTACAGTATGATACCGTTAATTTAACAGTAAGTTCCTGGCAACCCTGCTGCCAGTTCTTTAACGTTTTTTTTACAGTGAAATTTTTTACAGTGTACATCACAAGATATTTGGTGAACCAAAGAAGGGTCTGTGCTTAAAAAGACAGAAAGCAGCCATGTCATCTCATGCACCTCTGTCTCTAGCAGTAACATTTAGTGGCTCCTCACAAAACAAAATGCCTATTCATTTACAAGCCAGAGAAGAAGCACTTCAGTCATCTTGGCAGAATTATGGCGACAAGCCAAAGATCAGCTCTGGGCATTGTCCTTGTGCTAAGTCACGAATGTCTGGTGTGCAAAAAAGCAGCGATAGACCACTAGGAACCTGTAGTATAGTATATATTTACTCAGAAAAAATTCCTGTCAAGTGTAGGTCTCTTCAGGACATCCTACCTCAGAACGTCCAGTGATGATGGCAAACAGCACCTGGATTGTGGATATAGGTGTCATTTTTGACAAGTTGACGTGTTTGTTTAATAACTTACTTTAGACAGTGCACACTGTGCCAGATGGTATACTGTTATCAAGTCAGGCTTTATTGTCATTTCAGCTGTATTCAAGTACACAGAGAAATAAAAGAAATTACTTTATGCTAATGCTATGCTAATGCTGAAACCTATTTATTATTTTATTAAATTACTGTGTATCTGTCTTTCCCACTCCTTTCTGATCTTTTTTAGTATCCCCTGTATGTTGCACTGGATGTCCCATTTAATTTTAGTGTTGTGAGTAGACAGTGATTCAAAATGATGAAATTTAAGCTGTTTTCTATAGCCTGATATGCAGATTCTACATGGTGTGTAATGCTGATGGAGACCTTTGCCCTAGAAAACACTTTTAAAGATTGCACACTGAAATTATTTGTGGTGATGGCCAAATTACACACACACACACACGTTCTAAGCCGCTTCTCCCTCAGGGTTGCTGGAGCCCATCCCAGCGGACACCAGGCGGAAGGCAGGATACATCCTGGACAGGTCAACAGTCCATCGCAGGGTAGACAGATAGACAGACATACACAATCACTCACACACTCACACCTAGGGGCAATGTAGCATGTCCAATTGGCCTGACTGCATGTTTTTGGACTGTGGGGGGAAACCGGAGAACCCAGAGGAAACCCACGCAGACACGGGGAGAACATGCAAACTCCACACAGAGTGGACCCTGGTCACGCGGCCGGGGACTCAAACCCAGACCTGTCTTGTTGTGAGGCGACAGCGCTAGCCACCATGCCATCGTGCCACCCGGCCAAATTACAGTACGAGGAAAATGAACTTGAAAGCACCTCTGTCTTTTTGGGTGGCATTTGGTAAGTTAAATTAATCCACTATACTAGCCAATTAAAATGTTTTTGGCAGCAATTTACTTAATTCTTGAAAACTAATATAAATTTTTTAAGCCATGGAAAGAGATTTGCACAGTGGACAGATGATGCAAAAAGTCTTTTAAATGGACAAATGCAACCTGTCTCCATGGTCAGAGAATATGGTGCGCAGCCAGGTTATGTTTCCAGATAGTTTACAGGAGACTGACTTGAAACCGTGTTAAACAGAAATGCAAATTTACTACATAATTAGCACTTTGTGAGTTGAAGTGGGTGTGTTACAGCCGAAATATTAAATGTGCAGGCAGTGGTAGTCAAGTCCTGGATTGGGAACCAGTGTTCTACTGGAATAACCTGAGCTTTTATAATTCTTTTAGGGTTCAGCCTTATTTAAAACATTAGTCTAATTAAAGGAGCATATGCTGAGGTCACAAGTCCTGTTAATGACTCAAATACAATCATCACTTCACAAGCTTAATTTTTCTATCTGTTCACGTTTACATAAAAAAAACATGTTTCAGATCGATCAAGGCCATCATAGCGAGGTCAGAGGTCAAACTGTGACAGAGCAAGTTTAAGGAGTACATCATGTGCTTTAGAAATAATGACATTTTCATTTTTTTATTTATTTTTTATTTTATTAACATCTTAATATTGTACTGTCCAGTCTGACCTGTGATTTATCCCAATTTAGGATTACAATCCATCTGCTAAGTAAGCTGGAGACGTCAGCAGATACAAACTTCTCGTCTGAATCCACCCTTGTGTGGTGTTGGGACCCCTTTTCAATATTTACCGAAACAAAAAAGGATTGATTATTATTTCAACTTCAGATTCCTAGGCCTTTGCTCATTTTCTGTGAAGAACATATAAAATAATACTTTTTCACCAACTTCACACTGTACACCCCCCGCACATTTATATTACACATGTGGTGTTGGGGTGAACCCACAGAGAATAAAAGTTTAGAGGTGCTGTGTCCTTCACTCTGTTCTCCTCCATGGCCTACATGGCCTCTTGTTAGTGTGTGTGTGTGTGTGTGTGTGTGTGAAGGTGGACAACATGGACAGGCTGCTGATTGACTACAGCTGCTAAAGGAGAACCCTATACTAGCCACTTGTGATAATTTAAACACCTGGTATTTTTACGTAAATTGTTATGGCTGTATTCATTTAAAAAAAAAAAAACAACAATAATGCAGTAGGTCCACCAGACAACTGAATAACAAAAACATCAACACCACACAAGGGTTAAAGGAACCCACTTTACTAGCCTAACGCTAGTCTATATGTCATTTAGCTGCACACCGTGTTTTTATTGTTCGGAAGTGTGGCACCTGTCCCATAATGCTGATATAAACATTTGCGCAATGATGTTTCGATCCAGGCTTTTTGGGGTCATTTGGGGAAATTACAGAGATCCTTTATCCTGTACAAATTGATCACTCAAATCACATACTTATCAAACTTCCTCTGGTGAAACTAATCCTCCTTGAAAAGGGCTTTAGGGTAACAGGTTTATAGAGGTTACATATGTTTCCACAACTAATGCAATTCACTGAATGGTTCATATTAAAACAAACATATTCCCTACACCCAGTCAAGCCTAGTGGGATTCGGAGCATCACCCAGTAACGTTAGCTTGCCAGGTAGTTCGCTAACCAGCCATATTGATATAAAAATTCCACAAAAGTATATTTGTGGCTTAAATTCAGTGTACATCGAAATGTGCTACAAAAGTGCTACTTTGCCAAAAATACAAGAAAGGAAGAGGTGAACTAACAGAGGAGGTGAAGAGAGGTGAAAGATGAGAAGTTAAGGATGTTCAAGAATGTTTCAAAGAAATTAAGGATGTTATACAGTCAAGAAAATGAAATGGTGGATGTACTTAAAAGTGTTACGTCAAGTCTAAGAGACTGGCTTGAGCCAAAAAACATGGACACATGGACACATGGACATCCACTGTAAGTACAGAGGAGGCAGTATGTTGATGAAGTTTCACTGATGACACGGTTGGTAATCGTATCCGAATCAAACCCTGAAAAAAAGTCTATTTTGCCCTACACTGCCTCTCTCTCTTGCTCTGTCCTAGTCATGTGCTCAGGGCTTGATGGCGGCTCCGCCTCTCCACCACCACAAATATCATTTTTCAGTATTTATACTGTGTCTTAGCCTTTATTACAGCTTACACTCTTTTCAGAATACTTGCTTTTCAGATGTTGGTTTTCTGCTTCTCAGGCATCAGGTAGTGTACTCATAACCATAACCATCTGTGTAATAACTTTCTGTGAGGGAGCTTCTCTATTCATTAAACGCTTACCAGGATGTTGTCTTGGCTTCCTATCACCATCACTGCGAACAAACCTGACTTGGTAAGTTTTTTTTTTCCCCAGAGTGGCACATTTCACACCAAACCACTATGAATGACTTTGTTTATTCAAACCAGTTCATTATGAAGACGTTTTGAAAAATTGGTGGAATTTCCCTTGAAGGCAAATGGAGGTTAATTTGAGCAGTGTAAGATCTAAAGACACATTCTTTTAAAGAATGCATTAACACTAGGTTTCTTTTGTACATGTTGTATACCTTCATTTTTAAGTAATGACCAATCTTCTGCAATATAAAACAGCACCAATTATGAAGAGAGTGTACTCAAACATTTGGCTATAGGCCTAATATAGTGAAAAAAAAAAGACATTCAGTTTGAGGTTACCAAGGGAATTAGAATTTTGTGTCAAACAGAACAGCGGGTCTCTAATTCTAGTTTTCAGGAATAATAAGGAACCAGTCCTGTAATAGATTCCTGATGACACAGCAATAGTTGCCTTGTTGTTTACCCTCAGTGTATAAAGGAATAAGGAACTGAGTCGTATTTTCTGTCACATCAACAAAAGTATTTGTGATCTTACTAGGTATGAGCTTGACTACTTTTTCAATCTTGAAATATCCAGAATATGATTTCTTTTGATCAATTTTCCTAATAAACTAGAAAAAACAGAAATACAGAGTGACTTGAATAGTCAGACAACAAAGGCAGTATCTGAAGACAGGAAGGCAACAGTTGTGTCCGAATCCAATGTTTGTCTAAAATTCTGTACTTCTAAAGTACCTCCATCTACCTGGTTCTTGAAGGAAGTGTAGAAGTATCTTTTACTGCCTTACATGTTCAGATGTGTTCACAAATATGTTCAAGGTCAGCAGCGCACAGCACACAGAGGAGTATCTAGTTTGTGTGCTTTCTGTTACTATTTTAACACAAGATATGTGTGAATAAAAGCATTTTTACTGTTTATTAGGGCTAATTATAATCATAATATCAGTGGTGAAAAAATAACTTTTGTCCCTGGAATGATATTTTTCATATAATTAAATCAGTCATTTTGCTTTAATTTAATTTGCTTCTAATAATGTTTCAAACCTATTTAACTCAGAATGAGAAAAGGCTGTTTTTCACAGCAGTTTTAATCATTTTACTGTATATATATGTATGTGTCAAGAGCAATACATGAAATTTTAGAACAACAGTTCTGTATTAACTTTCACGTCTATAGCATCTGTTAATTAATTTAACGAATGCAATTGTGTTCTAGGTAAGCTAAGCGACCCTTAAGTGACCCTTATTAGTCCCACAATGAGGAAATTTGACCTCTGCATTTAATCCATCTGTGAAGTGAAACACCACATACACACTAATGAGCACACACACACTAGGGGCAGTGAGCACACTTGCCCGGAGGGGTGGGCAGCCATATCTGCAGTGCCTGGGGAGCAGTTGTGGGTAGGGGTCTTGCCCAAGGACACCTCAGCCATATACTGTCAGGTCTGGGGATTGAACCGGCGACCTTCTGGTCCCAGGTTCCCTAACCTAATGTTTAAGTTTATAGTAGTGAATAAACCCAGTGAACGCTTTGAGCTTTTTAAGCATTAGAGCTTCTTTCTGTGAATGTTTTTAGCTCATTTCAAAGAATTAATTTAATCTTACTTATCACTACACTAGTGTAAAAATGCTGGACTCGGCTGGTTGGTAGGCTCCATGAGCAGGCTTTAAAGTGACAGACAAAGGTACAAAAAAACAGTCTAATAACAGCAACGGAGCAGAGCAGAGGGTCAGAGGCCAAAAAGACGAAACAGAACCAAGACAGAAAAATCCAAGACGAAGTCCAAAACTCAGAGGCAAAAGGGGCTAGCCAAGATATATAAAAAAAAAACCCACAAAGTCAAAATGTTATAGAGAAAAGGCTCAGGATTGTAGTGACCCAGGGATGAGCGGAAAGAGAGAGTGAATATTTATAGGGGAGTTGAGTTGATGAACAGAGATTGGCAACAGGTGTGGATTAGTGGCAGTCAGAATTCTGGAGAGTACATAAAGTGTGGTATCACCAGATTTGATTAGTCTAATTATTTCATTCTTGGTCCAGCTGCTGTAACCTACAACATGCAGTGTTTTTTCTGTATGTATCAGCAGCGAGCAGTAAACGCATTAGTGTCTTTTTTTTTAGCTGTGCAGAGTTGCTACATGGTTTCTCCAGAGAGTTGAACAGGAGGTGACATTGCATCCCTGTCAGTCATGCTCATATGGTAAGCTCTGTGTGTACAGCTAATCAAAGCTGCACTTGCTAGCCTAAAATCATCACTATGAGTGTAGCAGAATATATAATGAACATTTATAGTGCCTTTCTCAACCTCACAGATGCTTTACAATTCAAAACAGCAAGCAAAACACACACACACACACACACACACACACACACACACACACACACACACACACACACACACACACACACTTCTGCAGCTTAGTCAGTGTACAGCTTGTACAGCAGTATAGAGATGTACTGTCCTCTGAAAATGACTGAACACACAGCCATTAATGTCTAAATAGCTGGCAACACAAGTGAGTTCACCTCACAGTGAACAAGTCCAAATTGTGCCCAATTGTGTCGTTGTCCCTCCCTGGTGTCATGTGCCTCGTTAGAGTTACAAGGTTCCAGGTGTGAATGGGGAGCAGGGCTGTTAAATTTGGTGATTTAGGTCAAATTCGCTCATGCTGGCCACTGGATAATCAACATGGCACTTCATGGCAAAGAACTCTCTGAGGATGTAAGAAATAGAATTGTTGCTCTCCACAAAGAGCCTAAGCTATAAGAAGATTGCTAACACCCTGAAACTGAGCTATAGCATGGTGGACAAGGTTATACAGTGATTTTCCAGTCTGAACAGACCTCACCAGAGTTGACCAAAGAAGTTGAGTCCACATGCTCAGCGTCATAGCCACAGGTTGGCTTCAAAAAGTAGACGCATAAGTGCTGCCTGCATTGCTGCAGAGGTTGAAGAAGTGGGAGGTCAGCCTGTCAGTGCTCAGACTATACATAATATATAATAACTATATATAATGTTCTTATTTTATGATATGATTTTTATTCTTAAACTTCATTTGCTATTTTACTGATTTAGAAAAAGATAGACGGATAGACAGCGAGTTGTAGATACAACCCCAATTCCAATGAAGTTGGGACGTTGTGTAAAACATAAATAAAAACAGAATACAATGATTTGCAAATCATTTTCAATATATTCAATTGAATACACTACAAAGAAAAGATATTTAATGTTCAAACGGATAAACTTTATTGCTTTTTTTTATTTGCAAATATTCACTCATTTTGAATTTGATTCCTGCAACACGTTCCAAAGAAGTTGGGACAAGGGAAACAAAAGACTGGGAAAGTTGAGGAATGCTCAAAAAACACCTTTTTGGAACATTCCACAGGTGAACAGGTTAATTGGAAACAGGCGAGTGTCATGATTGGGTATAAAGGGAGCATCTCTGAAAGGCTCAGTCATTCACAAGCAAGGATGGGGCGAGGTTCACCACTTTGTGAACAACACTGTTGAGAACAATGTTTCTCAATGTGCAATTGCAAGGAATTTAGGGATTTCATCATCTACAGTCTACAATATCATCAAAATATTCAGAGAATCTGGAGAAATCTCTGCAAGTAAGCAGCAAGGCAGAAAACCAGCATTGAATGCCTGTGACCTTTGATCCCTCAGGCGGCACTGCATTAAAAACCGACATCATTCTGTAACGGATATTACCACATGGGCTCAGGAACACTTCAGAAAACCACAGTCAGTGAACACAGTTCGTTGCTCCATCTACAAGTGCAAGTTAAAACTCTGCCATGCAAAGCGAAAGCCATATATCAACAACACCCAGAAACGCTTCTCTGGGCCCGAGCTGAGATCTGAGATGGACTGATGCAAAGTGGAAAAGTGTCCTGTGGTCTGACAAGTCCACAATTCAAATTGTTTTTGGAAATCATGGACGTCGTGTCCTCTGGGCCAAAGAGGAAAAGGACTGTCCGGATTGTTTTCAGCGGAAAGTTCAAAAGCCAGCATCTCTGATGGTGTGGGGGTGTGTTAGTGCCCATGGCATGGTAACTTGCATGGCATGGCATGGGTAGATAGATAGCCAGACAGGCAGAAAGGCAGAGAGTTGTAAATAAACAGATAGGCAGGGAGTTGTAGATAGATAGACAGACAGATAGGCAGGGAGTTGTAGATAGATAGACAGACAGATAGGCAGGGAGTTGTAGATACATAGACAGACAGATAGGCAGGCAGCTGTAGATAGATAGATAGCCAGACAGGCAGATAGGCAGAGAGTTGTAAATAAACAGATAGGCAGGAAGTTGTAGATAGATAGACAGACAGATAGGCAGGGAGTTGTAGATACATAGACAGACAGATAGGCAGGCAGTTGTAGATAGATAGATAGACAGACAGGCAGATAGGCAGAGAGTTGTAGATAGATAGACAGACAGGCAGAGAGACAGAGAGTTGTAGATAAATAGACAGACAGATAGGCAGGGAGTTGTAGATAGATAGCCAGACAGGGAGATAGGCAGAGAGTTGTAGATAAATAGACAGACAGATAGGCAGGGAGTTGTAGATAAACACACAGACAGATAGGCAGGGAGTTGTAGATAGATAGACAGACAGATAGGCAGGGAGTTGTAGATAGATAGACAGACAGATAGGCAGGCAGTTGTAGATAGATAGACAGAAAGACAGGCAGAGAGTTGTAGATAAATAGACAGATAGATAGGCGGGGAGTTGTAGATACATAGATAGACAGACAGGCAGAGAGGCAGAGAGTTGTAGATAAATAGACAGACAGATAGGCAGGGAGTTGTAGATAGATAGATAGACAAACAGGCAGATAGGCAGAGAGTTGTAGATAGGCAGACAGCTATGCAGAGAGTTGTAGATAGATAGACAGAAAGATAGGCAGAGAGTTGTAGATAGACAGATAGGCAGAGAGTTGTAGATAGACAGATAGGCAGAGAGTTGTAGATAGATAGACAGATAGGCAGATAGTTGTAGATAGATAAACAGATAGGTAGAGAGTTGTAGATAGATAGATAGACAGAAAGACAGGCAGAGAGTTGTAGATAGACAGATAGGCAGAGAGTTGTAGATAGACAGATAGGCAGAGAGTTGTAGATAGATAAAAAGATAGGCAGAGAGTTGTAGATAGACAGACAGACAGATAGGCAGAGAGTTGTAGATAGACAGAGAGTTGTAGATAGATAGACAGAAAGATAGGCAGAGAGCTGTAGATATAACAGATAGGCAGAGAGTTGTAGATAGATAGATAGATAGATAGATAGATAGATAGATAGATAGATAGATAGATAGATAGATAGATAGATAGATAGACAGAAAGACAGGCAGAGAGTTGTAGATAGAACAGATAGGCAGAGAGTTGTAGATAGATAGATAGACAGAAAGACAGGCAGAGAGTTGTAGATAGACAGATAGGCAGAGAGTTGTAGATAGATAGATAGACAGAAAGACAGGCAGAGAGTTGTAGATAGACAGATAGGCAGAGAGTTGTAGATAGACAGATAGGCAGAGAGTTGTAGATAGATAAAAAGATAGGCAGAGAGTTGTAGATAGACAGACAGACAGATAGGCAGAGAGTTGTAGATAGACAGAGAGTTGTAGATAGATAGACAGAAAGATAGGCAGAGAGCTGTAGATATAACAGATAGGCAGAGAGTTGTAGATAGATAGATAGATAGATAGATAGATAGATAGATAGATAGATAGATAGATAGATAGATAGATAGATAGATAGATAGATAGATAGACAGAAAGACAGGCAGAGAGTTGTAGATAGAACAGATAGGCAGAGAGTTGTAGACAGACAGATAGGTAGAGAGTTGTAGATAGATAGACAGAAAGATAGGCAGAGAGTTGTAGATTGAACAGATAGGCAGAGAGTTGTAGACAGACAAATAGACAGAGAGTTGTAGATAGACAGATAGGCAGAGAGTTGCACATAGAAAGACAGCTAGGCAGAGACGCGTAGATAGATAGACAGAAAGATAGGCAGAGAGTTGTAGATAGATAGGCAGAGAGTTGTAGATAGACAGACAGACAGATAGGCAGAGAGCTGTAGATATAACAGATAGGCAGAGAGTTGTAGATAGACAGAGAGTTGTAGATAGTCAGAAAGATAGGCAGAGAGTTGTAGATAGAACAGATAGGCAGACAGTTGTAGATAGACAGAGAGTTGTAGATAGATAGACAGAAAGATAGGCAGAGAGCTGTAGATATAACAGATAGGCAGAGAGTTGTAGATAGACAATTAGGCAGAGAGTTGTAGATAGACAGAAAGATAGGCAGAGAGTTGTAGATAGATCAGATAGGCAGACAGTTGTAGATAGACAGAGAGTTGTAGATAGATAGACAGAAAGATAGGCAGATAGTTGTAGACAGACAGATAGGCAGAGAGTTGCAGATAGAAAGACAGCTAGGCAGAGCGTTGTAGATAGATAGACAGACAGATAGACAGTTGTAGATGGATAGAGTTGTAGATGTCAAAAATATGACTATTAATCATAACTCTGGTAGAAGTATTAGTTAATAAGACATGAGATATGACCAGTTTTAATGGCTCCATCCTGGCCAAAATCTGGTAGACCATTGGAAACCGTCGCAAATTTTTGAATGGTTCATTGAGGAAAACATGAATTCCAACATGTACTGTGACATTCTGAAGCAGAGCATGATCCCCTCCCTTTGGAAACTGCGCCACATGGCAGTTTTCCAACTCGATAATGACCCCAAACACACCTCCAAGATGACAACAGCCTTACTGAAGGTAAAGATGATGGACTGGCCAAGTATGTCTCCAGACCTAATCTCAATTGAGCACTTGTGGGGCATCTTCAAGCGGAAGGAGGAGGAGCGCAAGGTGTCTAACATCCACCAGCTCCGTGATGTTCATGGAAGAGGATTCCAGTAGCAACCTAGGTACTGCTAGATAATAATGGTGGTCACACGAAATATTGACACTTTGAGTACAATTTGGACATGTTCACTGTGAGGTGTACTGACTTGTGTTGCCAGTTATTTAGATATGAATGGCTGTGTGTTGAGTTATCCTCAGAGGACAGTAAATCTATACTGCTATTCCAGCTGTACACTGACTACTTTAAGTTATATCCAAGTTTCATTTGTATAGTGTTGTCCCATGAAAATATATAATAAAATATTTGCAGAAATGTGGGGAGTGTACTCACTTTTGTGAGATACTGTACCTTTGGTCACAATCACCAAAGGTATGTTTGGAGTAACAAAGGAACAGCATTTGATGAAAAAACCCCTTGTCAATTGTTAAGCATGACCAGAGGGGTGGACTCGAGTGCGACTGGAGTCACAAATTTGATGACTTGAGTCTTGGCTCGAGTAAATTGAGAAAGACTTGCGACTTGACTTGAACATCAATGACTCGGACTTCAACATTAAGACATGGAAAGACTTGAGACCCAAAGTGGAAGAAATGTGGAGAGAGTCTGAGAGCAGGCAGCTACACAGTCAGTTACTTTTCATATGAACAGATTTATATTGTAAACTGAATAAACAGCAGCATTGTCAGATGTCTGTCACTGTGTTTATTTTGGAAGACAAGTGAAGCGTTTAGAGTTCATCTTTGTCTCCGTGAGCCGGAAACAAGCAACGCATCAAAAGCATCAATGCGCCCTCAGCATGTAAACTCCGCTTTTACTAGAGAAACTCACCAGGATAACTGACCAT
Organism: Pygocentrus nattereri; assembly: GCF_015220715.1. NCBI lineage: Eukaryota > Metazoa > Chordata > Actinopteri > Characiformes > Serrasalmidae > Pygocentrus > Pygocentrus nattereri. Next base: position 24,644,580 of record NC_051211.1, read on the forward strand.
TTTCCTCATGATAGCAAAACAAAAGAGCAAAAGAAACACAGCTTTCTCTATTTGACTGTTTAATAGCTTCTGCAGGTAAAACAAGCGCAATATTCACCACATGGCTGAAGTTGACTTCTGCTTCACCAGCTTTGTATTGGAATTTGTCATTGCAGCAGAAACATAACTGCATACTATTTAAGGTAGAATGGAAAATTCTACTCAGAAGCTGCTGCCAACTCAACTGCAGCTTTGTACTTTCACCATGGTTTTGCTGTCTTTTCTGTCAACTTTGTTCAGCTCGGTCATTTAAATTAAATTCAAACACTGTTGGCATAGCTAGTTTTGATGCTGGGCTATATATATTTTAATCCTATGCGCCCAATGTTCCCAAAAGTCATCAAAAATTATCTTCAAATATAAAGTTTTTAAAATAAAGTAGTACTTTTAAATTATTTTCATGTGTAGTGCACTACTCTTTGTGTACACCAGTATGTTTGTTGCTCTTACAAAGAATGGTTCTTTAAAGGTCTTTTGGTAAAGAAAATAGTTCTAAAAACAAACCAATAACACTTTGAACATTAGAACATTAAAAAGTCTATTGCATCATAAAATGGTTCTTTAGACTGATGGAGAATGTTCTGTAGATAGATCTGTAGATAGACTGGGGGTTGGAGGTTAGGGAACTGGCCCTGTGACCGGAAGGTTGCCGGTACAATACCCTTGGCTGACAGTCCATGACTGAAGTGCCCTTGAGCAAGGCACCTAACCCCCAATTGCTCCCTGGGTGCCGTAGATAGGGCTGCCCACTGCTCCGGCCAAGTGTGCTCACTGCCCCCTAGTGTGTGTGTTTGCTAGTGTGCATGTATGTGGGTGTTTCACTGCATGGATGGGTTAAATGCAGAGGTCTAATTTCAGTGTGCAAAACACAGTGACAAATGGTTCTCAATTCTATTTATAGAACCTTTTTGAAAAGGGTTCTCCTATTGCATGACATTGTAACAACAGAAGAAACGTTTAGGTGCTATATAGAACCCTTTTCAAAAAGGTTCTGTATAAACCCTTCTAAAGTACATTCATAAGATGCAAACAGCACTTTAGTCATGCAAAGGATACTTTAGGTGTTTTTAAAAACTATTTTCTAACCCTTGAAGAACCATCCTTTTTAAAAGTGTGGTTATCTGTGTACCATGGATGTTGAAAAATGTTACAAAAATGTAAAATTAATACAGAGCTACACACTGCTAACATGCTGCTATTAAACAACTGTATTACTGGTACCTTTTTCAGTGTTATGGCCTTAAATTAGCTGAATGAGGGTTCCGGTTATGGCGGCTTGCTGAGAGGACGTGCGTTAATCTGCTCTGCTACCTCGTCAACTAAATCCTTTCTAAAAACCTGTTTTTTTGCGTCGGTTGTTCATCACAATCTATCAGAAAACAGAAGGTAATGCCAACGACACAAAAAAAACCAAGCCTAAGCCGCAAACAAACTCTGCAACCGAAGTTGTCGAACTTTGCAATGCCGACCAATAAGCCTAACTCTGCGGCTAGCGTCGAGGCTATGGAGACCGAGCATACGGCTAACGCTAGCAAGGCAGCCGAAGACACAGCACCGGGGCCGGATAAGCCTGCGGTTACAGATGGCTCGCAAGCAACTTCTGAAACTATACTGGCAGCTATCGACAAGATGAAGTCGGAGTTTTCCATCAGGTTTGATAGCATTCTAGCGGCCATCGAAAACGTGAGGAAAGATGTTACGGACTGCACAGAACGGGTCACACAGGCAGAGGTGAGGATTTCAGCAAACGAAGATAATGTCACCACACTGCAGAGTAAAGTGCAATCACTGCAAGGTAAAAACAGAAGCCTGGAGGAAAAAGTATTGGACTTGGAAGCAAGAGCGAGAAGATCCAACTTAAGGCTGGTTGGTTTACCTGAGGGAGCAGAGGGCTCTGATGCATGTGGCTTTCTAGAGAGCTGGATACCAGAGGTTTTAGGGTTGACGCCCTCAAGTACAAAATTCACAGTAGAGAGGGCTCACAGAATCGGGCCAAGAATGGAGACCACTAACTCCTCAAGAACAATGATAATGAAGTTTCTGAATTATAAAGATAAAGAAACAGTGATGAGAGCAGCCAAGATGAAAGAGCAAGTCCTCTATAAGAACCAACTGGTGCGATTCTACCAAGACATGGCGGCTGGAGTGCACAGGAGGCGAAAGGAATTTGACGAGGTGCGGCGACGGCTTCGGTCACTGGGGCTACGGTTTGGAATGATTCCTCCTGCAAGACTACTGGTGACATACGAGGGACGACCACATATCTTCAACAGTCCTGGAGAAGCAGAAGAGTTCATCAGACAGCTCAAATAGAGATGAAAAGTTGAGGTGAACTTGGAAGTAAATGTGCATGGGTGAGTGAAATTAACGACTATTAGTGAGCTGATCCAAAGAGGGCTCATAGGTTTCAAGAGCAAGAAAGATTTGGGTCAGATGTCATCCTTGGAATAGTTGCGTATTCTGGACTGTTTTCAAACATAGTTAAGCTTATGTTGTTATTGACGAAATTGACATGTTTTCTTCTTCAAAAAAGGACATCTAAAAATAAGTCTCCCAATTTCCATGTGCAGTTTTGTTTTAAACAATGAACATACAGCATAATTTCAAGTTAAGTATTAGGTAAAAGGTAAACAACCTGTATATGTTCTTCACTTTTATATGGGGAAAGACACAGTTTACAGTCAGGTGACGTGGTTTTTGAAAAAAAAAAAAAGGTTCGTACACATGAGGTAGCAGATGTTAGATTTAGAACTATTTGAAAAGCAGTTTCACTGATCCTCATCTTAGAGAGGACCAGTTAGCTATTTGGGGAACCCTAAGATTTAAAAGGGGAACACTCAGAGTATGGAGCCTGAGTGGGAGGCGATTGTTGGTTTCGGGTTGTTATTTGTTCTTTATTTAATTTTTCTTTCCTTACAAGAAATAAGTTGGTGTAAAAATCATGTTATCAATCTAATCTTTTTCTTTCTCACCCGTGTGATTATAAAAGATCTAAAAGATGGGAAATTGGTCTCTACCTATCTAAATAAAAATTAAAATTACGTCATGGAATTGCAGAGGGTTACAAAAACTGAAGAAGATTAAACAAGTAATGAACAGAATTAAATTAATGCAATCTAATATAGTCTTTCTTCAAGAAACACATCTGATGCACAAAGATGAGTTGAAAATAAAAAGAAGATGGAAAGGAAATATTTTTTCTGCCCCTTTTAACTCCCAGGCAAGAGGGGTCATGATATTGATTCATGAATCTATCCCACTGCAGGTGAATAAGCTCATTAAAGACAATTTGGGGCGATATATTATCGCCCATGGAACTCTACTTAGGGAGGAATTAGTTTTGGTAAATATTTATGCCCCAAATGTAGATGATCCCATTTTTTTTCAGAATCTGTTTCTGACCTTATCTACGTTCTCTGGAAGTTATATAATAGCAGGTGACTTTAACTGTACCTTAGACCCAGTGAGAGACAAGAGCTCAGGTGTAGACCAATCACACGCACAAAGTAGGGGGGTAATACACCATTTTATGAAAGAATTAAATCTAATAGATATTTGGAGAGAAATCAACCCCAAAGATGTAAAATTTTCCTGTTACTCTAGCACTCACAAGTCCTATTCACGGATTGATTTCTTTCTAGTGTCAACAAATTTAAAGTACAAAATTAAAGAATGCTCTTATTAAGCAATTTTAATTTCAGATCACGCCCCCAATTTTTTAGTATATCAAGAGATTAAATTGATGCGGCATACCTCAAGATGGCAATTCAAACGAAAATGGCTGGAAGAACCTGGCTTTGTCTCCTACCTGGATGAGCAAATAAAATTATATTTTGAAACAAACACAACAGAAACATCTGCTAGTATAAGATGGGAAGCCTTTAAAGCATTTATTAGGGGTCAGATAATTAGTATCACAAGTACGAAAGCTAACCAGACATATCAGAGGGCGAAAACACTGGAAGCAAAAATAAAACAGTTAGAACAGTATTATTACCAATCAGGTTCCCCTGAAGTGCATCAAAATTTACTACTGTTGAGAGCACAGTATAATGAATTATCGGCATCCAAAGCAATGACAAGCCTATTACGACTCAAACAAACTTTTTATGATCAGGGGGAAAAAGCAGGAAAGGTACTTGCTTGGCGTATTAAACAGTTACAGAATGGAAGGAGTATTACTTCTTTACAAAATAAACAAGGAGAGGAAATTGTAGACCCAGTGGAAATAAATGAAACATTCAGGATATTTTATGAAGAACTCTATAGGTCAGAAACTCCTCATGACAATCCAAAACTAAGAGAATTTCTAGACAAAATGCATTTACCCTCAATACCAGAAGTACTTAAAATGGATTTAGAGCAAGATATAACCTTGGAGGAAATATCCTCAGCAATTGATAGTATAAGTGTAGGAAAAACACCAGGACCAGAGGGTCTACCTATTGAAATCTATAAAAAGTTTAAGAAAAGATTGCAGACTCCTCTTTTAGAAATGTTTAAGGAATCATTTATTGAGGGAATTCTTCCACCCTCTCTAAGAGGAGCTTTGATTACCTTGTTGCCAAAACCTGGTAAACCAAATAATAAATGTGAGAATTTGAGGCCAATTAGCCTTCTGAATGCAGATGCAAAGGTGTTATGCAAGATTTTAGCTAGAAGGATTGAGCAAACAATACCAGTGATAATAGGAAAGGATCAGAACGGGTTTGTTCGGGGCAGACAGGGCTTCCACAATGTCAGAAGAGTGTTAAACATACTTTATTACCAAAAGGATGCACCAGATACAGCTTTGCTTTCACTGGACGCTGAAAAAGCCTTTGACCGCGTGGAGTGGCCCTACTTATTTGAAATTCTTGAACGTTTTGGGCTGGGTGAAAATTTTTGCAAATGGATAAATTTGCTCTATACAGAACCATATGCAGAAATACTGACTAATGCAATTGTTTCAAAAGCTATTCAGGTGAAGCGGGGGTGTAGACAGGGGGATCCTCTGTCTCCACTATTGTTTATCATGGCAATAGAACCATTTGCAATTGCAGTAAGGAATCATATCAACATTTCTGGAATAAATATAGGAGATCAGGAACACCGCCTAGCATTATATGCAGATGATGTCATTCTTTTTCTTAGGGATTTGGGGAAGTCTATCCCTGCCTTGTTGGATTTGATTAACACATTCGGGAAGATCTCGGGTTATAAAATAAATAAATCTAAAACTTCTATAATGCTATTAAATCATGCAGAAAGAAAAAATCCACCTGAGGTGACCCTCCAATTCAATAATGTGGACTGTTTTACATATTTAGGCATTAAAATTGTACCAAATCTTGAGAATATTGTAGAAACTAACTACAAACCTTTGTTACAGGAAACTTCAAATTCACTAGACAGATGGATATCAATACCAATGTCACTAATAGGGAAAATTAATGTTATTAAAATGAATATACTGCCTAAACTGTTGTATTTGTTTCAAAATTTGCCATTACCACCACCAAATAACTTCTTTTCGTATTTAAAGTCCCTTTTTACGCGTTTTCTATGGAACAACAGACGTTCCAGGTTGCGCATGTCATTGATGTACTTACCCTATGATAGAGGGGGGCTTAGGTGTCCCAATATCCTCTGGTACTATTGGGCAGCACAGCTAAGGGGATTGATGTTCTACTTTACAGAAAAAGATGCTCCCTTGTGGAGAGAGATGGAAAGCCATCATTTGGGCCTACGCCTTCCCATTTACCTTTACTCGGCTTCTGGCAAAAATCTTAAAAAAAGCACTAAGAATCCCATACTTAGAAATATGATTGTTGTATGGCATCAAATAAAAAAATATTTGGGAGAAAGTGATTCTCTCTCTTTGTTTAGTCCGATATGGGGCAATGAATCATTTCCATCAGGGAGGTATGATGGGGGGTTTAAAATCTGGGCTAAAAAAGGAATAGAAGCAATAGCAGATTTATATAATACCGACAGTGAATTGCTTATGTCATTTGAAGAAATAGCCGATAAATATAGTATATCACGTACCCATTTTTACAAATATTTACAAGTGAGAAACTTTATTAAAACACAACAAAATCAGTCACTTTCTATTCCTGTTTTGTCCAAAATAGAAAAATTAATGGTTAAGAATTGTTTGGGGAGGGGTGTCATTTCCAACATATATAACCTTTTAATGGGTGAATCCTCAGAATCATCGATAGAGAGATTGGAGGCATGGAGAAGGGACCTACAAGAGGACATCTCCGTTGAGGATTGGGAGAAAGCATGCAATAGAGCTCACTCACAAACAATAAACTCGCGTCTTAAATTAATACAATATAATTGGCTGCTACGTACATATATAACTCCAGAAAGGCTCAATACATTCAATAGTGCTATACCGGATGTGTGTATCAAGTGTGGTAAAGAAAAAGGGACACTCTTTCACTGTCTGTGGCAGTGTGTCTATGTAAGACGATACTGGGAAGCAGTGAGGGACTGTATCCAGGACATCCTGCGTATACAGATACCATGGGACCCAAAGCTCTTCCTATTGGGTATATATCCAATGAATTACAAAATCAGGAAAAGACATCAACAGTTTCTAGAAATCGGTATATTATTAGCTAAAAGAGTTATTGCTGTATCATGGAAAAGAACAAGTGTGCCAGGTATAGATAAATGGTTAGGTGAATTATCTACAACTCTGCCCTTAAAAAAAATTTCTTACGCTATCAAAGGTAAATACTCGTCCTTTTATAGTATTTGGGGTCCATTCGTCAAATATCTAGAGAATACTGATTTAACTCAAATGTTGTAAGAACATAAAATATAAGTAACCCTCTGCAACTTAAAATATATAACACCATTGGTTTTTCCCCATCCAATGCTCAGAAGTAATACAAGTAAACAATGATTTGATAACTTTAATACTCTTACAATACCCTCAACTTATCTACAATTGTTTTAAATTTCATGTATATGTGTATGTGTATGTATGTATATGTGCATGTATGTGTATGGGCATGCGGTATGTGTATGTATATGTATGTACACGCATATGTAGGTGAATTACGTTTTAATATTTTTTTATTTATTTATTTACTCTTACTTTATTTTTTTTATTTTTATTTTTTATTTTTTTAATTAATTAATTTTTTTGGGGGGGGTGTTTAATATGTTCATAATGTTGTGGTAAACATGACATTTTGTTAAAATCAATAAAGACAATGTTGGCAAAATTAGCTGAATGATGTACAGCCGCTTTGAGCAGCTGGTCCTAGCACAGCTCAAATCCTGTCTCCCCCCCTCCCTGGACGCCCACCAATTTGCATACCGCCAGAACAGGAGCACAGAAGATGCAGTCTCCATAGCACTGCACTCTGTCCTCTCACACCTGGACAATAAAAATACCTCCGTCAGGATGCTGTTCGTAGACTTCAGTTCAGCATTCAACACAGTCATCCCCTCAAAACTCATCACAAAACTCACAGACTTGGGTATTAGTTCCCTCATGTGCAACTGGTTACTGGACTTCCTGACCAACCGACCCCAACATGTCCGGTGGGACAACCACTGCTCAGCCACCATCACCATAAACACCGGTGTACCACAAGGCTGTGTGATGAGTCCCTTCCTCTACTCCCTCTTCACCCATGACTGCAAGCCTGTCGATGGTTCCAATACCATCATTAAGTTTGCAGATGACATCACGGTGCTTGGCCTCATCAAAAACAACGATGAGACAGCCTATAGGGAGGAGGTGGATCGTCTGGCTGAGTGGTGCGACACTAACAACCTTCTGTTCAACGCTGAGAAAACTAAGGAGCTCATTGTGGACTTCAGAAGGAATGCTGAACCACATCCACCCATCCACATCAAGGGGACGGCAGTGGAGAGTGTGAACAGCTTCAAGTTCCTTGGTGTCCACATTTCCAAGGATCTCACCTGGACGACCAGCTGCTCCAAGCTGGTAAAGTAGGCTCACCAGCGCCTCTTCTTTCTGAGGAGGCTGAGGATGAACCACCTGTCCTCAGACATCCTGGTGAACTTCTATCGCTGCACCATTGAGAGCATCCTGACCAACTGCATCACAGTATGGTACGGGTGCTGCTCTGCCTCAGACCGGAAGGCGCTGCAAAGGGTGGTGAAAACTGCCCAGCGCATCATCGGTGCACCACTTCCTGCCATAGAGGACATCTACAGGAAGCGGTGTCTGAAGAGGGCTGGGAAAATCATCAAAGATCCCAGTCACCCAGCACACAGACTCTTCACCCCCCTGCCCTCTGGGAGGCGCTACAGGAGCCTCCGGACTAAGACCACCAGGTACCAGAATAGCTTCTTCCCAACAGCTGTCACACTCCTGAACTCTGCCTCCTGACATCTAAATAACAATGGACTGTACACACAGACTTGCACACCACTCAACACCACTTACCGGACTGTACACACAGACTTGCACACCACTCAACACCACTTAGGTTCTTACATCTGCTGTATATACTGCTCATTATTGTATATACTGTGTAAATACTCTACCTGTTCATAAGTACATACTTATCCCCCTTCATATTTATAACCTGTTCATAGTACTTTATACCCCCTCATATTTATAACCTGTTCATAGTACTTTATACCCCCTCATATTTATAACCTGTTCATAGTACTTACACCCCTCATATTTAGAACCTGTACATTCTTGTTTATAACCTGTATAACCCCCTTCATGTTCATACCCCCTCATATTTTTTTAACCTGTATATACTACACTTACTGTACATTGTAAGATACATATTTATATTGCTGCTAAGCACTTCTGGATGGATGCAAACTGCATTTCGTTGCTTTGTACCTGTGACATACGCAATGACAATAAAGTTGAATTCTATTCTATTCTATTCTAACTTGCTTAGGACTCGGAGATAAAGCCTACTGATTTGGGACTCGACTTGAGACTCACCTGCACTAAACTCAACTATCTCGATTTGGGACTTGACTCGGGACTTGAGTGTCGAGACTTGAGACTTACTTGTTACTTGGAACTTAGTGGTTTGTTCTGACCTCTGCTTGAGACTGTGGCAGCCAGTGGCACAGGAAACATTTCATGGGAAGAGTGGATTCCATTAAATATCAGCAAATTCTGGAAGCAAATATCAGTAAAGCAAAGCTGAACAGAGGCTGCCTTCTGCTATGATCAATGATCCAAAACATACCTCAATAATAATAACATATGATAAGAATATCAAAGAACTAGAGGCATTCTGCCAAGAAGCATAGGTGAAAGTTCCTAAAACAAACAGAAAGACTCATAGCTGGCTATAAAAAGTGTTATAAAGTGTTGTGATATCTGCCAAAGGGGATGCTACTGAGTATTGACATAGTGGGGTTACAAAGGAATATTTTGTGAAAAAAATCATTTTGGTTAAACAAAACTAAATAATGTTCTATTGTTTTGGTTTTGCAAAACTAAACCATACTTTCCACACAAAAAATTTGGTTCTCCTCAAAGCTATGAGACCTTTATATCACTTCACCCATTCTGCCGTATTAAACCTCATATTGATGAATGGTGGTAAGCTTGCAAGGAAAACTTCAATTTTGTTCAAGTTTGTTTCCTTTTGAAAGGCTGTGCATTTTGTAATCCACCTCTTTTTTCACTTTACCACTGTATTTTGAGATTATGGCTAAACATTCTTTTGGGGTTCCTTGCTAAACTGTTGTTTTATTTCCCATTATATGTCTTTGAGACATTTGGGGACCATTTGTGTCTGTTGCTACAGCTGAATAAAGCTAAAAATAAAGCAAAACCAGAAACATTACGTTGCTATTGTTGCAACTGAATGCCAGGCAATGCTGTTGTGCTATGTTTTACTGGCAGTAATTTTGTATAGACAACATTAAAATGTTGAAATTAAATGACTTGAAAAAGTTGGTGTAGGATATAATTAGAATCTGCAGACTAAAACGTTTCTCTCTCCTAGATTCAGGTTTGTTGACAGATTGAATAGAAACATTGGCACACAAGAATTTAAGCATCCCAACAATAAAGATCACCCTCATGGTAATAGAAAGCTCTGTCTCCATCATTGTTCACCTAAAGATAAAACAGTTAAAATTAAGCTTGATTTGACCTTGTTCCATAAACCGCAAAACCTGACACAAGGTATAAAGTCACTTCTCTTGTCCAGTGTTGAAAAACCTTGAAAATAGACTAAGAGTATCCCTCATCTTGGCTTGGTGAGTAGTTTAGTTTAATGGGGAAATACAGTGTGTCTCTTTGCTAGTTGTGCTGTTCAGAACTGAACTAAACTGAAGGTTTAAGTGTAAATGATGTATCAGCTTCAGAGCACCAGGGTTCCAGTAACTCATTTACATGCCATTTATATGAAGTGCATCCTAATTCATGCAGATGTTTCTGTAAGAAGCCAATAACACAACAGCATTCAGTGACTCAAGAGCCAATGGCTGTGTTCACCTGTGGTCTGTGACTGCCTGTTGGCCGTTCATTCGTTTATCCATACTTGAAGATTGTACATCCGTTTCTTCGTTCACACGTTACTCAGTCCATCTATTTGTTTGTCAGTACATCCATCTGCATGTATGTTTATCTATGACTTTATTTGTCCAGTTACCGCTAATGGTTTTAGTTCTGTATGAGGGAAAAGCAGACTAGGAGTATGGGACAGAGAGCTGTCAATCAAGCAATTTATTAGCCACATCCACACAGTTCTCAGATAGATCTGATCAGTGTTTTTCAAACCATGTTTTTGTTTATTTATATTCTCTGTGTTCCCTGGAACCTCAGCATATTATTATGTGTTACTTGTTGACCTTGACACTTGCAAGCTAAAAACTGCCCAACTTATTGAAAGCTGGAACATTTCACATGTGACATTCAAGTTCCATCCTGTTAAACAGACAACTAAAAAAGAAGTTCACTGTATATCTTTCTATATGTTTCACCAGTCTTTCAAACATGCCATAATTTCTCTTGAGTTTTCATCAGGGCAGATGCAGCCTATCATTTGGAATACTGCTACACTCTGTAATATACCTGCAACAGGTAAATCACCAAACCATGCTGGACATTGGCCCTCCAGGACTGGAGCTTAAGAGCCCTGCTGTTCTTGTAGCAGTAATAGTCCATGTACATTACATGTCACATGCCAGGGAAGAATTGCAAGACATTCACATGTTTTCCTCTTTATTTCTTCATGAGTCTGCATTTCTAGTAATTCATGTGATTCTGAGCAAAATGTATGACATCAAGTCATATGAGAAAGCTTGAGCAACTAAGTGAAAATAATTTCACACATCCTCGACAGAGAACACATGCTGTTCTTTTAAGTGCACAATTACTGTTTATTTGCTGAATATAACATATCAAAGAAGAATAAAACATAAAATGTGGCTTGCACAAAGATTATGTTAAACTCAGCAAAACTGTGCAAAATGTGTGCGTTTATCTTTTACTTAGAAATTCAACAAAATGGGTACCTGAGGTTTTGCATACAAGTAAGTTAAATATCAGCTCAAGCTCCCTGAGAAAATACAATTTAATGTTATACTTCTGCCTTTCTACCTGTCACTACATGTATTTTAGCATAATGTATGCTGCCCATGAAAGGTTTAGGGACACACTGCCTTCTTTCTGACTGATGTTAGAGGGTCTTCCTGGGTGTGTGAAAGTTCATAAGTGAGAAAACAATAGTGAGTAATGTCGTGGCTTAATATTAGTGGCTTACAGACGTCCCCTATTAGGCAGCTTAAGCTGCTCTGATCTATGTAATCAATGCATGTACCTGCCAAAATTTAGAAATATGCTGAATATTGTGTTAGGAACCGTTACTGAAAAGTGTTGCATAATATCTAAGTCACACCTGAACTGAAAAACACAGTTGTTGCCTTTGATTACTTTATTGAAAACATCAACAGACAATCCACCAAAAAATCAAACACCTGGGTGTTTTTTCTGCAATCAACATTTTTCTATTCTTTTAAAGCTGCACTATGTAATACTTGGGGATATGGAGACCTCTTTGGTGGAAATGTTTAATTGCATGCAACATGCAGAGTCACTCAGTCAAAACTTGGTGATGGACGTGTCTTCATGTCGAAGAACTTCTACCATTGCCATCATATCGTCATCAGTATAAACAGACCTAAACATCAAGCTGGACCTTCTTTTTGAGCCTGTGTGTGACATTGATGTAAAGATGTATGACATGGTCTGAAAATCCAACCCAACATCTCAAAATGATTATTTCAGTCTTTACAGGGTAACAACTCACAATACACAGTAGTGCATTAACACCCTGTTTTAGCTTGCTTTTGATCCTTCTTAGTCAGTCATGCAACTTCTTTCAATTTGACAAAAAAAAACTATATACAGTATATATGCTGCCCTCGCTAAAAGATGTTGCAGGCAACTTATTTTCAGCTATACAGCTAGCTTAACAATATATTCTCCAGAACTGCATCCTCCAAGGAACAGACGAGTTGTTGTGTTTGGCAGGATTTAATGTAGGAAAATATGTAATTTGTAAAACTGCAAAAAGAACACAAAATACAACTGATAAGTACCTGTTTAAGTACCAATATCTCTTGTACATTTGTAAAGGCGCAATTACTGAGAAAACAATTTGAACTTAAGTATTTAAAGATAGGTATTTTGGTATAAGTAATGAAAGATGAAAATACATCAGAATTATCATTTAATGCTTTACCAATGCTTTAACCATTCATCACTAATACATCTACATGTATCTGACAGTAAAGTAACCAGTAACAAATTCTGCACTCAACTCAAGAAATATTAACATAAAACTATTAATATTACTGCAAACAGTGAGAGACTTACAGATGAAGCCTTTTTGTGGATTTCAAGGCAAAGGATTAAGAGGATTGTCACACTGAGATGCTCACTCTGAGTCCATGAAGGAAAATGTGCTCCTGAATACTACTTCCTGTTTTTTCTGAACGATCTCTATTAGCTCACATCCTCTTCTGTCCAGCTACATGCAATCACCACTAGATGTCACTAAAAAGCCTACAAAAGAAACACTATGCTGAATCCACTTCAGTATATGTATATATACAGGGCAGATTTGCGATTTTAAAAATGACACAGATAATACAGCTTTAATTAACATTATTATTCAAATATACTAACATTTTTCATTTCATGTAAGCTTTTGGTCTTAAACACTATGTGCTGCATGTTAGCCTATGCATATTAAGTAATGTGATTGAAAACCCATGTGGTTTGCTGTTCTAAATGCAGAGGAAGTACCCATAATCTGCTGTACTCCCACCACAAATTTTCCAGCTGCTTTTAGTGCAAAAAAATAAATACATTAAGAAACACACTGCACATGAGGATAACAACTCTTTAGCTCTGCTGTTGTTTTTCATACAGGGGTTAGTTTGTTTCCTTCTAGGACGTACTGGCTTTAAGCCAGTCTTAGTATTTGATCACTTTTGATTGTTCACTCACAGTCAAGACATTCCTCAAAGTTCACAGAGCACAATTAGTGCTATTTAAAGGATTTAGAGCAGTGTAGTATGTAAATTGTTTAATACAAATCATTATGTTCAGTTTTTTACAGCATTTCTTAAAAATGTGGCACTACTTCCATTATAAATATAAATAAAGATAAAATAATAATAATCATAAATATTGTGGCATATTGTGTATTGATAAAACATCTTGAAGTGTTGTGATATATTTTTGTGAGATTGCCCACCTCTGCTTGTGCTGATTACATGAATGGGTTTTCCAGTTTAGTTGCATTGCGAAGCTGCACTATGTAAGATCTGGAGATGAGACATCTTTGGTGGCAATGTGTAATTACACACAACGTCACTCCCATAAGTGAATGAATCTGACATTTGCAAGCATGCTGAGAGAGAATTCAAAGACAACTCAGTCAAAACCTGGTGAAAAATGTGTCTTCCAGAGGTTTTAAGTGAATTATCTACTAAAGTTGTGTCATATTTTTATCACTATGATGTTAAATCCTGACGTCTGACTTATTAAATAGTAATTAAATTATTTCAGGCTTTGTAGGGTGACTGGCAGCCTTTCATGAATCTGAGGAACCATTTTACAACCCCAATTCCAATGAAATTGGGATGTTGTGTAAAACAGAAATAAAAACGGAATACGATGATTTACAAATCCTTTTCAACCTATATCCAATTGAATACACAAGACAAGATATTTAATGTTCAAACAGATAAACTTTATTGTTTTTTGCAAATATTCACTCATTTTGAATTTGATGCCTGCAACACGTTCCAAAGAAGTTGGGACAGGGGCATGTTTACCACTGTGTTACATCACCTTTCCTTTTAGCAACACTCAATAAGCGTTCGGGAACTGAGGACACTAATTGTTGAAGCTTTGTAGGTGGAATTCTTTCCCATTCTTGATTGATGTACAACTTCAGTTGCTCAACAGTCCGGGGTCTCCATTGTCGTATTTTGAGCTTCATAATGCGCCAAAGGTTTTCAATGGCAGACAGATCTGGACTGCAGGCAGGCCATTCTAGTACCCGCACTCTTTTACTATGAAGCCACGCTGTTGTAACACGTGCAGAATGTGGCTTGGCATTGTCTTGCTGAAATAAGCAGGACGTCCCTGAAAAAGACGTTGCTTGGATGGCAGCATATGTTGCTCCAAAACCTGTATGTACCATTCAGCATTAATGGTGCCTTCACAGATGTGCCATGGGCACTAACACACCCCCACACCATCAGAGATGCTGGCTTTTGAACTTTGTGCTGATAACAATCCGGACAGTCCTTTTCCTCTTTGGCCCGGAGGACATGATGTCCATGATTTCCAAAAACAATTTGAAATGTGAACTCGTCAGACCACTGGACACTTTTCCACTTTTCCAGTCCATCTCAGATGAGCTCGGGCCCAGAGAAGCCGGCGGTGTTTCTGGGTGTTGTTGATATATGACTTTCGCTTTGCATGGCAGAGTTTTAACTCACACTTGTAGATGGAGCGACAAACTTGTTCACTGACAATGGTTTTCTGAAGTGTTCCTGAGCCCATGTGGTAATATCCGTTACAGAATGATGTCAGTTTTTAATGCAGTGCCGCCTGAGGGATTGAAGGTCACGGGCATTCAATATTGGTTTTCTGCCTTGCTGCTTACTTGCAGAGATTTCTCCAGATTCTCTGAATCTTTTGATGATATTATGGTCTGTAGATGATGATAATCATCTTGGTTAGTTTGTGGGTTGGTGGTTGTGGTTGGTTAGTGTGTAACACCTCTGCCTTCTACGCTGTAGACTAGGGTTAAATCCGCACCTGAGTAAACACCCTACACTACACCAATAAGAGTCCTTGGGCAAGACTCCTAACACCACCTTCGCCTACCTGTGTAAAATGATGAGATTGTAAGTCGCTCTGGGTAAGAGCGTCTGCCAAATGCCATAAATGTAAATGTAAATGTAATCCCTAAATTCCTTGCAATTGCACATTGAGAAACGTTGTTCTTAAACTGTTGGACTATTTGCTCAGGAAGTTGTTCACAAAGTGGTGAACCTCGCCCCATCATTGCTTGTGAATGACAGAGCCTTTCAGGGATGCTCCTGTATACCGAATCATTACACTCACCTGCGGAATGTTCCAAACAGGTGTTTTTTGAGCATTCCTCAACTTTCCCAGTCTTTTGTTGCCCCTGTCCCAACTTCTTTGGAACGTGTTGCAGGCATCAAATTCAAAATGAGTGAATATTTGCAAAAAACAACAAAGTTTATCCGTTTGAACATTAAATATCTTGTCTTTGTAGTGTATTCAATTGAATATAGGTTGAAAATGATTTGAAATCATCGTATTCTGTTTTTATTTGTTTTATACAACGTCCCAAGTTCATTGGAATTGGAGATGTACTATGCAAAAAAGTTGCATGAAATTATTCTATGTAGAAATAATGGTTCTAAATACAGTCATTGCCTTCATTATAGAACCATAGAAGAACCATATTTTTAAATGTGTATGACTTTGTGCAGTTAGGTGTTGAGCACCCACTGAAGTTCACCACAACTGCATAGTCTGACTGAATCTTTGAAGTAGTGCAGTAGTTTCTCCATAAGGGTGCAGTGTTGGACAGTGGCTGCTGCACTTCACTTCAGTGTTGAATGGTAATCACTTTTCTAAGTGGACTATGCAACCTTACTCACTGTAACCCAGCAGGGGTTCAGGATATTTTACACAAAAAGCCAAAAACAGGTGATCTCTGATGTATTTAAACTATTTAGATTTAAAGTATTTCTACACATTTTGTAAGTATTATAAAGGCTGAACAAAACATGGTCTAAAGTCCCAGTCCCACTATAACCTGAGAAGCCTCTGTGGAAAAAAAGAGGTGAAGTTTAGCCTTTCACCTTCCATCATTACAGCACAATTATCTGCTGCATTCTGAATCTGCGTGCAGGCTTCTCTACATGTTTCCTGTGCTGATCTGAAAAGGAATGCTAATTTGCACTTGGGAACTGGCTGTCCTCCAAAGAAATGTTTAGCATTTCTGAAGTTGGTTTCCAAACTGTAAATATACTTTTAATATGAGTTGGACGGCTTGTGAGCCATAGCTCTAAAGAGATTAGGGTTTTGCCTCATCTAACATTCTGAATTCAAGAAGCCCTTGCTAGTAGCTGATAAACTGAAACAAGGGTGTTTAATGCGACATAATGCTCAAGTCTGCAGTGCTGCGGCCTGTGAGGATTGAAGTCTGACATGAGAATGACCTTTTCAAAGCACAACTTACGAATGCTACATGGTTTGCTTTGAGTTTTAGTTTGTATTTCTTTAAGTGTACAAAATTGAAGAGGCCTACTGAAATGCCTAAAGCAGGTACTCTTGAATGAGATTACTCATGGGATGAGATCTGGGTGGAAAAGGTGCTTTTAGCTCACATTAGGACTGACCACAAAACTGAATGACGTACAAAACTGTAAAGTGAAAGCTTCTGCTAAGTCTAAACCCACTCAAAGTGGAGAATGACAAGCCATGTTCATGTCAGAGGCAAAGAAAAAACTATTGTTTAAAGACTGATGAATAATAATAGTTTAAGAAAACATCTTAACTAAATTATCAAATCAAATTGGTGCTGATTGCTGATGAGCCTATATGGACTACTAGACTACATAGATATATAAATGAAGTTCTTTAACTTGGCTTAGTAACCGTTTAGGCCTATTTCATTGTACATAAGGCCAGAATGTTCTTAAAAATGGTCTCAAGTATACAAAATGCTTAATTAAAATGTATTATTTGTAATGTACTTTACACGTCTTGTGGCTTTTAGAGGTATTTCTAATAAATGTATTTACTTCTGGTTACTAGCTGTAGCAAATGAAGCAAAACTACATTTCAAAATATATAAGAAAAATATTTGCTGGCACACTGAACGCCCAAACATTTGTAGGCACCTGCTCATCCAATGTTTCTTCTGAAATGATAGGGTTTTGCCCCCTCTTTGCTGCAGTAACAGTCTCTACTCTGGGATGGAACTCTACTGATCCACAGCCCAAAGCAGGGGACTTAATACCTTTTAGTTGATGCTTTGTATGTGTGGCTACTCCAGAGCATCCTATTCTATAAGCAGTGCAAAACCCACTACAAAAAAATAGAAATCAATATATAACGAAGTAGAAAAACATTAAAAATTGCTTGTGAAATATTCAGAAAACAAACAGCATGAATGTAAAAGTCACATCTAACCAATTTCAACCATGATTACTATCATCATTACATGATTCTTTGTCCCCATCATTAAGCAATAAAATGACAAATTCAGTGAGGAAAGCAGAAAAAGCATTGAGATCAATGGCAGATTAAAATAGCAGCTGATGTTAATGATATGATGTCATCTTCAAGCCTGTGCTGGCAATGTTACACTGAAGTCTGAAGCGCTGTGGCCTGGGAAGGAAATTAAGAAGAAAAAAAAGTAACCACCAAGATAAGCATTATTTTTGAAGCTTTTCATCTTTCACAGACAGGAGAAAACCAAGCTCCACTCTTGCATCTGATCATTACTGAGAAAAAGAAACAGACAAAGAACATGCAAATAAAACAAAGAACCTGCTGGTGTTCACAGAACAATGGAATGACCTCCCCAGAGTCCAGTCCTAAACATTACTGATTTAGGATTACTTGGATTGTGAGAAGCAGAAAACGCAACCAACTTCTAAGACTGAACTTATAGGTGTGAAAAATATCCTTTTAGATTTCTTTGAAAGTAGAAATCTTCTAAAAAGAATGGAAGCTGTAATAAAGGCACACACTAAAAACACTAAAAAACACTTTTGTAAAAACTTTTGTTAATGCTTCTGTGTAATTTTCTGTTAAATATATGTTTTCTGTTTCCCTGATTCTCAGAAAATGAAAAACTTGTACTTAATTTTGAATGGAAATTAAGTACACAGTACTCTATATTTGGGAACTTTTGTTCATGTGTGTTCCTCTCCATGGATCACCACCTTATCGTGGTGGAGAGGTTTGTGTGCTTGAAGGACCCTAGGAGCTATGTTGTCTGGAGCAAAAGCTCCTGGTAGGGTCTCCCATGGCAAACTGGTCCTAGGTGACAGGCCAGACAAAGTGTGATCCATAACCACCCCTATGAGGACAACAAAGCAGGACTTGTGTACCCTGCCCGGATCAGGGTTACCGGGGCCCCACCCTGGAGCCAGGCCTGGGGGAGGGGCTCGCCAGCGAGCGTCTGGTGGCCGGGCATTCACTCATGGTGCCCGGCCGGGCCCAGCCCGAAGGAGCTACATGAGTCCCCCCTCCCATCAACCCACCACCGATGGGAGGGGCAGTAGTAGGGGTGCGGTGCATTGTGGATCGGGCAGTGTCCGAAGGCGTGGGCCTTGGCGTTCTGATCCTCGGTTGCTGAAACTGGCTTTTGGAACTTGGAACGTTACCTCACTGGCGGGGAAGGAGCCTGAGTTGGTGCGCGAGGTCGAGAGATACCGGCTAGATATAGTCGGGCTCACCTCAACACACAGCTTGGGCTCTGGGTCCAATCTCCTTGAGAGGGGCTGGACTTTTTTCTTTTCTGGAGTTGCCCATGGTGAGAGGCGGCGGGCAGGTGTGGGCTTTCTCATAGCCCCTCGACTCGGCGCCTGTATGTTGGGGTTTTCCCCGGTGGATGAGAGGGTAGCTTCCCTACGCCTTCGGGTTGGGGAACGGGTCCTGACTGTTGTCTGTGCTTATGCACCGAACAGCAGTTCAGAATACCCAGCCTTCATAGAGTCCTTGGAAGGGGTGCTTGAAAGTGCTCCTCCTGGAGACTCGATTGTCCTACTGGGGGACTTCAACGCTCACGTGGGCAACGACAGTAAGACCTGGAGGGGTGTGATTGGGAGGAATGGCCTCTCTGATCTGAACCCGAGTGGTGTACAGTTTTTGGACTTCTGTGCAAACCACAGTTTGTCCATAACGAAAACCATGTTTGAACACAAGGATGTCCATAAGTGCACATGGCACCAGGACACCCTAGGCCGCAGTTCAATGATTGACTTTGTAGTCGTGTCAGCGGACTTGCGGCCATGTGTACTGGACACTCGGGTAAAGAGAGGAGCTGAGCTGTCAACTGATCACCACCTGGTGGTGAGTTGGATCAGGTGGTGGGGGAAGATGCCGGTCAGACCAGGCAAGCCCAAACGCATAGTGAGGGTTTGCTGGGAACGTCTAGCAGAAGAACCTGTCAGATTGATCTTCAACTCACACCTCCGTCAGAACTTTGACCAGATATCGGGGGAGGTGGGGGACATTGACTCAGAATGGGCCATGTTCCGCTCCTCCATTGTTGAAGCGGCTGACTGTAGCTGTGGTCGCAAGGTAGTTGGTGCCTGTCGGGGCGGTAATCCTCGAACCCGGTGGTGGACACCCCAGGTGAGAGATGCCGTCAAGCTGAAGAAGGAGTCCTACCGGACATGGTTGGCATGTAGGACACCAGAGGCAGCTGGCAGGTATCGACAGGCCAAGCGATCTGCGGCTTCAGTCGTTGCCAAGGCAAAAACCCGGGTGTGGGAAGAGTTCGGTGAGGCCTTGGAAAGTGACTTTAAGTCGGCTCCGAAAAGATTCTGGCAAACCGTCAGGCGACTCAGAAGGGGAAAGCAGTGTGCCACTAGCACTGTATATAGTGGAGATGGTGTGCTGCTGACTTCGACTGAAGACGTCATTGGGCGGTGGAAGGAATACATTGAGGACCTTCTCAATCCCACCAACACGTTCTCCAGTGAGGAGGCAGAGTCTGGGGACACGGGAATAGGCTTGTCCATTACTGAGGCCGAAGTCGCTAAGGTAAGTAAGAAGCTCCTTGGTGGCAAGGCTCCAGGGGTGGATGAGATCCGTCCCGAGTTCCTCAAGGCTCTGGATGTTGTGGGGCTGTCTTGGCTGACACGCCTTTTCAACATTGCGTGGACATCGGGGGTGGTGCCACTTGATTGGCAGACTGGGGTGGTGGTGCCTCTTTTTAAAAAGGGGGACCGGAGGGTGTGTTCCAACTACAGGGGAATCACACTCCTCAGCCTCCCTAGTAAGGTCTATGCAAGGGTACTGGAGAAGAGAGTCCGGCTTATAGTCGAACCTCGGATTCAGGAGGAGCAGTGCGAGTTCCGCCCTGGTCGTGGAACACTGGACCAACTCTTTACCCTCTCCAGGATTCTCGAGGGTTCATGGGAGTTTGCCCAACCAGTCCACATGTGCTTTGTGGATTTGGAGAAGGCATTCGACTGTGTTCCCCGGGGTATTCTGTGGGAGGTGCTTCGGGAGTACGGGGTACATGGCTCTTTGCTATGAGCCATTTAGGCCCTGTACAAACAAAGCAGGAGTTTGGTTCGCATGGCCGGCAGTAAGTCAGACTTTTTCCCAGTGAGAGTTGGACTCCGTCAGGGCTGCCCTTTGTCACCGATTCTATTCATAATTTTTATGGATAGAATTTCTAGGCGCAGTCAGGGGATGGAGGGTGTCCGGTTTGGTGACCTCAGGGTCACATCGCTGCTGTTTGCAGATGATGTGGTCCTACTGGGGACATCAGGCCGTGAACTTCAGCTTTCACTGGATCGGTTTGCAGCCGAGTGTGAAGCGGCCGGGATGAGGATCAGTACCTCCAAATCTGAGGCCATGGTTCTCACGCGGGAAAGGGTGGAGAGCCCTCTCTGGGTCGGGGATGAGCTCTTGCCTCAAGTGGAGGAGTTTAAGTATCTCGGGGTCTTGTTCACGAGTGATGGTACAAGGGAGCGGGAGATTGACAGGCGGATTGGTGCTGGGTCAGCAGTGATGCGGGCTCTTTACCGGTCTGTTGTGGTAAAGAAAGAGCTGAGCCATAAGGCAAGGCTCTCGATTTACCGGTCGATCTACGTTCCCACCCTCACCTATGGTCATGAGCTTTGGGTAATGACCGAAAGAACGAGATCGCGAATACAAGCGGCTGAAATGAGTTTCCTCCGCAGGGTGGCTGGACTCTCCCTTAGAGATAGGGTGAGAAGTTCGGTCATCCGGGAGGGACTCGGAGTAGAGCCGCTGCTTCTTCACGTCGAGAGGAGCCAGCTGAGGTGGTTCGGGCATCTTGTTAGGATGCCTCCTGGACGCCTCCCTTGGGAGGTGTCACAGGCAAGTCCACCGGGGAGGAGACCCCGGGGAAGACCCAGGACACGCTGGCGTGACTATATCGCCCAGCTGGCCTGGGAGCGCCTCGGAATCCCTCCCAGGGAGCTAGTGAAGTGGCTGGGGAAAGGGAGGTCTGGGCTTCATTGCTCAGGATGCTGCCCCCGCAACCCGAACCCCGGAGAAGCGGAAGATGATGGATGGATGGATGGATGGATGGATGGATGTTCATGTGTTCCAGTCAACCCAGCTGATGTCCACACTAATCCTTGTAAGATACCAGCTTGGTGTCATGGGCTGCTGAAAAGTGAGTTCCCCTTCAACTGATTTCTAAATGAAACAGTCCACATTGATTCACACAGGTATTGTGTACCAGTGCCAAGATATTAGTAGTCTATAAATAAAATGAATGTGCTAAATGAATCTGAAAAAACATATATTTATATATCTAGTTAAAATGAGTCTTTGCCATTTTCATCTGAAAAATTATTTTTTAAGCAGAACAACATTCATTTAAGCTCAGGATACTTCAGAGACTCCAGGTAAAAAAGGTGAGCTCACTAAAAAAAGCAGAAATAAACTGAAATAGAGCAAGCATGTTAAGGATTGCTAGTAGTTTTGACTTTAATGTAAGTCCTGGATGTCATCCTGTAACCATAAACAATTTAAAGACAAAATACCCATAACAATATATTCTTTATCCATATCTATGCAACGCGTATGACAAATTCTGTGATGAAAAGCATTAACAGTAATTTGCCACATATCTCCTCGGCTGTAAATTGCAACTGATGTTAATGCTGTTATCTATGACCCTGTGTTGGTAATGTTAATCTGTGTGAATACACATGTAAGTGATATAATGCAAAATGATGGCCTTGACATTTGTATTTACGTACACAGTTGTTCTTTTCCCTCTAGAACAGGGCCAAACAAAAGATGTATGAAACACATGAGCAAGACATGGTTATCAGTATCTGCATGGCTGAATAAATGTGCATGTTTTTGTTTGGCTGAGAGCAACAGGATACACAGTGTTCTCATCAACTGATTTGAAGAGGCTGGGAAGAAGCCACTAATGAAACCTATTAGTACATAACCATGTTTCACTCTTTACTGCATGTTTGGCTAGGTCTCACATCTTTTTGATTCATTTACTAAGAGCTTCAAGGTGTGCTGACTTTTAGTTGCTTTTGCTTGCTTTTCTATAACTTGTCAGTTTTCCGTTCTCTGCAATCACAATAAACTCGAGATGTTCACCAGAGAGTCACTGAAAAGGAACAACAGTGATAGGCAGAGAAGAATGCTGCCTGCAGACTCGTTATGTTTTCACTGTTAAGTTCTGCAAGTGCTGGGCAGCTTGGTATTTCTTTGCCTATCGTGTTTGCCTATCGTCAGAGAACTCTTTGCCCAGATGATCAAGCCTCAGCTAACACCAACACTAAAACAAAAGTGCAGTTTCACTACAGCGCTCTGAACATTTGCCAAGGTTTCTGTAACGCCCACCTCAGTAAACGCTCACCACAAACTTGAATTTACAAAAGTTTCCCCAAAAAATTACCCCGAATGCCAATGCATGTTTATTGTCTGGAGCTTCTTTAGTTTTGCTGTGGAGCTACAAGGCTAAGAGATTGTGGATGACCTCTTTAGTTATTAGTTACATTAGCCTCATAGCTCCATTGCAAACTTAGAGACCATGTCTAAAACTTGTGTAGGAGGTGTCAGTTCAATACACTGTTAGCTGTAGGGCACTGCAGGAATAACAGTATTGCTTGTTTTGTGGAGATTTTGCAGTTTGTGTCTTGAGTTTTCCTCCAACATCACCTCTGTAGTCTCATATTGTGGAAAGATTCAAAGCCTGTTCCTGCCAGGTTTAGGCTTAAGCTTAACTCTACTGTTGTTGGGTTGTTTACATCACCATGGCTACAGAACTGTCAATCACTTCGAGGCCTGAAACGCATACGCAGTCAAGACACCATAGTTGAGATTTTCTAGCTTTTATCTGTGCTTGAGTTATGGTAATCATTAATACCATATCATTAATTAAATACAACTTTGGAGAGCAATCATGAAGTCACATATCTTAAGATAGTTTTATTATTAGCAATAGTTGAAAATTGTTTAAAGGATTTTTCAAAATGTCAAAACTTCAAAACTTTCAACATTTCAAATGGCTAAACTCAATGTTTAAGATGTAAATTCTGATTTCTTAACAGTGACAGTGATAGGAACCAGGGGTCACAATGTCTACAGCACAAATATGGCCATTTTTATTTACTATCCAAAATGAGCAGTGAATCTACAACCTCTAATGGTAAAATCTATTTCCGGTACTATTTTCTTTACAACTTCTTGGATGTACCCGTCCACCCTACATTAAAATATGCTTCAAAATTCTATCCCACAATAAATATAAAAAGAATTCTTAAGCATCAGGCAGCATATTCAGAACCACTTCAATAGCTTTCTTAGATACTTTAGACGTCTAGCTTCTATCACTGCCACTACCACAGGGTTTCACACCACACCACACCACTCAGAATGACTTTATTTACACTTTAATTATGCAGATATTTTGAAAAATCAGTGGCGTTCCCCTTTAAAGCCAAGTGTGTAGTAATGAACGGGAGTCAGGTGATGGCACTACAGCTGTTTTAAAATGACTCAAGACAGTGAGCCCCACCTTTTACTGTAAATGTAGCTCTGTTATGCTATGTTAATGTGTAATCCTTCTGGGATTGAAATGCCACTCCCTAGGAGCACACGTAATCATGTTTCTACAACTGAGAGAATCAGGTGGAGGTCCAGCAAGACTTGTTTAATGTTAATGCTTTTATTAAATTATTTTCTAGGTGAAAAGATCAGACACAGACACACAGAGGTGCACGCAGGTACACAAAAAGACCACATGAAAAAAGTAATTAGCATCATAATTTCACATGTCAGACTGTCTCAGTTTTAACCAATTGGCTAATGTTCATCTAATTTCCATTCTCAGTTGGTGTTTAAACGTATGAACAACACTTCCACGGTAGATACGTCCAGAATAGATGCTTTATTTTGATGTACGTTAATTGGTCACTAATCAAAATCAATATGCACTAGCACAGAAGTTGCTTTTGATTTCTACAGTGCATGTGAAAGTGAGAATGAGGCCTTCCAAACCACACTCTCATTTCCACAGTTCAGCTGCTCTAAAACATGAGCAGAAGCTCTGTCTGTGCCAATACAGATAAATACCCACCACATAACACACAGGAAATGATCACCACACCAATAAACATGCATGTGAATGGGTTTTACAGTTGGTTCGCAAGAAGGAAGCGATGTTTTCTCATATCAGTTCATGCCATAGTGTTCCGCATTAATGTGTTAATGCAATGTGTCTGGCTTGGAAAGCTTGATTGATAGGTATATGTGTGTCTCAGTGATATCATTAAGCTGGCTTGAAAGCATATTTGTTGCTCAAATTTAACAAGATCATGGTTCAATAATATTTACCACCTCATTTCCACCTTTCTCTTTGCCTCACTCCCTCAAAACACTCATTTATTATCCCCTTATACTTCGTGTTTATTATTCAGCTGTGAATCTTCAGATCTTTATACAGTAAGCACGATAATTTCTTCAGTAACTAGGAGAGGTTGGGGAAAATGTGAAACTTTTAAAATGTTTACATGACGACTTTAAGCTAGCTCGCCAGCTGTGACAGGACGAGCTGCCGAAGAGCTTTTTGGAATAGCTGACAGATACTTCTAATTAATAGGAACTGATAGGAATTAGGGACTAACTTTAAGAATGTAGCATAAGGAGCTTTAGTGATTTTCATAAGTGTAATGTTAGCTCATTCTTCCTCAATTTGACAGAATGGCAGCATAAAATAAAAGCTGCCATTTACTCAATGCTCTGCTGCTTCAAAATCAGCATCAACATATTTTCTTTTCTGGTAGTTCAAGGTAAAGTTGTGCTTTCATGGAAAACTAAGTCAAGCTCGCTTATGTTGTGTGTGACTACTTTATCTTTCACATTCTTTTTAAAGCTGCATGTAAGATTTGGGTATTTGGAGGCCTCCCTGGTGAAAATGTCTTATTGCATGCAACACGTGGAAAGAACATTGTGATGTCGGTTGGTTTTTTGACCCCCATGAGTGGGTAAATCTGGCATTTGCAAGTGCTCTAAAGGCATTCAAAGAGAACTCAGTCAAGAATTTTTGTTGGTTATGTCTTCCAAGGATGGGAATGAATTATCTACTACTGTCATCACATCTACTGTCTGTGTCTGTCTGTCTGCCCTGCGATGGACTGGCAACCTGTCCAGGGTGTATCCTGCCTTTCGCCTGAAGACTGCTGGGATAGGCTCCAGCACCCCCCGCGACCCTGACGGAGAAGCGGCTTAGAAAATGGATGGATGGATGGATGGATGTCATCACATCTTCCACAGTATAATGCTTCATTTATGCGAGACTTTCTCTTGAATCTAAGTGGCTGATGTTTTCTTTCTTCTTGATTCAGTAAAATCACTACTCTCAATTTAGCAAAAAAAAAAGTTATTCTTTTTGTTTTTGTATCTGCTCACATAGGTACAGTGTTATAAGCGATTGTATAAGTGCTGTCCTTTTGCTGTTGAGTTTCATGGTGAGTTGTTAACTCATGTCACACTGAAAGCGGAAACATTTGTTGACATTATTAATACCATGGTAGAGGTGTGTTAGTGTGTGCTGTGTATGAGTGGACTGCACACAGCAGTTTTTTAACACTGTATACACTCACTGTGCACTCTATTAGACATAACTACCTTTTTTGGTCCACCTTGTAGATGTAAAGTCAGAGACAGTAGCTCATCAATTGCACCACAGTTTGTGTTGATCATGTCAGTGTCACTGCAGAGCTGAGAATGATCCACCACCCAAATAATACCTGCTCTGTGGTGGTCTTGTGGGTGTCCTGACCACTGAAGAACAGGGTAAAGGGGGCAATAAATTATGCAGAGAAACAGATGGACAAGTTTGTACTTGCATGGACAATGAGTGTAGATACAAGGTGTTGTAATGAAGTGGCCTGTCGGTGTATACACATATTCAGATTACATTCCCTGCCCAGTCGAGCTGAAGTTGAGTGACAGAACCCATTTACATACATCATTTTTAAAGGCAGAGTAACAACTTTCTGTGTGGTATGTTTCATTTTGAGGGACAAAGAGAAGTTGGAAAATGGTCTTATAAAAATGAACAATGTCTGTTTTTGGTATATAACCCCGCTGTGGACCTTGAGTAAAAAAACAAAAAACTAGGGTTACCTTAACAGGCACATTTAACAGAATAATAAGAATTACATACTATTTAAGGGTGTTTCATTAAAAAGAGAAAAAAAAACCAGGAAAAAAAGCGTTGAAAGGTAACATATTTGTCTACTCTCAAAACATTCGAAACACAACACTGTGCACTTGTGGAGCAACACACATTCCAAATTAACTTGATGACTAACTGAAATATTTCATCACTCTTACATCTACTTGTTCTGACATACAAGCTTCTTGTGAATAAACAGCAAAGATGAAAACATCTTGCTTACCATTAAGGGTGTGTCTGCATGTAGTAAGAGGTCTTACTTTCTGGAAGAACTGGTGATGTCATTTACTATTCAAATACTGGATTAATTCTGCTCTTTGCATGAGTATAAAGTAGCGTATGAGTATTCCGCTCTAGTACACACCTATTTGAGTATGAGTCCCTTCTACACTACAATCTACACTGTTAGAAATAATGGTTCTGTGCAGGCATATTTGTCATTCAAGTAAAAAACATGTAAATGTAAATGTACCCTCAAAGGTACCGTAGTAGTTTAAAGTAGTCTAATTGTGCACCTTAAATAAGTTTTTCCAGGTGAAAAGTACGTATTTGTATCTTTTGTTTTGAAACACCACAACAGAATAAAAAGCCTGGAGGCGAGACGGGGTGTGTGTGGAGTCAGTACAGCTTAGAAAATACACTATATTGCCAAAAGTATTCGCTCTTTAGTGACATCCCATTCTTAATCCATAGGGTTTAATATGATGTTGGCCCTCCCTTTGCAGCTATAACAGCTTCAACTCTTCTGTGAAAGCTTTCCACAAGGTTTAGGAGTGTTTATGGGAATATTTGACCGTTCTTCCAGAAGCGCATTTGTATGGTCAGTCACTGATGTTGGACAAGAAGGTCTGGCTCGCAGTCTCCACTCTAATTCATCCCAAATGTGTTCTATCGGGTTGAGGACAGGAATCTGTGCAAGCCAGTCAAGTTCTTCCACACCAAACTTGCTCATCCATGTCTTTATGGATCTTGCTTTGTGCATTGGTGCACAGTCATATTGTTTCTACAAAGTTTGGAGCATTAAATTGTCCAAAATCTCTTGGTCTGCTGAAGCATTAAGAGTTCCTTTCACTGAAACTAAGGGGCTGAGCCCAACTCCTGAAAAACAACCCCACACCATAAATCCCCCCTCCCCCAAAACTTTACACCTGGCACAATGCAGTCAGACAAATACTGCTCTGCTGGCAACCACCAAACCCTGACCCATCCATCGGATTGCCATTCATCACTCCAGAGAACACGTCTCCACTGCTCTAGAGTCCAGTGGCGGCGCTTTACACCACTGCATTCAACACTTCGCATTGCGCTTGGTGATGCAAGGCTTGGATGCAGCTGCTTGGCCATGGAAACCCATTCCATGAAGCTCTCTACGTTGTTCTTTAGCTGATCTGAAGGCCTAATGAAGTTTGGAGGTCTGTAGCGATTGACTCTGCAGAAAGTTGGCGACCTCTGTGCACTATGCACCTCAGCATCCGCTGACCCTGCTGTCATTTTACGTGGCCGACCACTTCATGGCTGAGTTGCTGTCGTTCCCAATCGCTTCCACTTTGTTATAATCCCACTGACAGTTGACTGTGGAATATTTAGTAGTGAGGAAATTTCATGACTGGACTTGTTGCACAGGTGGCGTCCTATCACGGTACCACGCTGGAATTCACTGAGCTCCTGAGAGCGACCCATTCTTTCACTAATGTTTATAGAAGCAGTCTGCAGGCCTAGGGGCTTGGCTTTATATACCTGTGTCCATGGAAGTGTTTTGAAACCTGAATTCAATGATTTGGATGGGTGAGTGGATACTTTTGGCAATATAGTGTATGCTCCTTCACTATAGACACTGAGATGCACCCTTGTATCCCAGATGTACCCCAGTAACAAGAGGGGTAACACCCTTTTATACCTTTCTGAGAATGTATAATTTCACCAGAATTTGTTTTATTAAAAAGTTATCTAGTCTTGGTTCATCACTACTACCTCACATGATAACATGATAATTAAATCCCAGAACATGCAATACTCGCTTGATTCAGCATTATTCCAGAAAGCAGCTATAACAATGTATTTTTACACATAATTAAACCAGGTCCAGATAGAACTTGTACTTTTAGGGTGACCTTTTCAGTGTCAGGCAGAAACTTTAAAAGGAATCATTAAAATGCAGTTCACCCCAGCACTAGAAGTCCATAAACCTTCATCTAAAAGCAGGAATGTATTATCAGTGTCATATAAAATGGGAATTCCAGCAGTTCTTCAGAGCATCTACATAATTAAAAGTCTAAGGTATAAACAAAGTCAGTTGAAGTAGTTTGATGTGAAATGTTTAATTCTAGGGACACTTGATAAGTCAGAATTGTTCACAGTTGTGGTGATAGGAACCAGATGTCTGAAGAGTTTAATGCCTCTAAGTGCGCCCACATTCCTGAGCCTGATTCCGGAGACACTGTTTTACAGTGTAATAGTTTTGCAATAACATTTGGGCCTATAACATATCATATATATATATATAACATAAATCCATTCGTGTTCTAAGGCAAACTGGTTTTATTTTTGGATTTATCGCTATTTTCGATTCATCATCACAACATAAAAACTCAGAAGACATAAGTTCATTCACTGGTCATTTTTATATGAAAATAAAATGGCTATATTTGAGTTGACATTGTGATCCCAGGTCAGGTCAGATTTCATGCAAGTTTTCCAAACTGCATCATAAGCCTTTACGTATTAACATCACACACAAGCTCAAAAAGAGGGTTCAGCTCAATGTTTAGATCTCGGATACAAAAGCAACATTATACTGTTGATGTTATAATGACAACAGTAGATATTTCACTCACATTCTCAGAAGACACATCTTTCAGCAAGTTTTCACTTGTTCTCTTTTGTTTTTCTTTCAACATGCTTGTAAACAGCAGGTTCATCCACTTAAGGGCTACCAAAGCACAACCTATAGTACAGTTATTCTGCATGTTGCATGCTGTTACTTTTTTCCACCAGTGAGTTCTCCAAATTCCTACATGGTGCAGCTTTAAGGTGTGGCTATGAAAATCTACATCTCAGTGACTCACAGTGTCTTGATGTATGCAATCGTGTTTTGAAATGTGTCAGATGTGTCACTGTCTGAACTGCAGGTTTAAAATGGTAAAATCTTTAGTCAGAAAAAACCTGAGTGAGTGACAGTTGGGGCTTCAAACTGGAGGAGAGTTCCTTATAATCAAATTTTCATCGCAACTGTTGCGTTAGAGATGACATAACTGACCTCAGGCTAGCATAAATTAAATTCATGAAACAAAAAATACAGTACTGTGCAAACGTTTTAGGCACCTAAGCAAATTTCTAAACAGTTGACCTCAGCAGTGAGTTTATCACAATATACATTAGAAAAAAGTCACATTCATAATTCAAATAAACCTAAAAACAATAAAAAGTAACAAGAATTTATTGGGTCCCTATTTTTCCTTGACACCTTCACAGCCGCCACAGAGACTCGTTAATATCATCAATTACATCATGAGCACAATTTACTGAAGCACTGATTAGTCAGACCAGGAGCTGCTTTTTAATTACATACAATACTGGACTTCCTCGAGCAGAGGCTTGAAAATGGTTAAACACACTAACATCCAAAATCACTATTTATTATATATATATATATATATATATATATATATATATATATATATATATATATATATATATATATATATATATATATATATTCGATGTTGCTGGATGAAAACCTCGTATCTCCAAAATGCTAACTTTACAGGAGAAGGAAAACACCTACTTTACTTTTAATGTAAGTCAAAAGAAACAGACATTTTTCAAAGTAATTTTGGTCCATTCATCATGAAAATTACACACAATGTAAAGATCAACAGGCCTTTTCAAATTATGACATGAACTAAAAAAAAAAGACAAAAATGGAGATACGGGGTTTTCTTCCGACAGCAGCGATATATATATATATATATATATATATATATATAAAATCATTATTAATTAATATTCTATACATTTTGTTTATTCAAATATTAACACTTTTCTCGACAAATAAACACAAACTACACGAATAAACAGATTCTGAAAATGTGTCTTGGGTGCCTAAGACTTTCACACAGTACTGCATGCTTATCCAGAAACTCAAAACCTTGTGTCCCTGAAAAAGCACATCTACAAGAAAAGGAAGAAATGTTCCTTACTTTGCTCTATGTTAAATGTAACAAGATTTTATCAAAGTAATTTTGGATCATATCTATAAGTCCATTTATCATGAAATGTTCACATGATGTAAATAGCAGCTGGTTTATAAGGTTTTCATTAAACAGCAACTGTACATAAATCTTCCTTTCATCTTCATATCAGGGCTACTATAAAGCCACCAGGATTACAACAAAGCTAGCAGGGCAACTAGAACACTAGCATGGCAGCTAGCAGGGCCCCTACATGGTTAGCAGAGAACAACAAAGCATGGCAGAGAGCAGAACAATGAACCATGGAGGGGGAAACTGTGATAGAAGCATATAAAATCTACTTTACTAAGCTTAGTCTGTTCAATGATATCAAATATTCAACTGTTGTTGAGAATTCATCTCAAGAAGTTAAACAAAACATGTCATTTGACCAGGGAGGCACAAAACTCTGCAGTAGACTGTAGTCACATTCAGTGTGCAAAGGTCACAAGACCTGAAACTTCGTCAAGGACAAGCATCTGCTTATGCTTTCAGAAATCTTGCTTTCACGTTCATCTCTTTTGAACTCAATATAATCTTACACCCTCCTTGTACATGAGCTATTACGACTGAAGTGCAGAGTTGTCATATCTGCCAAGAAGCCCACATTTTCCCTAACTATTATCCTTAGAGGACTAACACATAAATTCAATGCTTAGTTGTTAAAACAGCACAACCAGGCCTATGCTCATGAAATTGTGTCCAATTTTTTTTTTGTACGTATAAAAAGAAATAAATATATTGAAATGATCTTGAATATAACAAAACAGATATACTGTCTTAGGCCCACAAAAGGCTAAACTTAAGCAAATGACACTATGGCCTACTTTTCAAATCAGCTGTTCAATACCCGTCTCAAGTTTGAATCTGTTCTTTGCGGTTAAAGAGTGCTCACTGCAACTTCTCCACGCCCACAGAGGGAAACAATGACTTAGTGGAAACTCTACAAGGCCATTAGGTCAGACTGCCTTTGTTATTTCTGTAATGGACAAGAAAGCGTAGGAACATTAATTGGAGATGTTTATGTTATACTGAGTAGGAAAAGTTACACATCCACCTACATGAATAATTCATCTAGAAAGCATACACCAGGCCCATCCCCAGAGTCAAGAGACAACTGGCCTTCACTGCAAGTGCAATTCTAGCCCTGGATAGGAGCATTATCCTGGAACATTAAGAGGAGATGTTTATGTAGACATGCTGACTAGGAAAAGTTACACATTCATCTACATGCATAATTCATCTACAAAGTATACATTAGGCCTAGCTTTAGGCTGGCTATACACACTGAAGCTTTCATGTTGTGAGTTCCATTTACTTTCGATATTGCACATCATTCTCACTATAAAGCCACTTGCAAGGTGTAGTTTACATACATAGTATATTTTATCATCATTGTGTTTTCCATTTGTCATTGCGGTTGTTTCTATAGCTGTCATTTATCTATGAATCTAGGGTTCTATGCCATAAATTTGATGTTATGATATGTTCAGTCTTGCAAATTGATTGTAAAGTAGCTAGCTTTATGTTGATCTGGTGAAATTAATGATTTAGAAGTATGTGTCATTCAAGGTGATTACATGACGCCCTACTGGCACTTTAATTGAGTTTTATAAAACTTGCTTCACAATGTTGAGATGCTTGAAACTGTTTAACTGTAACCTGCATATGGGTTGCAGGATGCTTTACATTATGTAACAAAAATATGCATTTTGGTTGCATGAAAGTTTTACCAAATAAAGTCATTTAAATATCCTAAAGAAGGTATGATACCACACTTTTAATACTGAAACGCTGAGTATTGTCTAATACTCACAGCGGGAATTTTTCTTTAAAAGGCTTTGTAATCAGCTATTTTCAAGAGATGAGCATCTACTTCTCAGAATACACAGTTAACGTTGCATCACGACATTTCAGTATGAGCTATTTCAGGACAGATTTGTTACAAAATTGGATCAGATTAATTCCTCTGTTCTTTCTGTTGTGTGATTCAATATTAAGTGCTCAAATTAACCTAATGCCGACACCTGGTCTCAGATCCTCCTCAAAATATGTAAATCGTTGTTTCAAATGATGGGTGTGAAAGGTCATAGGGTTAAGATGTCAATGTTTTTTTTGCTGTGTAATGTTAGCTATGATGATTATAAAAGTTTTGGCTATGATGTTTGCTCATCGTTTAAAGGCAGTTCTTCACAGCATTATAAATGATGCTCTGTGTTTGTGGAGAACAGATATATTTCAGGTAATATTTGGCTTGTACGTACTCTATTGTACAGATTTAGTGTGTGATGATAGTTACTTACTTTTCCTGGACTTGCATAACGATTTTGACTCAACTAGACATGAATTTATTTTTTACTGGCTGGTTATTTTCAAACCAGCAATTTTAAAGCTATTTCTATTGTTAGAAGGCAAATTATCCTAAGGCAACAGGTGGATGATATCTTTCTTTTAAAAAAAAAAAAAACAGACTAATCCCATATTCCCTTAGCTCTTGATGTCATTCATGCATTTTCAAATAAAAATGTGAGTTTATGGCAGTTAAAAGTTCTCAGAATTGTTATAACTAAAAAATAGAAATGTAGGGGTTAAGAAGAGAGCTAATCAATATCTGCAGAGAAATGTATTAAGAATTAGGTTAAATGACATTTTGACAACATTCTGTAAAGCTTGTCAAGCCTTAGTTGCCATGAAAAACTGTTGTGTCAGTAAACTGGCCTGAAGCTGCCTAGCCAAGCTCTAGTTTTGCAAAAGATTCATTTTCAGAATGAGGATGCAGTTGTTGCAATCTGTATGCTCCTTTTAGACTATGACACTTTTACAAACACATCTTTATACGGGAACTCTGAATGTCGTAACTATTGCATTACAAGTCGTCACAGATGAAATCCGGAATACACACACACATTCTTCCTGTGACCTTTGTAGCTTGCAGTATCGGAAACTCCCCTTTCTGCTGTGTCTGCTTGTTGAGCATAGGTACATAGCACTGAAATTCCTCTGTAATTATCATGCTGGCTGCATGTCCTGTCCTGCTGCCTTCTCAGGAACACATTAATGATCATGCAGGGGAAGAAAATCTCTGGAGCACAACCACTGGGCGTTTAATCCCCACTGATTGTTCATTAGCTGAATCAGTCAGTCTAATAAAGGGCCAGTGAACATATCATCAGGTCTGGGGCCTTTAATCTCTGACCTGCGTCTCAAATTACTCGTTCTGCGAGTATCAGTCATCTGTTGAATTTTTCCCTCACAGACTAGGCGCAAGTCTGTGTAATCTGTCTAGTTGTTGTTAAAATACCCACTAGCTAAGAAAAAAATGCAACCTTGACATTCTGCCTATAGCACCAAACCTCACTCTAGACTACAAAACACTGACACAGGACAACATCCGTTTTAAGTGGAACTGTGATTTAACGCATGTACACACTGTGGAAAAGATGTGTGGGGGGTGTAACATCACTGCTGTCATTGCAAACTCGATAGCTGTACCTTCCTGATTCATTTATTGGGCCCTCCTTCATGATTCAACAAAGCCAGGCGGGCTGATCTTAGCTATAATGCAGGTATGGAATCTAATGGGAAGCCATTATTTTAGCTTTATAAGCTATATACATTTACTTTTAGCCCAGTCTTACTGCCAATTAACCTACACATGCTCCGCCCATAAATGCATTGGTTTGCAGCTGTGGTATAGTAATAAGAAAAAAGTGGGTGTAGCATAAACTTATTTGTTGACTGCTACCAGCCTACCACATATAGTCAACAAGTCAACCTGCAGTTTAGTATTAGTTTGGTTCTGCAATGCTGTGACACTCTTCTACACAGCATAGAAAAACAAACAGAAAATACACTTACATAGCAGAGAATAAGTCTACAAATGCTTTTAGTAAATCCTGCCATCAGTGACAGGCCTTTTGTTTATAAATATTTCCAAATATTTTGGTCTTATTCTGAAACACTGGTGTCACAGAGTGGACATTAGCAAACCTTATCCAAGGCTAGTGAATGTTTTGCGATTCCAGTAAGTTAGACTAGCATGCCATAATTTCAGAATCTGTGTGACCGATTGAAGGAGACTTGAACACAGTGGTACTGACAGAAATGGATAAAAAAAGAACCAAAACCGTTCATTAAATCATTCATTATTAATTGTTTATTAATCATAGAATCGTAGAATTAACCAATCGCATTGTGCTCCATGTGATGTTTTTCTTCTTCTTTGAATAAAAATGTGAATGGGTGTATGCAAAAACAAATCGAGAACATATAGAAGTCAGTTCATGAAAACAGCTCAGTGAAACACAGTCAGTATAGCCTATGTACATGTGCATGTAAACCAGATTATGCTACCGCATTGTACCTGTTGGGGGTTTCGACAGGCATTGGAAAAAATCTCATTCAATTTTTTTAAGAACAGTTTTGTCTAAATCCAGAAATGTAGAGTACGTTATTCGTTTCAAATTATATTTATTTTGTATCCATGTGAAAGCCACTTTGTTAAGATAGGCTGGGGGCAGTTGAAGTGTGGATATTTCCTGGATAGACAATCAAAATCCAAAACATGCATTTTAAACCCGTAAATCCAAAATTATATAGTGAATCTAAACTCAAAAAAATTGAAACATTCTGTAAATCATGTCTAACCTCACAAAGGTTGTTGTGAAAAAATGCATGGAGAGGTCACTTAACCTACAATAGCAGTGTATGTAATACACAGGTCAACACAAAATGCTAATAAGCAATTCTGGATCTTCTCCTCTGTCATTTATACATCTTTTTTGTGAATCACATTCTCAGTATAGACAATGTGAAGTGGTAAGAGGACCTTTCTTCACAGCCAGTTACTCAGAGGCATCTGATCGTGATACTGTTTTCCTGACAACCTTCACTGCTTTCTAAGGCTGTGTGGATGATAACGTAATGAAACGTGTCCTTCTATTTCAGTACAAGTTACTCATATCTAATCCTCAATTTATGAGCATGATCATCTCTCAAAGCAGGATCTGTGATATCAGGCACAGGCAGGGTGGGGAATTTGGGTCACTGCTAATTTGCTTACTTCACAAGATTTATCATTAGTTATAACTGAAAATGTAAACGCATATATTACCAAAAATGTATTCATATTCATCAAACATGTCGTAATGTAACTTTTTTTTTCAATGAACTGTTTGCAGCACTTGTTAGTGGCTAAATAACTGAACCAGCCATGTCATGTCTGAAGTGATTTAGGGCATCTATGCTTTTATTTAAAAAACCCAACAGACTACTGAGTCATTTAGATGT
Organism: Pygocentrus nattereri; assembly: GCF_015220715.1. Classification (NCBI taxonomy): domain Eukaryota; kingdom Metazoa; phylum Chordata; class Actinopteri; order Characiformes; family Serrasalmidae; genus Pygocentrus; species Pygocentrus nattereri. Next base: position 24,681,097 of record NC_051211.1, read on the forward strand.
AAATAAATTAATTCAGAGTGGTTTTGTGTGAAATAGTTCATTGCAGAGAAACTTTCACTGCATATAAATTCAGATTTCTTAACAGTAATGATAGGAACCAGACGCTGTGATGTCTCAACACAAATATAACCATTTGATTCACTATGCAAAACAACCAGTATTAAAAAGATGACAACGGTAAAAATATCTTACAATGCCTTGCATACACCTTTCTGCGATTAACACACTTTAAAAAAACAATTTTTGGCCAAAGCTGATCAGAAATCAGACACAGAATAATGTGTTTGTAACCTTTTCATCTAACAACTGCATGTATTGTATATTCTAGAGGCAATAAAATGGTCTGGACATCTGGCTCCTCTCACAACTGCTGGTTGTCCTTGGACGTGTAACAAGATCACATCTGGCCCCACGAGACTAGAACCCAATTAGCCTGTGTACAGTACTTATATGAGTATGGGTACTTGTCTAGTATGGCAGTGGAGTACTGAGTACTAAGCCTTAAAAGACTAATGCTTTGATTCTCCTTGGCCAGTTGAGACAAAAACTCCTTGTGGATGGATTTGAAACATTACAGCAAGCTAGTGGACCTCCTCAAAGCTGCAGCGTTCCAAACACCTCATTGGTGTATTCAAAAACAGAAAAAGAAACAAGAGTGGAAACTTCAGGACCTGCTGCAACAAGTTTCAGAGAGCTGTGGAGCTATGAAACACTCAGGCACACACTTGTAACACTGGCTACAGAGTAATTATAGGTTAGTGTAATGACATGGTGGAGCACTGCATGAACAAGTTTGATCCAGAAAACTCTTCTGAAAACTTACTAGTGCAACGCAGAGACATAAGCAGAGACAAGAGCAGGCAACGAGAACCATTTACAAGGCAGTGAAGGAACAAAAGATATGCAGGATATGAGAAACGGGGGAAGGAGGGTGGATGAAGAGGGAGGGTGAGAACCTGAAAGTCCACATTTTGTGGCCTGAGGCTGTGCAGCTCACAGGAAAGCAGACAGTATTTTCACACAAACCAGTAAAGGCCAAACAGTACACATACATTTGCATGGGTATAACACAGGGCACAAACACATGCATACTAATACATGCACAAGACTACATACACAAAATGATGCTGCACACTTTATCAGATTCTCAGAGGACGTTGGCCTGTGCTATTCAATTTACTAGAACGAAGATAGTCATGCACAGATAAGAAATCGCACCAACTGTTGCAAAAAGTGCAGTCACTGCCAAAATCCCTGAAATCCTTTCTTTGAGTCCAGAATGAAACAGCGGGTGTGCACCTCAGACGCTTTTCGTACATTTCATTTTTATTTAAAGCTGAAAAGCTGTTTACATTCAAGTACGTACAGTGTTGCACAATCGCTCTATTATCCGCATACTTGCTCAACCAGACCTGGTCCGTCTTAAAGGATCCACACTGTTGACTTAAGGCAAATGAACCTGTTCGACTGGCCACTTTCTAAAGCACACGTTTGTAAGTTCACAGCAGTACAACAGTAATTTATAACATGTAAAGCACCACATTAAAAAAGAAAACACAAACAGAACGCACATCTGAGTTCATGCATGCCAGTACACAGCTATTGAGGATTGTGAGTTTGCATCACGTCACATGAACAACAAGGACAACAGAAGACAGCTCTGGTTTCTGTGACAATGGTAGCATATCAGTTTTGCCATCAAAGTGACAGAGAGGTGACTACACTATAAGCAGACGCTGGAGGGCAGGCTTCAATACTGACGCCAGAATAGATATTAGCTGTTAGTACAGGAGGGGGCAAGATTGAAATCTAATGGGGAAAATCCCTAGTGGAGACAAGAGTGGTTTGAATAGGTACTGAATAGCTCATTTAAGCAAGGCTAAAAGCATGGAACAGTGAAGGTAGTCTTAACTGGTATTATTATTGCTGTGCTCGCACTTCTTCAGTACTATATGCTAAAAGAATGTCTTACAAACCTGAAAGCACTTGTTTTGACTTGACTGCTCTGTTCCTCTTCTTTCCAAATCACAAAAAAACAGATCTTTACACATTGCTGTGAACGTTAATCAGTCAAAATCCAGGTTTTGAGAAAGGAAACTTACTGTTTATTAAGTTTCATATTAAGGATGCAGTGATGTGGGAATTCTGGGCCAATGCTGATTTCAGATATTTTTTAACCAATGACAAAGAAGGCTTAAATATTTATTAAATGATAAAAGTGAGAATACATATGCTTGTATTGGCATTAGCGAAAAATACTAGCTTCTTTTCCTGTAGGGTTAAGCATGCAGTGTAATGAGTTAAATGAAGATATTTTAGTCTTGAAGCCCAGAATAACCTAAATGCTTTGCTCTTTTGGTCTTATTCTAGAGTTGGTGTAGGCTTCAACATGGTAGGCTGGGGATCAATCCCCAAGCACACCACACTAACCAATAAGAGTCTTTGGGCAATGCTGCTTATGCTACATTCACCTAACGTCTGTAACATATTTAAGTTATAAGTCGCTCTGCCAAATGCATGAATGTAAAAGAGTACAAAAAAATACATCATTAAATATTGATTTGAAATATCACTTAAATCGAAACATCTGAACAATGCTGATGCTGCTTTTGAGCAATTTTCTTCCAATGCAGATATTATTCTGGGTTTACTGTGCATGACTAAGTTTCATATATTTTATGAACCTTTTAATATAGAAATTTGTCATATTTATGTATTTTCAATTATTTTATTTGCAATTTCAAAAAGAATTGCAGTTAACCAATTTACCTAAAAATATACAAACTAAACTAATAATTATTATTGGTTAGTATCAATATCAGTCACCAATACCAATATAGGCCAGCACTAAGAGAAGGCCTTGTATTGTCTTACGTTGTGCTCAAAATTACAGTAAGACTTTTGTATTCCCATTGGTATTCTTGAAATAGCTTTCATGAGCTGATAGTTTGTACTTTTGCCCACTAGTGGCACTTCTTTAAATTAATTGATATGATATGACATTGAGCATTCATTCTTTTTCACTAAAGAAACATGAGCCGAAACCAGTTTGTTGACCGGGGGCTTAGTCATCTGCTAGTGTTTTGGGTGTAGAAGGAACAGCGTGGGTACAAATGTAAAGCAGATAGACGGAAAAAGTCATGCATCCGACAAGCTGCCTACATGCCACTCCCCTTTTTCCCAACACTCCTTCTCTGGAACATACAACAGAATTTCAAAAAGTAGCGGATGTCAGGTTTTTATATCAGATTATTCAAACCCAAACAGTAAATTACATTAGAGACAAGCACTTGAAAAAATAATAAATAAATGGCAAGTTAGAAAACAAAACAGTGGATATACTGTTAAGTTAAGCTGATAATATGCCCATTTTGTAAACAACCTGAGAACATTTCTGGCTAAATATATAAGATAAAGCATCAGTTAATCCCCCCAATTGTATACTGTTAGATCACATTGGTCAAATATATGTATATATGTATAAAAATGGCCCAGTGCATTTCAATCTCACAAAAATACAAAAATAAAATAAAAACACAAAATAAACTTTGCTAACTGTTTCCGTTAAGGCACTGATTTAATTCAATTCAACATCAGACAATAGACTAATTTGGTAAAATACAAAACACGTGTTACTTTTCATTAACAATTTGACTCCAAAATATGCTAAACACATGATCAAGACTTGTACTGTTACACTACAGGCACTTGAGCTGTTGACATTCGTAAACAAAATGAAACATGCGGCATAAATAAAATGTATTATTAATTTATTTGCATCTTTACTATTCCATTCCATTTTCAAAAGCCCTTTAGAAAGACGATTTTCATCTTTTATGCTTTTATATAATTTAACGTCAAATTATAACCACATTCCAAACTCTACAGTCACTTCTGGGACCAGTCCTGAAGTCAAGTCAAATAAATGTAATTCACTGTAAAGGTCCCAAGAAGCTGTGTTCTTTAAGTGATGCTATGATGGAAGACCACAGGACTTCAGAGTGGCCCTCACTGTGGAAAACCATCAATTCACTCAGCTAACACTGGACAATTACAGGGCCTCTAGGCCAACATTGTAGATGCATAACAAAACACTGCAGCTTAAAAAATATCTTAAAGTTTGATTTTGAAGCCAATAATCATGTACTTCTGTTGGGTGTATTGAGTGAATGTGTGAGAAGGGGTCAGGCGTGTCTAGGAGTTTATTTTTTGTGTAGGTGTTCCAGGACATATCCTCTGGAATGTCCTAAAACAACATATTATGCACACTCAGACTCACACACACACACACACACAGACACACACACACACACACACACACACACACACACACACACACACACACACACACACACACATTACTACTACTCATTCTCAAAATAACTGTCTCACCACTGTGCGTTCATTTGAGGTTTCAAAAAACACCAAAATGAAACAAGATATCTCTCTTTGAAAATCAAAAAGCACACATGGTTGTTATCAAATCCCCATCATGAACAATAACTGTGCTAACAGAAAATACTCAGCGGGTTTGGATTTCCAGCCTGACAACTCAGGTGAAGGTGACATTGAAAACCTCTTTCAACAGAGTAAGAACCATTTGAACTCCTCATTACAGCACAACGAATCTTTGTGGACGACGCCCAAGACAGCACAGTAACAGCTAGCCAAGGAAACCCTGGAATGTCATTGCCCACAAAAATGTCTCATCCTCTTTTTTTTCTTTTTTTTCTCCCCATTCGTACACTCTGAACGTGCTGAGGCTTGTCCTATGGACATCTTGTTGCAGTGAGGAGAGTTGGAAGAAAAAAAAGGAAATAAAAAGTCTTGAGATGGTGGCTTAACAGAGGTTACAAGATGCTGGCACCTCAATGGCAGATGCTGTAAGGTGTGCAGTGTCTCTGTTTTCTTTGGCAGTAATGAGTCCCATGGATCTGGAATCCTTTGACACTTCTGGGCATACATTTTAAACTTTTTGTTGCCTTCAAAGCCTGTGTTATACTACGAAGCATGCCTGTTACTGATGCATTGTTTTCTTTCAGAATCAGTAGTGTGATGCTCTATTGTGACAGTCTGTCGCAGCTGAAGGGCTGGCAGAGGGGATGTGGGGCTGGGGGGGCATCTCAGGTGGTGAGGAAAGGTATATCAAATTTCTTTAGGAACAAAAGGAACAGAACTCTTCAGCCAAAGATTAGGGAACAATGGGGTCAAAACTCTGAAGCTGGAGGTTGCAGGGAGGAGGGGTGACCAGTAGTATTTGGTCTTCACAAGTGACCCATACCCCTTCCATCTTCATGTCTTCAATGTAGTGAGGAACACAGTGGGGTTTTCCTGGGCCATATCAGAGACATTTGGGTTGGTGGGTGGCAGGCTTTGGGAATTCCCACATCGGAACATGACCTCTGTGGTTTGAGGTGGAAAGGTTGCAGAGAGAGAGAGAGAGAGAGAGAGAGAGAGCGAGAGAGAGAGCGAGAGCGAGAGCGAGAGAGAGAAAGAGAGAGAGAGAGAGCGAGAGAGAGAGAGGGCCAGCCCTGAAGGTGTGTTCCATTCATGAGGGTAGTTTTTCCAGCTGCCCTGGTGGAACGAACTTGCGGGTAGAAAAGACAAGATGGCTGAAGAGTTGGTCTAGTAGATTCTTTAAGATAAAATAAAAAAGTAACAGATTTTAATTTAGTCTAAACTAAACACCACATAATTCATGCAACATTTAAAAAGTTTTAGGCCATATAATAGATATATTCAGCAACCTAAACACCATTTTTTTTCAAAACAATTGCAGGCCAACAGTAAGCATGCTTACAAATTTTAGCGAAGTAACCCACAGACAAAAGTAACTTCACAATAATCAAAATAATGTATGACCTCATGCAAAATGTGAACATATTAGACATCATCACAGACAGTAGCACTCTGACAAATATGCAGTTGCAACACATGTAGCACAAATGACTGTGATTTTCTGTGACTGTGTACGCTGTTATTTGACTATTTTTGTCACGGTATTAGACTGTCACAACACCTCTGTCATGCAAGGCACCTTTTCATTTAACACTAAGGACAATGCTTCTGACATGCCACAGCGGCTCTGTCACTTCTAAAACACTGGCTTCCTCAAAACTCTTGTCTAAAAGCTAGCCTGGTGTAAGCTCACCCAGTACAAGTTCAGGAAAACTGCCTTTAGTAGAACATTTAACCTGAGTAACTTTCACCTACTCATTAATAGGAGAGGTGAACAGGTCTGTATGAAAAGGCAATTGGCCAAGCTAGCAGCTAACCTGAGGGTTGGGTGGCTACAACCTTGGCTAGAGCCAGCAAATAAGATACTGTGGCAAACCTTTTTTGGGACTGTACAAGTCACAAAGTAGTGAACAAGAATCTGAGTCTCACATACTCATTAAAACATATCCTCAAATTAAAAAAAGGCAGTAAGCAGCTAACTAGCTGTTACAACAAAAGATAGCACTGCTACTATGGCCTGAGGCAGAAACAAAAAACTTGTCGTTTTGTGTCATCAAAGGAAAACTCACCGGCTCACATCTCCCTGAAGGTTAATATGGTGACGCAATACTGAAAAAAAGAAATCAAGAAGCAAGTGAAAAAAAATATATCCAATACATCCAAAGCACAGTCTTTCAAGTTGAACAACAGAAATGCAAGATATCAGTGAGGGTTGCTAACATGCTAACTGGGCTCTGTTTTACCAATGGGATTAATTTTAGCTAATTCCTTAATGCATTTTTGTGTACTTCTGAGAACTATTCAAGGAAATCCAAGACTAAAACAGAAGTCTAGCTTAGGAAGATTAAGATAGGCAGATAAAACAGATAAGAACAGCAAATACAGATAAAGCTAGAGGGGAAACTGAAACAAAAATTCACAGACCTGAGTGAAAAAGAAAGAAAGAGAGAGACTGTGTGTATGTGTGGACTTGTATAGACATGAGTGACATTCCATCCGTTTTCCTGCTCTGACACCATCCCGTCCCCCACTCTTCCTCTTCTCTATAGCTTCCCTCCTTTTTACTATGTCTTTTCAAATGGCAAAAAGAAGGAAAGATATCCATCTCTTCTAGCAATCTTCCAATGTCTTCTTGTCACAGTTAGTTCCTCTCTATCTTGAACGGTCAGTATGTGACTGTGTGAGATAAAGAAATGGAGAGAGGAGGCCACAGAGTTGGATCGCTCTCCCATAGTTTGTGGCAGGCAAAGCCCACAGAATGTAGCAAAGACAGACCACAACACACAAGACAAGACAGAGAAAGAATCCATTATACTTGACTGCAGCTTCACTATTTTATCTGCTTTAAATTAAAGGATTCAGGTTTTAGCCTGTCTGTCACCATCACTTCCTCTCCTTCAAATGTCAAACAAACAAGGGGTCATTTACAGTCGGTGAACACAAAATGTATGCAAATAAACTAACATTGAGGGTTCTTTCAGAGCAGACAAGTTCTGAGTATCTGTCATATCTTGCCATCATCAAAAGGTGCATTTGTTTGGGATTTCTGAATTTGACACATCACAGACACACAAAACATTGTTTACTGCTAGATTTGGACATGTGGATACTGATGATTGCAAAGTGTGTCCATGTGGGTGGGCATCTGTATGCGGACAGGGCTAAAGCAGGAGTGCTGGTCATGCTGGTTTGCTATCAAGCAAACAAATCTACAGTATCTGTTCACTAGAAATCCTGCTTTAAACATTTGCATGCATGAGCACAAACTTGTTTTCCTTTTTCTGCTCCTACCTCTGACTGGCAACATGTATTCAACAAAAAATCTATAATAACTGGCAGGGTAACTAGAACAGCAGCGCAGCAAACAAAGCAATTTAACCTCTTTCTGCAGGCCCCCATAGTAGCCGTTCAAAGGGCAGAATGGAATGAGATATTTTTAATTAATTTAATCAAATTTTAGAAAGAACAGATTTTTGACATGAACTACCATCTTGGGGAAGCAAACAAACCCGAATTTATATTCTTCAGACCTTAGATCCCCTTATTTTTAGTCTGATGAAAAAATGTTTCTAAAAGAAGCTGTTAATGAAATTTGAATTGTGGTCTGAACATATGCCAATGCCTGTTAAGAAACTGCTGCACTACATGTAACCACAATGAGGCAGCATAATAGATCTCTAACTCTGGCAGTGTTATGACTGCTTCTTTTTGACACATTCAGTGCATTATGTTACCCTTAAATGGCCAGTTTAATTACACACTTCTATAACCTAAGAACAGCTCAGCCAGTTTGCACTGAAGTCCCTGAAGTTACTGAATAATAAGCCTTAGTATGTAATGAGCCTGAGATTTTAGGGGGTTAACCAACAGAAAACCCTTTGCATCACAACCACTAGGACATGCTGCAAACTTTCTCTTCAAGAGTGCATGTCAACGTCTACAGCAATAGGGAGCCTGCATGAAGAAGCTTTACCAAAAGCAATAACAATGTCTAGTGACCAATTTTTCAAACCGTATCAATTCTGTTAAAAATGCATCAGCAAATGTTAATCTCTGTGTTTCTTCTTTATGCTCTTGGAGTTTTGGAGTTTTTCCTGCCACTTCCACGCTTGGTTTACTCATCAGGGATCTGGCCCTGGAATGCTTTAAAGCTGCTGTGTGATAATAAACTGCTACAAGTTCTACTACAAGTTCAAATGAAATAATTTAAGGCAACACAGATCAGGGTTACTCTTATGGCTCCTGCAACTCAAAAATCAGCCGATGGGTAGCACTCTCAGCACTGAACTCATGAAGGCCAACGGCTGGTTAGCCAGGCGACATACTTAAACTAGAGTCTGCAATCAGTAAGTGACAGGCGGAGATGGATGAGGCTCAGAAAAGCGTGTTGGCCAGGTATGCGTGACCTCCAGTGAACCCATGGAATGCATCTTCAACCAACACTCAGCTTGACAATGCACCTCCACACTCACTGTTTGCTTAAGGGAGAGGACATTGAGGTCAGGAGAAGAGCAGGGATCCAACCTCAAACCTCACTCATTAAAAAGTCAAATTACGGTAGAAAAAATGTCAAATTACCCTTGCAAAATGGAAAGCAATGTCGGTTGTGTGATAAAGTTAAATCACTAAACATTGCATTAATGAGTTGTTTTTTTCTCAGTGCCATAGAAAACACATTTTTCAGCTACCTTTGGCTGCTTTCACACCTAGTCTGTTTCCTAAAGTCAGAAACAGAGTCTGCCTTTTTGTGACATACACTGAAAAAGGTATGCTCTGATGTTGAGTTCCTTTATTTTGCGCAGTCCATTGTAAAAAAGCCCTCCTATCAGCTGTGGACTGAACCAAGATTCACTTAGAAGCAGACCAAGACTCAAGACTTTTGGTGGACTGTAATTTATTTGTTTTGTGCACAGCTGAGTACAGGTGGAGTAGTCACGCCTGTCAAAATGAACTGAACCGAAGAAAATGTTTCCCAAACAAGGTAGTTGTGAGAACCAACCTTAACATTCCTTACTAACAGCTATTAAGGAGTATAACTGTTGTAATATCTTGTAAAAAGCGCAAAAAAAGTCTTCTAAAAACTGACTGTTCTGCATTTAATGTTTGGCCAATAAAAATGAATAATTAAAAAGCAGCCAGTTTGGAAATGCTCTATCAAAACAAGCTAGCATAATTACTACTGTTCACTGCCCAGTTACTATACGACAAAATCAGTCATTTCCAAAGTAGGGTTTTTTTTCTTTTTATTAAAACCACAGGACAATTCTTCACATAGCCAGGAAAGGCCAGCCCACTTTTCAGTCCAAATAGTACTAATGCACTATGAGTGCACTATAAGCAGCAGCACTCAAACAAATTTGAATGTTTTCCCTCACTTATTTTGGGAAATATGAATACAAACCTAAACCTAAATGCAATCATGGTACTTGAAGGGACCATATTACAGTATCTAGCTTTTCTGATGTTGCCAAACAAACTGAAAAGAACCAAAATGCTCCAGGAAATGGCCAGATGTTTGGAAATTTATTTAAAAAAACAACAACAAAAAGACAATTTAGTAGGAACATAAGTAAAAATTAAACCATTAGTAAAAATAAGTTAATTGAACGTGATGATGTCCTGTTGGGATATTATCCAGTAAGCCCTTTGTTACTGTGAAGTTCACACAGTTAATGGTTGTTGTTGCTCTCTATTACTGGTCTTTGATAACTGGTCAAGAGAGTCAAAAATTGCCTTGTTGTGTCATGATAACATATCACGTTGCTCACCTATAAACAAATGTATTTACCATGCACCTTGTCTGTTACCATCTGTTAGGGATCACCAGGATGTGGTGAACTGCATCACATCCTTTGTGGTAAATCATGCTGTTGCATTCATATATAGAATGCTGCAGCCTGACTGCAGATAACATCAGTAACATGTGTGCCTTTTTAAAGATCAGTAACGTATAATCATAACTATAATGTGTTGTTACTGACTGAAAACAGTATATTATATGGGGCAGGAATGTACATGTACATTCCAAATCAGTTGGACCCATAACCTCATGACAAAGTTAATATGTCTCAGGATGCTTGGAAATACCAGGAATGATATGGAGTAAGGAGAACATTTCACTCTATTACTGTAAATGACATACAGAAAGAGAAAGCCAGGGAAAAAACAAAGCAGCTGCACTGAAACCAGAGAAGGAAAGGAGAAAAAGAACAGAGGATAAATGATAAACTCACTCTCCAGGCTTCCTTCTTTTACGGATGATGACGGCAATGATGATTGCCACAATCACAAGAACAGCTATGACGATAGCAGCTATAGCTCCACTAGAGAGCTGATCATTCAGCTCCCCCTCTCCTGAAAAACAGAACAAGGGAATGAGCTTATTGATGAATGCCTGCATACCTGCACATGCAGCATATACAGTACCATGGCCTATACATTCAAAGTTTTTATGATAAAACTCTTTTGGATGCATGTTTCTGTTCATATTTTAAGATATTATGAATCGACATATGCTGTTTCTAAACTACTACGAAGTGACAGCTTATACTTATCATTGGTGTTCAATCAGTACCCAATTAGAAGCTAGCATTATGGCAAAAATACGCAGTCAAGTGAAAATAAGTTGGCACACACTCTACAGTAAACAAATATTAACATTAAATATGGCAATTTTCTGCAAATTTTAGAACCAAAAAAAAAACAACAACTTTTGCATAGGCCACATTTCTTCCAAACATGCTGAATTCAGCAAATAAACAGTAAGTGTGCATTAAAATGTGTAATAGTATCCATATATGGACTAAATGCCATAGGTATTGAATGTTTTAATTTTCATATGCACGGACATGAGGAGTAATCACAGCCTGTGGTTAACAGGAAAAGATCTTAACTGTTTTGATCAAACAAGTTCACCGCAGTTCCATTTGTTACGCTTTGTGAAGCTGAAACTTAGTCTGGAACTGGAACCCGGTCACTGTTAAACTTGCTTTGTGAGACAGACTTCTAGATTCTGCAAGGCTAGGAGCAATACTGATATGTACATTGGCCTTACCTTTCACCAAGAGATTATGGGTGGCTGTCTGGCTGAGTCCCGTGATATGGTTGCGTGCCTCACAGGTGTAGATGCCGCTGTTTTCGAAGCTGGGCTTCTCAATCTTGAACTCAGCTGTCGTGATCTCCAAAAGTGAACCATTGAACTTCCAGATGTAGGTGGCAGGAGGAATAGAGGTGACTTTGCATGTCATTACAACTGTGTCGACCACCTCTGCTTTCTTCGGTCCTTCTATGGACACCTTCTCTGGCCCATCTGATGCCATGCAAGAGAGAGACCAGCACAGCAAAAATGTAAAAAAATCTGTCGCAGATACAAGTTAGTGTACTTGAAAATTGACTATCAAATCTTGAGGCAGCTAACTGAATTACAAAAATTAGACTACAATTATACATTATTTATCAGTTAATAACTGCATGTTATTAACAAACAACTTTGGGGCCCAAGTCCTACATTTTTGCCCTTGAAATCCATGTATGTGTTTTCTGTACCAAAAATGGCCTTGTTCTTATTCTCTGCCCTTTATTGTGCCTCATCCAATATAATTCCATAAATTGACTCTACACACTGGGTAGAGAATGGTATATATTGAAAATATATATTACATCAAACTTTATTTAAAAAAAAGTGAGAAATATTCACTTTTTTTATATGGGCTAAAATTCAGTAGCGTTTTTGGTTTATATATATATATATATATATATATATATATCAATGTACATTCTCGAAGTTAAGTAATTCCAAAGTTTGAGTGGAGGCCAACAAAAAGGTACCAAAGAAACAGCAAAACAGAAAAGACATGACACTGTGCAAAGATACCAGCTCACAACTTAGGGACACAGTGCTGCATTCTGTGAATAATACTATAGTAAAGATGACAAATTATTGAAGAATTTGCTTTCGAGGTGATTGGTAGATAAAGAGTACACCACTACTACCACATCTGAGATACCAGCAGAGAAAAACTGTTCCTTATAGAAAAGATAAAAAGGTTTAAACACACATGACTCTACTGATAGCTACACTCACAGTAGATTTGCATGTTGTAGATGCTAGAATCTGTGCTCAATTTGTTGCTCAGCTTGCATTTGTACTGTCCAGCATCCTCTTTCTGCACTATTGGGATGCTGATGGTCTTCTTGTCAGTGCTGATGATGATGCGGTCACTGGCAGCCAGAGGCTTCTCATCTTTAAACCAAGTCACGCTGTCTGCTTTGCCCATGCTGGATTTGCAGGTGAGGTTGGCTGTGCTGTTGCCAGCAATGAGCAGAGAAATGGGGCCAGTGACGTTGGTGCCAGAGATGGCTTCTGTTAAACAGAACCACATAAACAAGAGCACTTTGTTAAAACCAGAATGAATCAGAAATGATAACACATTATCCTTCTGTATTATGCGATCATGGTACCGGTTGTGGGAAGGGTGGGGAGGTCTCAGAGCTGGTTTTTGCTGACCGATATTACGAATGGATATTTGATAACAAATTTGTTATTCTCTGGAAGAGCAAAAGGTTCAGGCAATGCTGTCTGCATTTTATTAACTTCACTGCATGTATAACCCTCTGTTATATTTCTCTTTAACCACAATATGGGTGGATGTAGTTTCTACAACTGTTTGTTTTGATATTGACACGTACGTCAGAATGTGTTGGATAACAGCACTGGCCCAGAATTTCTATATTGTTGTATCTCTCCATAATATGATAAGGGACAAAAACTAACAAAGTAAATAAAAACATTGACTTTAAACATATTTGAGACATAATTTAACAGAGCAGAGGAATCCTGTTTTGGCCCTGGAGTGTCCAATACAGTTTGATGACTTCCTTGCTGAAACACATCTACTCACTGCTGAGTTGTTAAGCATGTTTGCGCAAGGAAATTATGAGGCTTGACACAATTACATAATTAAACTTGATTTAAAACGATCAGTTAAAAGGTACTGCCCAATGATTACTTTGCAATTTGCATTACAATTATGACTATGCTAGATTCTCCCACTGCTCTCTCTTACTTTTGTAAGAAACATTTGCATTTCAGTGCAGTGCATTTCTTGCCATTGTATAACTTTAAAGATTTCCTAGTATATATTGTTCCAGTAAAGTGTTTTAGAATTTAAAAAGTTTGGTCTTTGGTCTTGGTCTTTTAAAAGTCACCCGGAAAATAACGTGGATTTTTTTTTTACCTTGTTAGTTCATGTTCTTGCTAATGTTAACCAAGATTCAGACAAAATTCTTGTGTAATGAAGTGTAATGAATTTTGCCTGACTCTAAATATCCACCACCAGGCACCATAGGCAGGGGAAAATAGTATTTACCTATAATATTACAACTTGATTTCATTTCCCCTTGTCCTCCTAAACTCCTGTAATACTAGGACTTCATAGAAGTCCTTCACAATTGAATGCAGACTGGTACATGTGTCTGTTCATTTTGAAACACCTGTTTTCATGATCCAATAAAATCCCTATGGATAAATTCATGTTCTTCACATACTCCCCACACCCCTAATATATCCTGTTTCACCAAGAAATCTGTCACATCAATTGTAACATGTTGACTGACATTTTACAAAGATCTGATTTCGTGTAACCAGTTTAGCGAATTGATTAACTAATTTGATACTGTACAAGCTCATAAGCAGAGTAAATAAGTTTTCATGACTGAATGCGACCTGTAGACCTGTTAAAAGAGGCATCTTCATGACCGAAACTCTCCCTTTGAGAAGAAGGCTTATTTTTTTGCAAGATGTTTTAGACCATCACTTGTGACCATAGTGCTAATCCCTCAAGTGTGGTTCAGTCAACCACAACATACCCACAAAAACTCTCCTGCCACCCCCCCCCCCGCGTTCAGACAGTCATTAAAGTGGAATGCGTCACTGTGAATCAGAACGGATGACTGTACTTGTACTGGAACTGCACCTATTGGGCAACATTCTCTGAATGCCTACTTTCTGCTATACTCATCCTCAGTCTCATCTTCCTTTCTTTCATTCAGTCTGTTGCTTGTTCATACTTCCTCAACCAAATACCCATCAACACACGTAAAGCAACTCGTCAGAAAGCTTTTAACACCTGTCGCTTGAAGTGTACCAAAAATTGGCATTCTTTGGATTCTGTCTCTTTCAGTCAGCAGACGTTTAAATAAATGACAAACGGTAATAGGAGCTCAGACTGCGCCCAGGATACCTCTTGTACCAAACAGCAAGGTAGCACACATCACAGACCAATCACACTGGGGTGCATAGCACACTGGGTAGGGGCTCTAATTTCTTTACTAGACCCTTTATATCGCTACTTATGCAATTTTACATTCATCTCTCATGGGTCGTTATGATCACTTAAGAATATACTTCACCTATGAGTCTCCATTAGACCACTCAACATGGCTGAGACCTAGCAACAAGTAAACAAGTAAGTTACACTTAATTTTTAATAGACTGCAAATAATTTTTTATTTGAGAGACATAATGTGAACTGCACTGAGGCCCATAAGATCCCAGTTATGCAGCTGGTATTAATGCATCTGGTATGTTTAAGCTGAACTATGCACAATTTGTGCATAGTAATGCACAATTACTAAGTTAGAAGGCAAAGCACACACTGTAAGACCCTCTAAAGCCGGACATAATAATTTAAAAGTCAGAGACGTCACATTGGATTGAGCATGGCATGCACAGTCTTAAAAAGAATTTCTAGTGTAATGTTTAGATTGCAAATGCAAAATCTATACTGATGAAGATATGATGACAACAGTAGATAATTCACTTACAGCCTCAGAAGACATGTAGTTGTGCCTAAGTTTGACTACATTCACAATCATTAAATTTATATGCTCAGGGAAGCGGTCTGAAGCATAACAAGGTTCCTCCACACACTGCATGCACTTACACATTTCGACCAAAGAGATCTCCAAATCCTCCAAAAGGTGCAGCTTGAATAGAGTGACTATCCAGAGTTGGCTACTACCTCATGGCTGCAAATTTATAGATTTTAACACATATAAACAAGCGACTCAAGTCCAGAGGATCATAGCTTACTGTACCTTTAGGCTTTCGTTACTTCAATTCATGCAACTTCTTTGGCAAGGAATTCAACAAAACTCCCTGTGTACAATAACTGAGCTATTCATGCTCTGCCCACAAATGCATTATTTTGTAGCTACTGTTGCAAGATTGGACAAGCATTACAGGATAATAGGATTATGCTGTTGTAGCTAATCATAACTAGGCAAGTTGTAAACATGGAAACTGTCACCATGCTACTGTTAGCTCAGTTACACAACAAAAAACCTACACCGGTCTTACGGTGTCACCTTTGACATGCATACAAAAGAAATGATTTAAAATGAATAATGCACCCTCTAGTGTGATTTTCTAACAGTTGTGTACAACAATTTAATTTCTGCCAACATTCTGTAAAGTTCCTTTGAAGTTCTGCGTCATTCTGTAGTCGGCATCTTGCCCACACTAGGAACTCTAGGGGCGGATTTGATAACCGCCGCCTCCTCGATTCCTCTGTCCTACTTCCTCCAGCTGTGACCCAGAAACTGATCATACTCTGCCATCTTCAACGATATGTCAATTCTTTAAATGCACTCGAAGGAATCAAGGAGAGAAAAGGCTTCCAGACCGAGGAGACACACATGCATCTTATGTGGAAGTCAAATGTGATGTAGTTGTATTCTCTGTTCTAGTTGTACTCACAGTTTCTCTGCTTCCACCTCATGTAGTCGTTGGATGATCACATGGTACTTCCAAAGCATAATGAAAGTTAACTAAGCTGTTGATGTGCACTAACATGCCATCAGTGTCACTGCAGTGCTGAAAATGATCCACCACCCAAATAATACCTATTCTGAGGTGGTCCTGACGATGGAGGAACAGGGTAAAAGCAGGCTAGCAAAGTATGAGGAGAAACAGATGGACTACAATTTGTAATTGTAGGACTACAAAGTGCATATATATGTATATATATATATATATATATATATATATATATATATATATATATATATATAGTAGGTGGAGCTGATAAATTGGAAACAGACAGCTGAACTTAATGAAGTGGCCAGTTGTAGTAAGTGTTTATCAGCAGATCTGTAAACGTGATTGTGTGAAGTAAGTCTCGTTTGACAAGCAGGTTCGACATGGTTTTCTAAGTCCTTGCATCTTTTTTTGTTTCCTCAGAAAGAGGAGCGAAGACATGATGAAAGGAAGCAAGTAAATGAGGACAAGTGATTGCATATTCCATGTTTTCTCTATTAAAAAAAATAATAATGCAGTTTTCAAAAATCACCTCCATCACACCCTCTGCTAAACAAACCTGATGCATTTTGTCCTGTGTGCAATGTCCTCCTGAAAGTCACTGAAAACTTTGAATTAGCAGGTTTCTTTAACAGTCAAAACACAAACACGCCACATACATGCTATGTGCAAAGGAACAGTCCTACACACTGAAAAAATAGGACTCCTATTGAACCTCAACACCAGTCATACCAACACCAGCTACTCAAACTCAGACTACTACTTCCAAAGCCACTTAATTACCACAGTTGCCAAATCTTACATCAGCGATATTGTACCCTGTGGTAAACAAAGATGTTCCAAAATCGGAAAATGATATTCATTCTTCTTATAGAGAAAACAAGCTAACAACTGGAATATGGTCACGACAGTGACTGTAGAAGGAAGCACTACTTCAGAGTTGTATTAAAGAACACTTTGTGGGGGCGGAGCATGAATAAGTCAATGCTAAGCTATTCTGTGGTGTTTATACAAAGGGCAGGGATAAACACCTGTGACATCATCTTTCAATGAGTGTGAGTATATTGCTCTTCCTAAGGCATAGATTGTTTTCACACACCCATGGACCTTTGGGGAGCCACAGTTCCTTACAAAGCCTTTGAGCCAGGAATTTGCCGCAGGCAAACAGTCGACCTGAGATATTGACATAACAACCCGGCTACAACTCTGACTAAAAGAACTGGTTTGTATTGTCTATATCTCTGAATTATGCACCCAAATCACATGGTTCTATCCAAAATGTTCATTTAAATTAGTTTTACGATTAATTAAAGAGTGTCAAGATGCAATATCTCAAAACAGCAGTATATCAGACCCCAAATAAGGTGCATACCTGACTACCTAGGTCAGTCACTCTACTTCAGCAAACACTACAGTATGTGTACTGATTGTCACACTGATATGCATCCTCACAACAGAAACTGTACATTCACTTAACACTTCAAGCTCTTCCTGGTCAAATCTATTAGCTGAACAAACCTTCCACTGTGTCACGGTGCAGTCGTCAATCATTTGGGCCTTAAGTAAAAGTGCAGACATTTTATAATAAAGTAATAAAGACTTGAAGTACTGATTTATACATACATATATATATATATATATATATATATATATATATATATATATATATATATATATATATATATGTACAAAAAAAATAACTGAACAAACAGCACTGAGCGCAACTTGAAAAAAGGTAAAAACACTGGGATGTGCTCTACCCACTTTAGATAATCTCCTCAAATTCTGACTCACTAATAGCAAGTACTAATTTCACAATAAAATCATGCTTGCTAAACCTCTGTGAAGCTAATATAATGAAATGCAATATCATGAAGCAGTCAGTAATTATTTTGTCATATCAAGACATGTCTTGCTGTCTGGCAGCTTTTGCAGTTTTGAAATCATATTAGAGAACGTTTTAGGCTTTGTTTGCCGGTGGAAACACGCCTCATTATCTTGCACTGTAGTACAACTTCATGAACAGACTCGCTGTTGTGGTAAATGACTCAACAAGTCGATGTAACATGAATAACAGCACTAAATATTTAGGCCCATTGTCAAATATTTCAAGATCATAGTATGGTGTTGACCATGAGAGAATGTTGTTTGAGGTATAATTCACCCATTCCTCCTTCGTCAGAGTATAATGTTTTCTTTTGCTCCACCAGACATGAACAAACAGCTGTACGTGATAAGCAGGAACCTTCACACACTTTATCTTACTCGTCTCTGGGTGGCTTTGATTAACCAATAAAGGCTTACATGAGACAGTAAAAGATAATCTGAATAACTAGCTGCTAATAACCATTTCAAATGAGTTACTTAAGCCAGTGGTTCTCACTGGTGCTGAAGTACCACTGCCATGTGTTGCTGTAGCGCTTTCCCAGCTCTGACACACCCAGTTCACTTCAGGAAGGACTTGTTCTTTAGCTCATTGGTTGAATCAGTTGTGCTGGCAGCAGAGAAAACTCTAAAAGGTGCACTTACTCCAGGACCAGGATTGGTAACACTACTGATCTAAATTAAATCATGAATTGCTTCCTGTTTTTTACGAGCTCTTTTCTAACCTGAATCTCACACTGTGTGGGCTAAACACATGAAAAACACTAGCACACTTTCATCTGTCTCTCTTAGCCAAAGTCATAAAATAAAGAACAATTCTTTCGTAAGTGGGCCAAACTTGTATTTTAGATTAACAAACAACAAGCCAGTTACCCATTTAAATAACGTGAATCAAACAAAGCAGCCAAAATAAGAGGCAATTGGCTATTTATCATCAGAATTATACACAATTATGCTACAACATTTTGGTGCTGGCATAGTAGCAATGTTCAAATCCAGAATGAGTGTAATCTTTTATAATCCACTTTATAAATAAACAAATAAATAAATAAACAAACTGTTTAGATCAAACATAGTGCATCCCTTTGGAAACAAACCTTACACTGCAGAGAAAAGCATTCTTTTACATTAAACACACTTAGTTCTATTTACATTTTAAAATGTATAACGATCCACAAACAACTCTTTGCACATTGCTAACTGGCTAGATATCATCCATAAAGAGTAAAATAAGCATGTTAGCACAGTAATGTGCTCTTTTAGAATTTAGACTCACCTATGATGGATACTGTGATGACCTGTGAAGCAGCATAGCGCTTGGTCTTGCTGTTGTAGGCCACACAACTGTAGTTGCCGCTCTGATTCTCTTCCAGATTTGTGTAGGCTAGTGTGGCACTTTTATCGGGAAGCTCAGCTCCATTAAAAAGCCACTTGAGCTCAGCTGCAGGGCTGGACACAGCTGAGCATGACATCGTCAGGTTGGAGCCTTTCTTCAGGTCTATTTCATCCGGCACTTTCTTCATAGAAATGCTCTCAGGACCATCTAGAGAATTAAAGCATTCGAGGTTATATGATAAAACTGCCAAAGTATGATGAAGTTAGACTAGTAAAAAAAAAACCCAACAAAAACCATTAGGGGGACACTTTGTATATAAGCTTTAAATGTATATAGCACTGCCACAAAAAAGTTCTGTAGAGGTGCATTCCTGTTCATCTAGGTACAAACAAGGTAAATTTGCCCTCAAAGGAACAACAACAGCCTTTAGCTCCATCAGTTTTCCCCGGTGAACAAATGGTCAACTATGGAGATTTCAATGTTCACACTGCCATGGCATGCTCGATAGCTTGTCAGATGTAGCAACAACAAATCAAGAGAGCGATGGTCAGTTATAGCAAACAGAAAGCTAGCTAAAGACGTACAGCTGCCGTGTTTGAAAAATGCTGGACAGTGTGGTGAGCTGGACTTTCACACAGCGTATTCCTTCTTTCACGGTAAGTCCAGGAGTTCTAATTTTGTTTGTCCACCACTGCACATACAGTACATGTACCCACACCACTAAGCCACATTCTCCTCTGCTGGGTATGGCTGACTCTCATCTAAAAGCATTTCCATGCACCTGCATCAAAGCCTGTCTGAACTAGACATGCTCTTTGTTCCATGGCAGTGATGTTTGCCCTGTGGAGTGTGCCATTTACAGAGCCTGAGGTTATGACTAACAGATTTGAAAGGCAATCAAGGTGCCATCGTTGGAGCTTTGTGTCAGATGAAAAAGCCCACTGCTAAATATACGTTGACGGTTTTGCTTCATTGTGGCCAGTGGCACAGTGTTAAAGAGAAGAAGAGTAAACTGTGGTCAGTTAAGATTTACTAGGACTAGCAATGATTTTAACAAGGCTTTGTGGCTTGTGCTCACACGTGTCTGATTCTAAACAGATGTTGATGATATGTTGCTGTTTCTAGTGATATGTAAGCAATCACGCACATAATCTTAATAAATAACAAAACATTAACTTTTGAAGGTGGTAAATTAAGTCATGCTACTTCATTTTAACTGCAGGGTAGACTGCATATTATAAGATCTAGCATAATGACAGTGTTCAAAGTTATGAGTGAAGCTGATTGCCATAATGTGGTTTGGATAGTTACTGTCAATATGAACCTAATAAAAAAACCTAATGCCAGAGACAGCCCACCTTAACAACATATTACAAATACCATCACATCTATCAACGTGTGCTCGTCATAAACCCAGGTGCAGAAGAGAGCAGTTTAGTATGTCATCACCTAACTGTGTACATACACTCTCTGTACAACATGTCAGCAAACATAGCTGTTAGCACTTGCAGCGGTTTGTGGATGTGTTGACGTATTTTGTTGTTATAACAAAACTTTGTAAAAGAACATAAGATTTTATCCAAGTTATTGTAGATGAATTCTATTGGTCCAATCATCATGAAATGTTCACGCCATGTAAAATGTGTTTACAAATTACAAGAATAAAAACAAAAACAAACAAAATGTTTTTGATGTAACCACAACAGTATTTACATTATAGGGCTGTCAAAGTTAATGCGGTAATGACGCTAAATTCATAACAGCACACACAGGTTTTAAATGGCTTTTAAAGTGATATCTTCAGCAAACAGCACTGCATAGTGTTTATGGGAGACCTATGAATAAATGAACAAGCAGCAATCTAACAAAAGCAATAAGACAGCGGAAGGCTACAATTCCCCTTGAGAGCCTTTACTGTAGCACGAACCCATAAGCTGTATGAATGATAATGAGAGGCTACAATCATGGAGGGATTGGCACCATCTTCTCACAGGTGAGAACAATTGTACATTAGTTGGTGATGAAAATTGGAAACTTTGGTCACGTTATAAAAATTACATGGCATGATTTTTGTGTACAAAGCTTAATTTCCTTTGATGAAAATAATATGTTACTGAATTATCAACGGTAATAAATGCATCCTGATGGAGCTTATTTTGTGCATTTTAGCCATAAAAAAGTACTGTAAATAAAAAATCTTGTTGGGTCATATCTGAATGAACAACACTAATGTGTTTTTTTGTGACAAACTACACAACAGTATAATTTTCAGACAGTCCTAGTGTGTATACATGTGATTGCAACCCAGTACTCACAGCTAACACTCATATTGAAGGCGGTGCTCCTCACTGACTCCAGCTGATTCTCAGCGACGCAGTAGATTGACCCACGCAAGTCCGTGCGCAACACTTCGGTAATGATTAGCTGGCTACCGTTCAGCACCAAGTGCTTTCCATCTACAACCACTGGGGTTGTTGAACCATTCAGCCACTTGTAAGAGAGGAAAGAGCCTTTAGCAGAACAGGTAAGGACCACAGTGCTGTTGAATTCCACAGCTTCAGGGAGGCTGGAGACAATAACCACATCTGCCACAGGCTCTGCAGGAGAAAAAAAGAAACCACAATATTTATCAGAAAAAACAGAGAGGGACAGAGAGAACGATAGGAGGGGGGTCAAAGACATTCAAAACATCATTTATAATGTTAATTCACTGTCAGCTTGAAAATTCACCCTAATAAACCAGATTTGTCACCACAGCAACAGAAATTTCTACCCATTAGTTGTTACATTTGGCTTTTACTCCAGCCAATCTTCTGAGAGTCCCATAACCCCTTAAAATCCCAGACTTATTACATACTAAAGTTTATTATTCAGTAACTACAGGGACTACAAAACAAACTGATTGGGCTATTCTTAGCTGCTCTTACAGAAGTGTGTAATAAAACTTCAGGCCATTTAAGCGGTTAAAGTAAAACCAGACCACAAAAAGATCCTGAATTAGATAATGTTAGAAAATAACCTGGTAACTGCTTTCTACACTTCTACCTCAAAAGGCAGAGTGTGTGTGAGTCAGTAAGAGAGGGAGAATGAAAGAGAGATGGAGGACTCCACCCAGTTTGGAGTACAATGGAGCAAATTTATCTCAGTGTTGACTTAAGCTGTTCCAGGTATGATAACGCACAAGGTAGAAAAGGTGTCTTTGCTTGAACCTGAGACTGGCATCCACTGAAATCTGTTCACACATTCATTTTAAATGAGCGGATAAGGTTGCATAAGAGTCATGTATGACTTTTTCCATGCTCCATTTAAAACTGCCACGCCCTTGGTTCTCTTCGCGGTGCTTCAGCAGCTCAACTGCTTTGCTAAACTTGACCTTTTTTCAAACCAACGGCTTCTACATAGCAGAGGTGTCATTGTTCCAAAAACTGTCTACAGCACTGGTGTCTAATGTATGCTGTACGTGTAGAATCGATATGAGTGATTTTACTATGACACCATAATGTGCCACCCAACCAGCAGACATGTGTAGAGCTGCCTAAAAACCACTTGATGTTATTCCAATGAAAAAAATGACCCAAGAAGAAGAAGTAGAAGGTAGTACTTAAGCAAGTAGTTAAAAAACATTAGTGCAATAAATAAATAAATAAATAAAAATAATTAAATAAATGACTCAAGTACTGAATTTGCTACTGAACTACACTGTGACTTCTTAACAGGGTGCACGCAGCACCAGGTAGTACAGGAACTGAAATTTGTTGGGTGTTGTTCTCTTTTGGGATGAGAGAAAGAGAGAGAGAGAGAGAAAGAGAGAGAGAGAGAGAGAGAGAGAGAGAGAGAGAGAGAGTTAGTTTTTCAACATAGAAAAGTGACCTACCCAGCACCTCCAGGGTTGTTTGCCCCTCATTCATATTATACTCTGTGTCCACCAGGATAAATGAATATTGTCCAGCGTCCCCAGGAGTCAGCGGTCCGAGCTGGAACTCATAGGTGGTCTGGTTGTAGACAGCTCGACCGTTGGACGAGGTGGTTACCTTTTCACCAACGCGATTGTACACAGTGGTGAATTCACCAGCACTGTTCGTGAAAGTAATCTTTACCGCGTTGGGCTGGAATCCGTCTGTAATTTTTAAGGGAAATATGGCGTATTTTCCCTTCACCCCGCTGATTTTCAAGGGCACCAGGAGAGAGTAGGAGCAGCAAACTGAAAAAGAACCAACATGAGCTGAGGACAGTTTTACAACAGGTGTCTAGTTGTAGCCTAGGCTAAGAAAAAAAGGGATTAAATAGAGAGGGCGTCATCTCCTCCAGAAAAGGGTCATCTCCTCAGTCAAAACAGGCTGCACGTTTTATTGGACTGAAAAGCCCATTAAAACGTACTCAATAGACACGCTGATTATCCATTACGCTACATTTATCTGGCTGAAAACACGTATGCTGCTGTTTCTGCAGAAAAGGTTACTTACTAATTGCTGCGAGAATGAGTAGAGGAGCTCTCAGGCTGCACAGGTCCATTCTGAGCTCTGCGCGTCTCTCTCCCTGAACAGGAATGTGCTGCGTCGATTCTCTCTGTCACTTTAGCTCAGACAACAGCAGGAAGACCCACCCAGATAAGCTCAACCCCGCCTAGTCTCACCTTCTCTCTATGTCTCATACGGACCAGGCACCTCGGCAGGGGTTGAACCTGCCGCTAAGGTTACTCAGAGGCTGGTCTGGGGGTCTCAGCTGCTGCTGCTGACGGTGTTTGCTACAGTAGGTAGAGAGGTAGGCTGAGGACTGGCTGGCCGATGCTCCATAGGTTAATTGTCTTAGAATAATTTTTCAAAATAATTAAAATTTTTTTTTTTTTTTTTTTTTTAAATTTTGTGTAATTATTGCAACAAATGACCAAAACAGGCTTCGGTTTGCCTGGGTGGAATCATTTTCCAGTTTTGTTTTAATAAAACAATAAAAAACAGGCCACTTGGCTGCTGCTGCCAATTAAACACTGAACTCTTAAGCTGTTGGTCCATATTACGAGATTAACGGCAACCGTCAAGCATGATTACTCGGAACATTGCTCTCTCATTTAAGAAGAGATCAAAATCTTACGCTTTTAGAAATGATAATGCAATATTAACTGTTAATGCAAAATTGTCTGTTAGGAAAGAAAAGGTGCTTCTTGAAATATGACCTGCTGGAGACGTTATGAATCAATCACAGAGCGGCCCTGTTCGGAAAGGCTGCAGAGCGACGGCACCATCTGCTGGACAAAAAAGATAATGCCTGCACTATTAAGAGGCTGGACAAATCGCTGAGACGGAAATAAAATAAAATCTTTAAACCTTCTCTAATTTAGTTACACTTGAAAGCCATACTCTAATATAAATGTACACAATACACAGACACGATAGTCAGTTTAGTCACACAGAGCCCAGGCCTCAAGCCCATCCAACGCCTTGGGGACGAGCTAGAATGGAGCTTGCGAGCCAGGCCTTCTCGTCCATCATCGGTGTCTGACGTCACAAATGCTCTTCTGGATGAACGGGCAAAAATTCCCAGAGACACGCTCCAAAATCTTGTAGAGAGCTTCCCAGAAGAGTGGAAGCTGGTACAGCTGCAAAGGGGAAGCCAACTCCACACTAATGCTTATGGATTTAGAATAGGATATCATAAAAGCTCCTGTGGGTGTAATGTGTAGGTGTCCCAATACTTTTGCCTAACAAATTTTTCCCAGAGTCTTTATAATTTTTCCTTTAGTAATCTCAAAATAAAAGTCATCAGATGTCATATCTTTGATCTGTGTAACTGACTCAATCCACGGTTGTTTTGTAAGGTCTACTAACATCGATTTTCTAGTCATTTTTGTGGCTGTAGCTAAAGGGATATTTAACAGGTAGAGGCCTACATCTCTCTCCTGGAGACTGGCAGAACTACTACCAAGATACATAACCAAAAATGACTGAATGCTGCACAAACCTAGCATCTTCATTAATTGTAGTTCCCACGTCTTTCCTAAAGGGTTGTATACCTGGGCCAGATGGTAATTATCAACAAGGGTATCACTGTCTAGAAAATCCTTAATTTTATGTGTTGCAAAATGTGTTACAAAGAAGCCAACCATGTTTTTTTTTTTAAAGATTCTCTCCAACATTTAGATTCACTGGAACTGCTTTGAATGGCAGATACACTATATTGCCAAAAGTATTCACTCACCCAACCAAATCATTGAATTTAGGTGTTCCAATCACTTCCATGGCCACAGGTGTATAAAGTCAAGCACCTAGGCCTGCAGACTGCTTGTACAGACATTAGTGAAATAATGGGTCTCTCTCATCGCTACTAAATATTCCACAGTCAACTGTCAGTGGGATTATAACAAAGTGGAAGCGATTGGGAACAACAGCAACTCAGCCACGAAGTGGTCGGCCACGTAAAATGACAGAGCGGGGTCAGCGGATGCTGAGGGGCATAGTGCACAGAGGTCGCCAACTTTCTGCAGAGTCAATCGCTACAGACCTCCAAACTTCATGTGGCCTTCAGATCAGCTCATGAACAGTGTAGAGAGCTTCATGGAATGGGTTTCCATGGCCAGGCAGCTGCATCCAAGCCTTACATTACCGAGCGCAATGCAAAGCGTCGAATGCAGTGGTGTAAAGCGCCGCCACTGGACTCTAGAGCAGCGGAGACGTGTTCTCTGGACTGACGAATCACACTTCTCCGTCTGGTAATCTGATGGAGGAGTCTGGGTTTGGCAGTTGCCAGGAGAACGGTACTTGTCTGACTGTATTGTGCCAAGTGTAAAGTTTGGTGGAGGGGGGATCATGGTGTGGGGTTGTTTTTCAGGAGTTGGGCTCTGCCCCTTAGTTCCAGTGAAAGGAACTCTTAATGCTTCAGCAGACCAATAGATTTTGGACAATTTCATGCTCCCAACTTTGTGGGAACAGTTTGGGGACAGCCCCTTCCTGTTCCAACACGACTGCGCACCAGTGCACAAAGCAGGTCCATAAATACATGGATGAGCGAGTTTGGTGTGGAAGAACTTGACTGGCCTGCACAACTTGATAGTCCTGACATCAACCTGATAGAACACCTTTGGCTATCACATGCCGTGCGATGGACTAGTGACCTGTCCAGGGTCTATCCTGCCTTCCACCCAATGACTGTGACAGGTTCCAGCTCCCCCCGTGACCCAGAAGGAGAAGTGGCTTAGAAGATCTGTGTGTGTGTGTGTGTGTGTGTGTGTGGTGAGGGGGGTCAAAATAATGGTTTGTGTTAAAAAGAACTACAGAAACACCAAACAATAACAAAGTTTCTTAGAGCTATTTGGTCATTGATGAAAGCTGGTTGACAAATATGGAGGACTAAAAAATAAAGTATAAATAAATAAGTGAACAAATAAATAATTTTATATAAATCAAATCAAATCAAATTTATTTATATAGCGCTTTTTACAACTGATGTTGTCACAAAGCAGCTTTACAAAAATGGGAATATATATAATTTTACAAATAAATTTTTTTCCTGAAAAAGGACATACTTAAATACTTTCTACATTTCCATACATCACCCTTTATTTGGGCTATTTCTGTATTTATACATGTATTTATTTCTACATTTCAATATTTCTAAATTTATTTATTTATATATTTCCACATTTATTTATTTATGCATTTGTATGTTAATAAGGTAGTCAGTCCTAACCTCACTCTAAAGCAGGATTGGCTAAAGAGGTAAGATCGCTTCGGCTCTGCTACCTTGCCCTACCTACCTCCACCAACTTCATTGTGGCCCTTGGCCTCCAGTGGCTGCTTCCTGGTACACTGTAGCACTGCCCAGATTCCCCTTAGCTAGACATGCACTTTGCTAGGTTGTTGGCATTTGTTAATTTTGTGTAGTCCCACGTTGCTAATGGTGTTTTTTAGGAGCCATTGCTAATGATTTAAGATAGATAGTGAATGATTTTGAGAACCTCCACCAAATTAAGTTACTACCTTATGTTTCGTCTGGAAAGATTAATTGATGGTTTAGTTCAGCTCAGTGCTGATATGGATGTAAACCTTGAACTAACTGTGTTAGACCGTCTTCAAGAAATCGCAGGCCAACTTCTTCTCTCAGAGACGGAGAAAGCGACAGTTGGATGTCCATCCTACATTTGACCTCCGACTGTAATCGAGGCTCACCTCCTTTTGGGCCACACCATTGGAGACACAGCACAGCTGTTTGGAGTGTGCGAGAGAATAATTAGCTGGAGGATGGCAAGCTATTGGATAAGGTAATTAATACCCAAAAATTTGTCCAGTCTCGCTCTCTTTTACTTCATTTTTGTTGTTTCCTGAAAATGTAATTGCTATTATATCTATGTGCAAATTTCTAGAAAAGTAGTGAAGCAAGTAGGTTCAGATTTCCAGATTTTGCAGTACAGCACGCTAGATCTCTACTGCAAAGGTAGAAACAGAAATATCATCATCATCATTGTCATTCACCGCTTAATCCAGATGGGGTCACGGTAGCAGTTGGGAGAGCAGAGAATCCCAGATGACCCTGTCCCATGCAACTTCCTCCAGTTCATTCCCAGGGACCCCAACCCCCTCCCAGGCCAACTTGGAGTAATCCCTCCAGCGGGTCCTAGGACGACCCTGGGGCCATATCCCGGGTAGGCCGTGCCTGGCACACCCCCACTGGGAGGTGTCCAGGGGGCATCTGAATCAGATGCCCGGACCACCTCAGCTGGCTCCTCTTAGTGTGGAGGAGTAGTGGCTCTACTCCGAGCTCCTCCCGGATGGCCGAGCTCCTCATCTTATCAGATAGTGTGTAGCCCGCCACCCTGCGAAGAAAGCTCATTTCCACCACTTGTATATCTCATTCTTTCGGTCATTACCCACAGCTCATGACCATAGGTGAGGGTCGGGATGTAGACTGACCGGTAAACAGAGAGCTTTGCCTAATGCCTTATGCCTTACTTTTAATACTCAATATCATTGGTTTGACACTTATGTTGTTGTTGTGTTCATAAACACATACCCTGTGAAAGATTTTAACTTTTACAAATGAAAAAATCTGAAATCTCTCCTTAGAAAAAGTTATAATGAACCCGATGACCTTATCTTGGTCTATTTTGATCATACATCTATTGCATGTTTGTCCATCCTGGAAGGTAGTTCTCTCCTCTTTTGCTCTTCCTGAGAGTCAAAGATAGTGGCTGTTGTCTTGCTGTACATTTTCATGTCCATTGAAGAAAATGTGTGGTTTCTTTTATTGGGCCATAAAATTGTCTTGACCTCATTTGCTTAAGTTTAAATTCAACCTCATAGACATGCATATATGATAACATCATTTAAGGGTAAGCTGTTACATTAGGTCATTTCTGCAGGACACAACAACTGGTTTTAGACTATGAGGTTTAAGAGGCCAAGTATTTAAAGTCATCATAAACCTTTAATTACAGCTATGCTAGTGGCTGAGCAACTGAGCTCTTGTGATCGTTGTTTTGTTTGTACTGTGGTCATGTTTGGGTTATGTTGACTGTATTTTTGATGATCAGTGTCACCAGTCTATTAACTCCAATGGAAGACAACGATCTGGATGAAACAGTGACCCAAATTCTGTAGCACCATCCCAACTGTGGATACAAAATGATGGTTGGCCACCGGAAGGCACAGGGCATCTGCATACAGAGTAAAAGACTGACTACATGATTATATTGTCATAAGTACATTCATTGGGTGTGGATTTAATTTACCAACAGGTTGGGATTTGCATTAATTGCTGATCTACTAACAATGTGGGAAAAAGTTGATTGAGAAACTTTTGAGCGCACCTAATTCTGTGTTCTATTTTGCAAATTATAGGACAGCGTGTACAGAAATCCATATGGTGTGTGGATCCTCGTGGAGTTTTGATGCGCACCCTTCAGCTGAACCCTCAAAGACGAAGGAAGTACTTTGTATCGGCACCAAACAGTTGGTGGCACACTGACTGCAATCACAAATTGATAAGGTATTTGAAGAATGTTAATGATCTAGCTAGATCTTTTTAAAATGGTTTGTACAGTTCAGTTGGAAAATCTTTAAACACTGATGCACTTTAACACAGGACTCTTAAATTCAAAATTAAACAGTAACTTGGGGTAGTCGTTGGCTGGAGGTTAGGGAACTGGCCCTGTGACCAGAAGGTTGCCGGTTCGATCCCCAGCGCTGACTGTTCATGACTGAGGTGTCCTTGTGCAAGACACCTAACCCCCAATTGCTCCCTGGGCGCCGTGGATAGGGCTGCCCACCGCTCCAGGCAAGTGTGCTCACTGCCCCCTAGTGTGTGTGTGTTCACTAGTGTGTATGTGATGTTCCACTTCACGGATGGGTTAAATGTGGAGGTGAAATTTCCCCGTTTGTAGGATTAAAGTGTCACTTAAACTTTTAAATGTTTAAAAGTTGCAGTTTTAATTTGAGCTTGCTTACATTCACAATGTAAGTGTCAATTGTATTTTTTTAACAAGGGCAGAAAGGGACTAGGACTCTGACACTGTTGACCTAACATGGAGTTGAAAATCCCAGCATTAAAACCTGCAGTCATCACTTTAACGCAACCATTGTTTTCATTGTATATACAAAATGTTTGAGTAAAAGCACACAAGAGTGGAATTAGAACTTTTATTTAGTGAGTTTGGGAGGGATGGAGGGAACATGTTATATTTATGTTTACTAATAATATAAAATTTAGATAGACCTGTGTGTCACACTAAGCTTGCACACAGAGATGCAAGATACAAGTTATGGTATCACTCTTCACCTATGTCCATACATAGATGGCATATTGTTGTACATGGTGGTATTGATGGCTTTAGCTGTGTCATTGTGTACCTGAGTGCTGCCACCAATAATCGTGCATCAGCAGCTTCACTACATAAACCTTCTCTGAGGTCTACCTCTTCTCCTTCTCTTCTCTGATCTGCTCATTTCTAATCTTGTCCATCCTTATCACTGCCAACGAAAATCTCAGCATCTTCATCTCCGCCACCTCCAGCTCAGCCTCCTGTCTTTTAGACAAAGCCACAGTCTCCAAACCATACATCATAGCAGGACGCACTACTGTCTTGTAAACCTTCCCTTTCACTCTTGCTGCTATCCTTCTGTCACACATCAGCCCTGACACCCGTCTCCATCCACTCCATCCTACCTGCACACTCTTCTTCACCTCTTTTCTACATTGTCCATTGCTCTGGATGGTTGACCCAAGATATTTGAAGTCATCCACCTTTACGACCTCTACTCCTTGCATCTTCACCTTTCCACCTGCCTCCCTTTCATCCACACACATGTATTCTGTCTTGTCTCTACTGACCTTCATTCCTCTCCTCTCTAGTGCAAACCTCCACCTCTCCAGATTCTCTTCCACCTGCTCTCTACTCTCACCACAGATTACAATGTCATCTGCAAACATCATGGTCCATGAAGCCTCCTGCCTGACCTCATCTGTCAACCTGTCCATCACCATTGCAAACAAGAAGGGGCTCAAAGCTGATCCCTGATGTAACCCTACCTTCACCTTGAAACCATTTGTCACTTCAACTGCACACCTCACCACTGTCTCACTATCCTCATACATGTCCTGCACCACCCTAACATATTTTTCAGCTACACCTGACTTCCTCATACAGTACCACAGTTCCTCTCTTGGCACCCTATCATATGCCTTCTCCAGATGCCCAAAGACACAATGTAGCTCCTTCCGACCTTCTCTGTACTTCTCTACCAACACTCTCAACGCAAAAATTGCATCAGTGGTACTCTTTCTGGGCATGAAACCAAACTGCTGCTCACTGATCTGGACCTCTCGCCTTAGCCTTGCTTCAACAACTCTTTCCCATACCTTCATGTATGTTCATGTAACATTTGTTAAACAACCTGGTTAAAAAGTCCACTGCCTTCTCTCCTAAACATCTCCATACCTCCACAGGTATGTCATCTGGACCAACTGCCTTTCCATTCTTCATCCTTTTTAAAGCTGCCCTCACTTCCAACTTACTAATTCTCTGCACTTCCTGATCCACTATCTCTCCCCCCGTTGTCCTCCTCTCTCTCTCATTTTCCTCATTCATTAGTTCTTCAAAGTACTCCTTCCATCTACTCAACACTCTCTGTAAAATATGGCAACACAAACTTTCTGATTTTTATGTAGGGCTGATGTTTCAATCTGTCCATACTGTTATTTGCCACACATTATGTTCATTAAAGTATCCTTTTCAAGTCTGTCTTAATACCATACTCATATGCCCATACAGCCACCAGCTAATTCATTAAAACCACCTCCCAGTATTTACACTGTTGTCCATTTTAAACCTTAACTGTTTTTTAACTGTAGTCCATCTGTTTGTCTGCTCACTCTGTTAGGCCTCTTCTACCGTTCTTCAATTGTCAAGTGTGTTGGGGTGTATTGCGTTGTTACGAGTGGATCAAACACACTCACTGTCCACTCTATTAGAGACACCTGCCTTGTCATTCTACCTTGTAGATGTGAAGTCAGAGACAGTAGCTAATCTGCTGCTGCACAGTTTGCATTGGTCATCCTCCAGTTCTTCATTAGTGGTCACAGGACACTGCCCACAGGACACTTTTGGCTGGATGTTTTTGGTTCTCAGTACAGCAGTGATACTGAGGTCTTTAAAACCTCTAGCAGCAGTAGTGTGTCTGATCTATTCAGACCAGCCCAACGCACACTAACACACCACAACCACCACATCAGTGTTACTGCAATGCTGAGAATGATCCACCACCCAAATAATACCTGCTCAGTGGGGGTCCTGGCCATTGAAGAACAGGGAGAAGCGGTAATAAACTATGCAGAGAAACAGATGGACTACAGTTTAACTGTAGAACTACAAAGTGAAACTTGATGGTCAGTGGAGCTGATAAAATGGACAAAGAATGAAGACACAAGGAGACAGACTTAATGAATTGGCTGGTCAGTGTTTATACACAGTTTTTGGCCACTGCAATTGTTCTCCCTTATAATACTAATCATGAAAGACTCCTTTACTAATATTATATGAATGGAAGTTATATTGGAAAAACCCACAGCCCTTTTTGGGAATAAAAGCACTTTAACATTTACTTGAACTTAAATCTTAAGTTAATTAAGTGTTTTAGTACTAAATGAAATATTTTTGATAACACTATGATGGCGCTCGTTCCCTGTGGCATCTGTCATGTTTCTTAGATGCATGTTTACTCACGTGTATGTGAAGACAGGTGGAAATGCTGTACAAGTCATGTGTGTGGAACGCCCTCCTGGCCAGATGATGTTAAGCTCTGACCAGCCTGATGGCACTTTGGCTGCCTGCACAAGAGAGAACACAGTTGGGCATCCAAATTCAGAAGGGCCGGCTAAGGAAAAGGGCAGCAGGAGCGTGAGTCATGACGGAGAAGGCTGGGCAAGAGAGAAAAGTTTATTTTTCATCATCAATTTAAAAGACATCAGCTCTCTTGTTTACGTCTCATAAAACACTACTCAAGCACCATAAACTCACCTCAAAAGCAGGGCGGCTGTGCGTTTTGTTGCCGTAGACATGCTCTGGCTGAAGTTGCTGTGGAAGTAGATGCTCTTGAAGGAGATGAGCAGGTGGATAGGCTGTGAATAAACAGATCTAGTCTAGAGGCAAAAAAGCATTACTTTAAATGATTATTATACAAATAATTGGAAAGAAATAGACAATGGAGGCAAATCCCAGCCAAAACGAATGTGGAGACAAACAAGTCTGAGCACTCTATACAGCTACTCGAACAAAGCGAATAACCTGACAGCCCAAGCCCTCTGGGATTAATAAAGTGATCTATAACACACTAACTTACCAAGGCCCTGTCCAGGCAACAGCACACTTTGATCAGTCCTGTGGTGAGAATCATCCACCACCCAGTCAATAGTAATTCAATGTGGGTCCTGACCATTGAAGAACAGAATGAAAGGGGGTTTACAAATTGTGCAGAGAAACAGATCAATTACAGTCTGTAACTGCACAACAATAAAGTGCATCTATATGATAAACATACTTGACAAATATGGACAAGGAGTGTACATACCAGGTAGGTGTACTTAACCAAGTGGCCATACGGCCACTACTCGTACACTGCTTTGTAGCGGACGGCCGCTGTAACAGGACAGTGCTTTCTCTGATGGGTCTACATGTACATGGCCCTTTCGTTCTGCCTCACAAAGCCTTCCAGGCACTATGTCTGGGGTGGACAGCATTGGCATAATTGCCTAGAATACAAAGCAAACCAAATCTATCTCTCTCACTCACTTACACACACACACACACACACACACACACACACACACACACACACACACACACTATACTATACTTTATTTATAAAGAAATACTAAAAGACTAATAATAACATAAGATGACATTTGAAACACTGATGCTGAAAAATGAATCATTTGGACTTGAAAAGTGGTTGGTGTAATGTAGTGGTTAACACCTCTGCCTTCTATGCTGTATACTAAGGTTCAATCCCCCACCTGGGTAAGCACCCTACACTATACCAATAAGAGTCCTTGGGCAAGATTCCTAACACTACCTTCGCCTACTTGTGTAAAATGATCAAACTGTAAGTCGCTCTGGATAAAAGCGTCAGCCAAATGCTGTAAATGTAAAAGTGAAAAGTGTGCAGGTAAAGCAACAAGCACGCCTGTAACCCAAGAGACAAGCTCTTGTAAATTAAGTTAAAGGAAGTACTGGTTAAATACCAAAAACAAAACACACTCCTAACACAAGATATTTCAAACCACAGACAAGTTAAAAGACATTACCTGCAGTAGGTGTCCTCTCTCTCTTCAGCCATCTTGAAGGCCTCCTTTTAAGACTTGTGCTCCTGATCTCCAAGTAAACCAGCCACAAATCCAAAAAGGACCGGTGAGGCTGCAGGTTTTCCTCTCAAAACTAGCAGGAGCACACCTGATTCCACTTGTTTCAGCAGTTGGTTTCAGTCTTCAAACTGCTGCCAAAAAGAATAAAGACCTGCAGCCAGACCAGCCCAACGTTGATCAGAGTGGACAGCCCTGTGCTAAAGGTTTGCCGCTCGTCCACAAGGCCCACAATGGATTGGGATTGTTTACACCTGCAGGGTTTAACTTGAGCACATCACCGCTCAGACCAATCAGATATGGACAACATGAGCCCCTGATCTATCAGAAAGAGATGCATTGAGTGCTTCCACATTTGAAATAGACCAACACTCTACAAGACAGTACAAGACAAAAATACTGAGCATCTGATTATTACGACATATATAGCAATGAACACTTACCTGAAAGCTAGAGCATCCAGATCAGGACCAGCATCTCCTGAAGTAAAGTTTCAGGTAAAGAAATTGGGTGCTGCAAAAAATAAGAACATTGGAAGATAAATGAACAGCCTATTGTTGATGGGTAGATGATTGTTATGGACACTAGAAGTATAGTGTAGTGTGTTCATGAACATTATGCTTTAAAAAATAAAAACATAGTAAAACCTTACCAATCTTCTTTTATTTCTTAACTTGGCTTATACTTTATTTGTTGCTTCCTGATGCAGGCCAGCTTGAGGGCAGGAGTAGGTTCTTACTGGTATAGGCTGACATAAGGACAGATGGAGGCTCTGGTTGGAAAACAAAAGGAGGCACTTCCTATACAATTTAGGAAAGAATCAGGTGATAGGAAAAGATTAGAACATCTCAGATAACAACCTACTGCCACACAGTGACAAGAAAAGACATTATTAAATATCTATTAAATCTATTTCTTACCTTGTTTGAGCTTCATTTGTTGCTCCTGAAGCATGGCTGAAAATTTGCTACTGCCTTACTTTGTTCGGCAAAACATAATAAGTACAGAAGTCTTTAGGACCAAGAACCTAGCTTAAGAGCTCCTGATGGGGATGAGGTCAAACAGTAGATCCATGAAGATGTCAACATAGTTTGCAACGGTTATAAAATATGACTTATTTATTCGTCTGAAGGTTAAAGCAAGTGTACTGATTGGCAACCAAATCTAAGTGGAAGAAAATGCATAATGTGAGAATCTCTGTGATTTAGCAATTTAATGAGCATCATCTACTAATTAGATTATGCTTGTATACAGAGCCATCAGGGTCAAGGTCAAACATGGGTCTCTTCAGGGAGTTAGAGGTACTAAAAGTTTTGAACGGCTTCAAGAGAACTGACCTCACATCTCACACTATTGTTATAGACTCCTGCTTGAGTAGCTGCAAATTTCATAATATAAATAATAATGCAGATTTTAAAATATACACAATACATGTTCAGGTACACATGAGTTCTAAATCTCTGGCCTACTTTTAGACTTTCTAAAAGTCTAAAAGACAGCCACATTTTGAATTATAATGCAATGAATGCTGAGTGTTTATTTAGAACTTCAAAAATATTATAACCACATTACATACAACACTAAAAAACACTGTGTATGGTTAGGTTTCATCACACATTTGGGATACAATGCAATAACTACTTTATATTAATGTTTATGTATTTTGGACTTCAATAATATTTCAGCCACCTTACATGGAGCACTGCAAACAACTGTATATGGTGTAGTGAAGTGTCAGCAGTTTTTATTTATTTTGAGCATCAATATTTCAGCCATCTTACACACAACAGTAAAAAGAACTTTTTATAGTGCAGTGGAGTTACAGCAGTCATACACAACTTTTGGATTCTGGATGTTATGTAATAATTTCATATGAATCTTTTTTTTTAAAACTTCGATAATATTTCAGCCATCTTATATATAAAAAGAACCGTGTATGGTGCAATGAAGCGTCAGCAATCATACGCAACTTTTCAGATACAATACAAAAACTAGTTTATATTAATTTTTTATATATTTTTTTGCTTAATAGCATTCCAGCTGCAGTATATGCAACACTAAAATTGTTGGTAAATGTTGTAGCTAAGTTGCAGCAATTATGCACAACCTTTGGATTTTGAATGTAATTATAACTACTTTATACTCAATAACTACTTTATATTTTTCCATCTTGAATTTCAAAAGGATTTTAGCTGCATTACTTACTAAAATCAGCTGCATTAGATCCAAATGTAAAATCCAAAGTTGCATCATCACTAACACCTGTCAGCACCAAAGACTGTTTATGTAATGCAATGAAAATGCAATTGAAATTCGAAAAGCGAAAGTTGTTTGTCATAATTCCCAGTTAGCTGCAGCATCTGAAGTTGATTTTAGCATTGTATTTAATGGGGTTGAATGCAATTGAAAAATTGAAAGGTATTTGAGTACATCCATATATTTATAATGAATTTAC
This sequence comes from Pygocentrus nattereri, assembly GCF_015220715.1. NCBI lineage: Eukaryota > Metazoa > Chordata > Actinopteri > Characiformes > Serrasalmidae > Pygocentrus > Pygocentrus nattereri. The sequence continues at coordinate 24,717,889 of NC_051211.1, forward strand.
ATGCAGCATTTATCTGCATTACATGTAAAAGTGAAATAAACAGTATTTGGTGCTGACAGGTGTTAGTGTTGATGCATTGATTAGTGTTTGGATCTCTACTGCTACTCAAAGTGTTTGCTAGTGTAGTTACAGACAGAGAACTTAGAGAGCAGAATGACCACTCTGCAATGTCTTCCGGGCTTTTCAAACAGGGCGCTACTGAGATAGTCTAAAATGAATGGGTTGATATGGAGCATTTGAGCAAAATCATAGTTTATAAATGCTTAAATATTTTTAATGTAAAAGAATGCAATCATTTCCTGAACAGTGAATATCATCAAACATTTTACCACTGCTGTTATATTTTTAAGAGCTTTTAAACTCAATTTATAGGAGTTTAATATGGTGCCTAAGATGTGTCCATTACATCTGTAAGCTCAAACAACCAATGAGCTGCTCCGCTTGCCAGTCAATCATCACGTTCTTGATGTAATGCCCGTCTTCTGCTGCCCAAAACCTGTTTGCTGTAAAAAAAAAAAAAAAGAAAACCTATAGTCCTATAGGTACGATTTCTTTGTTTTTTTCATTGAAATACATCCTTCTACTTTCTAAAATTAAAGAAACATTCTGGGCGAGTGATTAGAAACTATTTTAACTTCTTGTTTTTAGCCAGCCGTTGAACATTACTCCCATTCATTGAGGACTCACTCGTGGGCGCCCTCTGCTGTTTAGCAGTCCTGTTATTGATATAACAGGGAGAATAGGAAGTGGCCGGGGTCCTATATATATATACACACACACACACACACACACACACACATATGACTTCCTAAGTTTAACTGAAGACCAGCAGCAAGGTTGCTGAACTCTACTGCTCGTCTGCAGACTGGCAGGATCGCCTACAGTGCACTGCTATTAGCCTGTTAATGAAGTAAGGTTTTTTTATTTGAGCGTTGTCCCATTTCGTAGGGAAAGATTACAACCACTACCCCTTGTAACTCAGCTCCAAGGGGCAAGGTGACACTTAAAAACGAGAAGTAGGGGTTAAAATGAGAATGTGATTGGGCCTAAAATGAGCTAAATTTACTAAATAGAAGGAATATACAATCTTACATTAATTACATTAATATATCTTTTACAAGAACTAGGGGGTGCTCCCGAGCAAGTCCAAAATGGAGACAGACAGATCTCAGGTCACCGAGAGCTTAGGTGACTGCTACAGAGCATGTTGCCTCACGAAAAGGGATGCCACACTGATGACGGGATAGAGAGATATCAGTCTCACGAAGGGCTACAGCACCGCAGATATGATCATTTTACCTCATCTAATACAGCTGGTTTAACTCATCAGGTCATCACCAAGGCCATTAGGAGATGAATTCAGTCAAAGTTGGGTAATGGTAGTTTTTAATATATTTAGTTTTTTCCCTTTCAAATTTCAGATTTCATTTTCTGAAAAGCAAGAGTTAATTTATTTTAATTTAGTTTCAATTTAGTTTCAGTTTCAGTTTTGATTTTTTCATTATTATTTTGTCAGAAACTGAGGCATATATTGTGGGCCAAATTTTCTTCTGATGACTTTCGCAATGCTAAATCAGCACAAGAGTAGACTGTGCTCTTGTTACAGTGGACGTTATAGTTGTGATTTAGTTGTTGTATTTTTGGAAGCTGTTTTCATTACAATTCATTTTTTTTACCTGTTATCTTCTACTTTTTGACCTCTACCCTTCTGTCTTAAGTCAGGAAGTTGGCAGTGGTGGTGGCCACACTGGAAGCAGATGGTAAACATCCAGGCCCATTCCTCACAGCTGTAGCCCTCTAAGTGCAACAGGCACTGGATACAACAAGTACTTGGGCTAGAAACATACTTGTGAGGGCAAATAACAGCACTTTGTGAACACATTGTAAACACACTTACATTACTGGGGAGGTTAAGGCCTACATGACACATCACATCATGCCACATATTTAAGCATATATAAGCTGCACTTATTTTTATTGTACTTCACTGTGTATTGTAGTTTATTGAATCTTATTGTTATTGTATTGCATTGAATGGCACAGAGCTCTGCGTTCAACTCTGTGGACTCGGTTTCTGCAGTGCCATCTTGTTTCTAGCAGTATCTGAGCTCAGGACTGTCTTTTTCTCTCAGCTATTGGTAACTAGCAAAGATACTTTCTCTAGATTGACAAAGCAGTTCTTGTAAGTCACTCTGGATAAGAGCGTCTACTAAATGCTGTAAATGTAAATGTTGTTTACTCAGGTGAAGCAGTTCTGTAAGAGACTCATTAAACTGCTGTTCTGCCATGAGTGTTGACTAGGAGAAAGTGCTCTGGCAGTACGGAATAGCTCGGCCAGGCGGGGCTATGCCAGTAGTGCCTCTTATTAAAGCATTCAGAATGTACCCTGTGTTTTGTAGCGTTTTGTTGTGGCACATTTTAGAATGGACCAGCATGTGAAACCATGTGTGTGTACTTCATAGCATTTGCACACTTGCATGGTGTATGTTCCTGGCCTGTTTCGATTGCTGGCCTGAAAAGACAGGTATGAAAAAAAGATCAGATGATAATGAGAGGGTAACTGAGGCCTCAAAAGTATACAGCTACTTTGTTTTTTGAGCAGCAGGGTGTAGTTTGCACTTGTAAAGAGGCAGATTGCTTCTTTGAGGTTATAATTGTCACAAAGGCAGAGCCAGTGTATACCAACTGTTTTGTTTCTCGTTTAAACAAAGCTGTAAGAAAAGTCCCTACAACATTGTTCCTAAAAACCCTAAGTAGAAATGTACATAGCCGGAAAATGTTGTAGCTCATTAATGGTTCAGCGACTTCGCTAATCCAGGATTCATTAATCATGTAGCCTAAGTATTACACACTACTGCAAATGGAATCAAGCTTCTGTGCCTTCTCAAATAGTCTACATAAAAATATCATCTAGGGAAGCAGTTCCAGAGTAGACTCCACAAAACCTGATTAATGAATGATGAGAAAATGGGCAGTGTGTTAACCAGGAGGTAAGGCATCACCAAATAATTGTAGTACCCAGAAGTCGTCCAAACCGTATTACAAACATTGCTCTGATATTGAGAGATTTGAGATTATAGATCTAATTTTCTAAATACAGGTTTCCCTTATATTTGCTGTGGGGTTGTGGTTTTCGGAAAAGGTCAAGGGCTGAACTGGATTGTTCGGACTTGGTAAAAACCGTGTTCACTAAGAATATCTAGCCAAATGGCTTGTCCGATGAAATGATCAGTAGATCGGTTCTGCAGGTGAGGCCTGTTTATATTGTCACTGAGCCTTCTGCTGACTGTAGTAATGAATGCAAATTACTGCACCCACTACTTGATGTCCAGTTCATAGAATGGGTATGTAACCTGCTTTTCTTGAGAGAAAGATGGTGGAGATCCATTGTTGTCAGTCTCCAACCTCATCAGGGTGATGAAGCAACAGACAGCCCTAATTTCTTAACCACCTTCATCTAACAGCATTATTCTAAATAGGTTAATTACACATACTATGCAGAAAATAAAAATAGGCACAATTTAAAGTAAGCTAAAGAGAGTACAAATAAAAGTATATCTATTTGCATATTTACATAGCATATAATATATTTACATGGTAGCAGGCACAGTTGTATGAGGTAGTTTAAAAGCACAATGAGTACAGACAGGGTTCAGCACAGCTCAGACAGCAGGAGATCAATACTGTCTCTGCAGTAAGGAGACTTGTTGTAGAGCCATATAGAAGTGGGTAAGAAAGATCTCACGCGACACTCCAACACAATGCAGCTGTAACTTAATGTATTTCTCTGTTTATCCAGTTATTCTAATAGTAAAGAGAAAGATCATCCTTGCAAATTGTGGGTAACACTGTGGGGTTTAAAGAAATGACAGCACTGGAGGAGGAAAGCTTTGCGTTTCTCTGGGGACCTGTCATGCTGATCAGGGAAAGCCATCTTTGTACTCTCGCTGGATGGCGCAACAGCCAGTCATACGGACCCGGAGGGAGTTGAGACAGCAGTGGAGGTCCCCTGAATGAAAAAATGACATGGTAAGGATTTGGAACTGTTGCGTGATGTTTCCCAAAAAAAAACTAGCTTGAGTGTGTGGTTGCTACAACAAGCGTTCTTGGGTGGCGCGAGCTTGGTGTAAATCTTTCGCTCCTGCTACATCCATGGAAGTGAATTCAAAAGCAGATACAAGATCATAAACCAGACACTAAACAGAGAATAACATAACTATGGCAAGCTTTTGTACTTGCAGTATTGAGTAATGAACAGGTACACTTCCATTCAAAACCATCTTTAGCAAACAGCAAGTTAATCAGAAAAAAAGCATAAAAAGTGTTTTACAGAAAATTACTCAAAAGCCTCAACAACTAAATAATATGAAATGTTTCAATATTCAGTGTGTTCATCCTTTGCCTTTATTAGTGCCTCCATTAGTGCCTCCATTCTTTTCAGGAGACTCAGTTTTTCAAAGAAATCTGCAGGGATGTTTTTCCACCCCTCTAAAGTTCAGTCTTAAAAGTTGGTTGTGTTTTCTACATTGGGGTCTGGACTCTGTAGTGTCCAGTTCATTGTTCTGAGGATACAAGCAACTTCTTTTTTTAATATTCCAATTTTCTACTCTTTTTATCCATTTCCTTTTCACTGAAACATATTCTTAACAGTTAAACTTGCAGTTTTTTCTTCAGTTCAGAAGTTCTGATGGTGACAGTTTGGTGGTCTACCAGGTTTTGCATGGTAGGTTCATTTTATCTACATCTTTTAGTCATTATAATTTAAACTGCAGTTTTGGAGCCCCCTGTTTTTTCACTATTTTGCTTTTGAGTTTCTCCTATCTTATGCAAATGAATTATTTTAAATCTAATTTCCTTAAAATATATCATAATTAATGAATAACTTGTATTTAATGGCTGTTTTGACTGGATTGTGTAAATGGTGGCTGGTCTTTGACTTCACACAGTACTGCACAGTATGTATATTGGTGTTAACTGGGATGCTGATAGAGAATCCTGTGTAATAAAATACATACAAAATGTTTCAGTTTCAGTCCTGTGAACAGTTATTAGATCACCTGTACTGAGAGAGTAACAAATCTGAGAATGAAGAGGTGATGGTGAATGATGGTGTGCAGTAGGTCTTTTCTTTTTGCTGTAAAGTATGAATCATTATCACAGCAACACTTTACATACAAGTAAAATTAGTTTTTAACATTGGTAAGATGTAGCACACCCTGGGGATTTGACCCCACCTACTCTCAACTGGGGGAGCTATTTCATGGACCTATCGCCTCTTTACTCCTTGTTCCTCTCTTCCCCAGATTTTCTTGGTCATGCTTTGTCGCAGGGGATCATGTTGTCACAGACCCCCAGGACATCGGATAAGAAAACACCACAGATCTGGTGGGACAGGAAAGCAGCAGTCTTGACTACAGTCAGTGTGTCCTGTGTAAGCACTGCTTATGTCTACCACTAGAGGATGATGGTGTACATATAATGCGAAACACATCCTAAAATATGTTACAAAGTACTGTATGTTCCTGACTGTATATATCTAATAGGATTTGCTGTTCTGTATTATTATTATTATTATTATTATTATTATTATTACATAAAAACATCTAAAATGCATGTAAAGAATACTATTAATAACTTTCCTTGCATGATTTCTTTAATACAAAAGGGAAAATAACTGGAGTCTAATTCTAGTCAAATATTGTAGTCAAATATGTTCCTCCCGACTCTTCGTCAAACAAGGAACTTAGGGCATAACTGAAATTGGTTGTATAAATGCATCCACCAATAAATGTCCATAACAACTTTGACTCCATCTATCTGTGTATAAACAAGAAAGACCTCCCCAAAAGGCTACAGTGAAATAGAAAATCAGTCTGACTATAGTAGCCCTCCTTTTTATTCTCACTTTGTTAGCATTGTGCATGCCATGTTCAAAGCTTTTTGTTAAGTTTTGTTTTTTTTATCTCATATATACTCAGCAAATCTCTCTATGTTCTCATATTCAGAGCATAAATGGCTTAATAAACTATCACCACAAATAATCTATGGGGCTACAACATAACAAAATCAGGCCTTTACTAAACATTGTTCAGATACTTTGGTATTGCATCCTGACTTGCTATTTACTCCTACTCCTGTCTCGTACTTTGCATTCAGTTGCAATTATGGCCAGCAATTTAATATGCTGGTGATTTCTAGCATTTATACCATTGGAGTTAATGACTGCCATGTTCACATTTGAACAACTACAGTTAATGTATATATTTAATTTTACATGGTGGCTCAGCTACTTTGCTGCTTAAAACAAACCCTGTTCAAATATATCTAATCTTTAATCCATGGCCCTCTCCACATTTACTTAGACAGAACACATTTAGTTGGATATGAGCGCAACAGAACGATGTGAAGCACGCTGATGGGATTTTTCTTTTTGTTAGGGAGTAAAGCTTATGCTGAGATTGAGTAGTAAACTACAGAAAATTGTTTGATGAAAACTTTTAGCATTTACTTTGTTTCTTTCATTAAAACAACCTTATCACATAATGTAATATTAAGTGAGGTTTATGCAGTTCAAAGCATAGACATTGATATTGACCGGTAGTAACTAAAACTATACGTCAGTAAATAAAAACATACATGAACTACAAATCAAGGGAAAAGTCAGGAAGGACCTAGTTAGGGCATGACCTAAATCTAGCTGAAAATCTAAAACATAAATACATAAATAAATGTTCATCTGCAGTACCCAGGGAAGCTGGCAGAGGCGACTAGTTTTCCAAAGAAAAATGGCGAAATCATGCTGAATTAAGGTATAGCTGGTCGTTGTCGGGGACATCTCAATCGCTTTTTCACTCTTATTATTGACAAATGAGCTCATACCAATAATTATTTAATACCTGAATGTTTATTTTAATTTAGCAAAACTCACTTTTTGTACCAATTCAAAATGACATGGAGAAAATGTTACAACCAAGTCGAGGTTTTTCTAAATTGTTGCTTCACTCTGCTGGTGGTCATGAGCTGAAATACTGAAGGATTCTAATCAGCCTGTTAGGTGAAAAAATGTTTTCTGCCACCCGTCTGGCTTTGCAACGTTTTGGATTTGGACATCCTTATCAGGGATCGGTTCATTAAGGCATTTAGAGATTCGAAATTGAAAGCAAGGCATTATTTTACATTCAAAGTTTGTACACTGTGTGTATTGGGAAACAACGTGTACTGATATTGACCCTTAGTGTGATCAGCGCCATCAAAGGCCAGCTGGCCTGATGCACATGTTTTGGCTATGCCTCTCCCCAACCCCTTTCTTGCAGTCCATTTTCGAGGACTTTTCATTAATTGCCAGGAAACAAACAGAACCATCTCCACTGACTGCACTTGAAATCTCTCTGAATGAGATGCACATGTGGATGTATCTCACTAAAGCCCTTGCATTTTACACACTATTAGCTAGACGACTCATTCTCTTATTTTGGAAGTGATGTTCTCCCCCTTCCTTTGATCTTTAGTGGAAGGACTCAATGAGCTGTATACACTTAGAGAAAATCAGACACACAAAAACAGGGGAGACACAAACATTCCATCAAACATGAGACCTCTTGTGACCTTTTTCTCTGATTACCAAACCTTTAGTCTTTAGACACCCCCTTGTCCTCTTAAGGTGATTAAACTCTACTAGATAGCAGTAAACTATGCCCCTATCTGTAACCTCAACTATTGTAAAGTGCACAGTTTATTATATTATTGCTTATTTGTTTACTTCAATTCTTATTTATTTTTTTCATTATATGGTTCTTATAGTTTAAAATATTTGTGTACTATTATACTTTTTCATCCATCTTCTTTTTGAGTAGGTTTGCATGGGTGGGGATGGATAAGATATTGACATCTTGATATATACTCACCGGCCACTTTATTAGGTTCAGTAGCTTGTTAGCACAAATAGCTAATCAGCCAATCACACGGCCGCAACTCAATGCATTTAGGCATGTAGAGGTGGTCAAGACAACTTGCTGAAGTGCAGACCGAGCATCAGAATGGGGAAGAAAGGGGATTTAAGTGGCTTTGAATGTGGCGTGGTTGTTGGTGCCAGAAGGGCTGGTCTGAGTATTTCAGAAACTGCTGATCTACTGGGATTTTCATGCACAACCATCTCTAGGGTTTACAGAGAACGGTCCGAAAAAGAGGAAATATCCAGTGAGCGGTCAGTTGTGTGGACGAAAATGCTTTGTTGATGTGAGAGGTCAGAGGAGAATGGGCAGACTGGTTCCAGATGATAGAGAGGCAGCAGTGACTCAAATAACCAACCAAAATCTCTGCGGAACGTTTCCAACACCTTGTTGAAAGTGTGCCACAATGAATTAAGGCAGTTCTGAAAGCAAAAGGGGGTCCAACCTTTCACTAGCAAGGTGTACCTAATAAAGTGACCAGTGAGTGTATGTTTTATGTGCAGTCATTTATGTGCAGTCATAATTTAATTATTTATTTAATTGTTTCATGTAATTATTATCCTTGTTCATAACCTTCTTGCACAAATAAAGTATATACATATATAGTATATTAAAGATCTGGAGATCCCTATGTTTAAGAAATGATCACTACTTATGCCCTATTTATGTTCCAGTAGAAAGTGCTTAAGCTTGAAAGGGTTTGCCCCAGTCCAGGCTGTACGATGCTACAATATTGTCACACATGCAAGGCGAAATTAATCCTGTGCCAATATAAAAAAGTTCAGTTGCATGCATATGATAGACCTTCATGTGCACACATGTGAACATCATTCAAATATTTTGTCCAAATGCCCACAGTAGTGAAATATTCAGTCAGTAATTTGTGAGTGTGGTGTGTGTAATATCTAACATTTCCCCTCTTCTTGTGGTGATCCTGGACTATTGTGGAAAACATAAATCTATGCATTTCACAAAATAGCTACGTGTTTTACTTATTGAGATATGTACTTTTAAAAACCATGAAGTGTTAATGTAGATTTTATCTAAGTGCTAAAAAATGTTTACGCTACAACACCCGCAACTTTAACGGCAAAACGTTTACATGCTCCCAGAGGAATTAAAGGTTAAGAAAAAGGAAATGACTTTGATAATATTGTATAGTATCAACACACATTTCATAAATTGAAATGAACACACACACGAATACACGCATGAAGAACCAAGTCCTGCTAATATTTGGAATATATCCTTTTTTTATTCCAAATGATTTACGTCTCTATATATTTAACTTTAGAGGGTGGTGGCCCTCCTACATAACCCCACATTTTATAGCAATAATAATAACAATATAATCTGAATTATTTTCATTTTTCGCAGTTATGGCTGGAACAGAAATATGAGAAACTCAATAATAGAAAGGGCAAAACAAACAAAAACAGATTACTGGCATACCAAGGAACACGCTCTCATTCACATGCTCACACACACGTACAAAAACACTCTCACCCAAGCATGAAGCAAAATGTATGCACTTTCATAATTTAGCCTGACCAGACTGATTCCTACATTTGTTTACCACAGATTTTTGGGTAATGTTCATCTGTTTTGTAGCAGCTTAAAGTACACCTCACCATCTTTACAGATTACAATCATTTTTGGTAATAACAGCAGTACTGCAGTAATACCAGTATCAGTCACTCTTCCGTCATGTCACAGCAATGCATAGGAGGTGAAGTCTGACCCCTTTTATTGTGTTTACCTTACAGGCTTTACCTTTGGGAAACCCACCCTGCCTTTTACCATCCAATCATTTTAGGGGTAGATCCAGCTGTTTGGGCAGAAATCGAGGGACAGAAAATTAGATGAAGTGATAAAATGTCCACTAACCAAGTTAAAAAATACATTTTCAAAAAAAAACTACTGTCCACAGAAACACAGAGACAGGAAAGGGACAGGAAATAAAAAGGAAACAAAGAAAAAAAGAAATTAAGCCGGGAGGAAAGAAAACGGGAATGCTAGAATACTTGTTTTCTCCAACCCTTGGACTTTTGGAGTGAGTTCTTCTGAGTTACAAAAAAAGAAGAGTTAAAACCCACGTCTCGGTCCACGCAAGTCACTTGAATTTTGTGTAGTACTGCATGGTCCTCTTGGGGGTTTAAGGTTTAGCTCAAGTCATCCAGTTCACAGTTATGGAAGAGAAAAGGAGGAACGCGAACCCCAAAGGTTGGAAGCCATATTCCACTATGATGTCTGGAACAGCAATGTTCTCCTCCAGGGCTTTTGCTCTCTGACATGTTGCATAGTACAATAATCATGAAGACCAAGGTTACATGATTCTGGATGGGTCGGCCCCCACTTTTGCATGATCAGAGTGGGATGTTATTGAAGAAAGTTGGTCCAGTTTGTCTTTCTCAATCTTGAAAACATGAAATATCCCATTACTCTCAGGTCCCTGTTTCTGTGCTGGTTTCTTTTCTTAAAATATCTTTACAGCTTTCTCCAAAATGTGTAATTTCTGTTGTGGTCCAATCAGAGGTCAGAGCGATCTGATTCCTCCGTAATTGACATCAGTTTAATGTTTACCTTTTGCACAATTTTGCACATAGTGCAGCCTGTTGCCCGCAGACTCAGTCCTGCTTGCAGAGCAGATCTGTGGTGGGTGTTTTTGTAGGCGGAACAGGCCGCGGAGGGGGCGTGGGCTTAGGCTTGGGCCGGCGGGGGCTGGTGGAGCCCCCTCCTTCGCTGTCGGTGTTTGTGTTAGAGGAAGACGGGGGTGGAGGAGGGGGCAGGCGAGGAAGGGACGAGGTAGCGGAGGCTAAGGGTGGGATGCGTGAACAGGAGGACGAGGCAGAGCGGAGGCTCTGGATCCGCCGACACTCTTGGCACACACGCACATGAGTGCAGCCACGAGGTGGCGCCGGGGGGAGCATGGGAGCCAATGGGGCAGGGGGAGGGGTGCTGGGCATGTTGGCCCCCAGAGGGTCCTCCAGCAGACGCTGTGGACCTGGGCCTACGTCAGAGGGACCCCCGCCTGCACCAGCTGGTCCTGCTGCAGCTCCAGCCAGCGGTCCTGGTCCTGACCCACTGTAGAGCTTACCGTTGCTGAGACGCATCTCGCGCACTAGCCTCACGGGTCGTGGGGCACCCAGGGGAAGGCGGGTGGGATGCCGGAGGATTCCGTGGGAGGACAGTGGCCGCCGTCGCCGTAGACGAGAACTCTTCTTACAAGAAATAGCGTTTCTGAACTCTGTCATCATCTCCTGACACACTGAAACCTAAGGACAGAAGAAAAGACAGAATACAATGAATATAAAAGAAAAAAGCAAAGAAATAAAGGAAAAATCACTTGCTTGCATTCGAAGTGCTACTTAATATGAAGCAAAAATTAGAGTATGAAGAGGAAAATTACAATTCAAAATGATACTTGTTGTAACATTAAAGCGTCTATATCATGGAAAACTGGATTTTTTCACATTTCTGAAATTTAAAAGGGTGTCATGTAGTACTTAAACATTGTTTAAAGTTTCAGAATGTACCATTTAATCTCCAGCCCATAAAGTCAACACATGGAAACTAAGCTGCAATCCTATTTTTGTGATGTCACTAAAACAAACTTATTTACATATATTTGCATCTTCAATCTACAGCAGTTTAGTTACGCTTTCATTTACACTGAAGTTATAACATACGTTTTTCAGTTGAATAAGGCACACACAGGGGTAATTCCATGAATTACAACTGCTTTTGACACATAACCCACACCACCTTTATAAGTAAAAGAAAGTAAAAAAAATGTGGAATTCTGCAATATTGTGATGTAGTCATACACTGTAAAAGTGGCACATCTGATCCACTTCAAAAATACTTCATGTGGTAACAATTTAACTAATTTTATTCAACCTAAATAAATACTTTGAATGAACGATTCAGTCAGTGCAGTTTTTCAAGTAAAAAAAAAAACTAGTTCAATTATACACCTCATCCATATTGTTGCTGTCAAATGAATTATTAAAGAAATAAACAAGCAAACAAACAGTCCATTCAGAGATATATTCACTACAAGCTTCCAAACGACATGGGGATTAGGTACAATTTCACTATGCAGTTTCATAGACAAAGATCAGATTATTGTGCACAGCAGACATGACGAAAAACAGAGCAGCAAATTTCACCTGGTTTTGTGACTCTGTCACAAATCACTGTCTAGCCTCTGGGGTAAAAATGTGGACTGTCTAGGGAGCCTGAGGACTAGTTTAAAAACCCATGCTCTAATCGACAGGTCCGGGAATATGTAACCCTTGCCTTGCACATTGTAGTGTTCTCTCTGCTTTAATCGACCCAATTCAGCTCAGGCTTCTAATTGAGCTCATTAGTTGGATCAGATGTGGTGGGAGCAGGGAAAACACTAATATGTGCAGGTCAGGAGGTACTGCAGGATCAGGGTTGTTTTATATATTGCTCTTTACACCGTTTAGATGCGCTGTGAAAGAAATGAAGATAGTGATTTATCAACTCAGTCATCTCCTGACACACTGAAACCCAAGAAAAGAAGAGGAGAGCGAAAAAAATATTACACAAATGTTACACACGTATTTTTACAGGAGAATTCATGGTAAACTATTACTCTATAAATACTAAAACCTAAGAAAGGAAGAAAAAGAGGGAGAACCAGGGCTCAGAGGGAGAACCAGGGCTCAGAACCAATAAAAACATATTTGATGTTATGATCAAAATAAGTCCAAATGCAAAGTAACAAACTGTCAATAGTGCAGATTCCCTTTTAAAAAATACATAGACATGCTAGCAGGATGGAGGGTTTCTTGGATCATACCTGATAAAACCAAATGCTGTGAGATTGTATGAAAAAGCACAAAAGGCATTCAGGCCTGTTGTCTACAATGCAAAAGTTCATACACTAGTTTCAACAGTTGTGCTGATTTTCAAATACAAAATAAAAAAATCCACTGCGGATTTAGGTTTTAAGGAGAAAACCTTCAATTTTAATGCACAATTTCTATTTACTTGCTAAGTTTAACATATTGGTAAAAATAAAACATAATATATAAAATGTGCCATAAATTTTCACAGGCAGTATTTTATGTTTCATTTTTTAAATATGTTGATCTCAGCAAATAAACATGAACTGTGCATAAAAAATGTGCAAAGGTGTGTTCTCTGTAGATGTGTTAACGTATTTTCACTCAAACCTTTGCATATGGCTGTTTAGGGTGTGATTAACGCATGAATTTCAAGCCTAAGCACAAAAATATCTTACACGTTATATAAATCTTGTAAAAAAAATATTTGTTGAATGAATTCTTGAAAGATGGCTTGTTAATGTAAAAATGTTTTAAGGTAAAACATAAATAATAAGCTAGTGGGTTACACAGAATAAAAATGAATATTATTAACCAGATACATGTACAAATGAATCAATCAATGTTTCTGTTCCACAAATGATTGTTTTGGTACATTTTTGTTATTTGTGGTTGTCATTTTTGTTTCCAGAACTGGTGTGAACCCTGGAAAGAACAAGAAAAGGACAAAAGATGAATGAGGAAGGATGGAACAAAGGGAAAAGAGTACGGGTAAAGGGGAGGCCAGGAAGAATGGAGAAAGGACAAAGTCTACAAAATCATCTGTTTTTCTTGCGTATAAACAACCTACATTCTGTATGTTATCTAGTAAACTGCAAAGTGAGCACACGCTAAGATGGACCATCACCCTGCAACACATTCTGCCATGCCAAAAACACCTCAGCCCACATAAAGAAACAGCATTCCACACCTTACAGCACAACCACAAGAATATACTACACTCACCCACACTGGAGAGACATGTACACACTTACAACACACAGAATCAGCGGGTATAACAACCTACTGGTGCATGTCTGTGATTTCGGCCAGGGCAGGGGTGAGGGCGTACCTCATCAGTCTCCGCCGAACGGCGTGTGGACCACACGAATTCCATGATGGCCACAAACACTGCGATTATCAGACCGCAAATCAGGACCACAAAGATCCCACCGATATTCTCCATACCCAGACCTAAAGGACAAAAGGAAGTCTTTTATCGTATACAGGCAGAGGACATACAGAAAAATGAGTGGAACCATAAGCGCAGATGCTTCCAGACAGGTGTACCACATGATACAGCCATTAACATCCTACTATGCTCTGTGGGACATAGAAAGTTGCTGAACATGCTCAGCTGACTTTGATTTTGGATCAAGACTGCAAGTGGAAATATTTGAATGATTTGGAAGAGGGTTTGGCAGTCAGGAGCTCCAGTCACAAAAACTGGCTAGTGTTTCAACAGGAGCAGTGACCACAATGACGTCTAAAGTGACATCTGTTTTGTAATAGACAATCCCAACTTGTCCTCACATACATAGATTTTACATGAATTATGCCTAATCCAGGCAGATGTTTTGGCAGTGAGGCAATAAAATAAAGTATGCAGTAGGCTAATGAGCCAGTGGTTGTCCTCATAGGTTTAGTCTGAAACCATTAAAGAATACGCGTTCCTTTTCAGATGGTAAAGTAATGTATTTGTGTAGTGTGATCATTTTCATAAAATGCTGGCTGCTTGAGCTCAAAAGTATTGCAGTATGTGAGCTTCTGCTTCACCAGGGTAAGCTATGCTTTATATTTCAGGGAAAGAATTATTTGCTAGATCAGTAGAATAAAGCAAATACATGTTGCAGCATTTAGTACTAGATTGCACAGTTATTAGTATTATGATTGTTATCTGTTTTTATCATCATTGCTGAGATTATTATTTCATGCCTATCAGACATGAGCTTGTACATCTATGGCAAAGATGAAGCTGAAAACTGTCGGTCAAATTTATGTGCATTCATTTTACGACACAGATTTGACCCATAGGCAACCTCAGTAAGAGTACATTTACTGTCCACTTCATGAGACATACCTACATTGTTGGTACACCCTGCAGGTGTAATGTTACAGACTATAACTCATCTTTGTCAATGCACAATGTGTGTGTCAGTCATCCTCTAGCCTTTCATCAGGGGTCAGTTTCTGACCACAGGACCACTGTTGGCTAGATATTGTTGGTTTGTAGACTATTCTCAACCCAGCAGTGACTGTGATATGTTTAAAATCCCCAACAATGCTGTTGTACCTGATATACCCATATTAGCATAACATACACTTCCATATCGATATGACTGCAGCACTGAGAATGGTCCACAATTCAAATAATATCAGGTCAGTGGTGGTCCTATGGTGGTCCCTTTCCACTGAAGAATGGGGTAGAGGGTGGCTAATAAATTAAGCACTAGAAGATGGGCTACAGTGAGTACCTGTACAGAAGGTGTACCTGCCGAAATGGCCAATGATGGAGTATTTCATATGTTTCCTGTTATTTTGTACACTTCCCTATCAATACCACTAAAATTAGATATCTATATCTAACATTAGTACAAGTATACAAAATACATCATCCAGCTCTACTTTAACCTAACAAAACTGTATTTTGACCTCTCAGTTTCCACAAAATGAAGTATGTAACTTTGTAAGTAATTTTCAAGGTCAGGACAATCCTGTTTGATAGCTTTCACACACACACACACACACACACACACACACACACACACACACACACACACACACACACACACACAAACTGGCCATTTTTGTTCACATATAAAACAGTCACAAACAAGTAATTTAAACTCTTTAAATGCTTTTCATAAACAAATGTGTAATAAGTAATACCACATATATTCATATATAGTCGCTAAAAATCCATTTTGTCAAAAACCTTTTTAGCATAATTTGAAAATGTATAGATTGTGTTAACATTTCTTGATAAATCAACAGAAAATCTTTTTACATCCACTGTTTTTTCTTATGATATGAGGCTTTGTTCTGGCAGTGAAGAGATGCAGTATAAAGTTGCAGCTTTTTAATATGGGCCCAATTAATGATTAGCAATGTTTAAAAAGTATATTTTAACACTTAACAATGATTAACCAGTCATGAAGGATAATTACTTACACATCTAGTAGAAGTAGCAGGACAGTAAATAAGTATCAAATAATGAATTTATCATTAACAAACCACGATTAATGATCAAGTTTATGTGGTCATGTGAAAACTGATTATTCATATGTCACTAAGAAAATAGTTAAATAATTCTAATTCCACCATTTATCACTGCACTGTCATTAAGTAACAATTTAAGATGGTGTGTATTTGGGCTCATTACCGTTATTTATTTTCAGCATCGGAAAAAAGCAGGAAATACATTTTTACCAGAAACTTAAACATAAAGACTAAGTACATTATCAAATTTATCAATACTTAATTTGTCCACTGTTTGTTTGTCTACCTGCTGCCACTTTAACCCTTTTCCCCTGTTATCATCATTATTATTAGAAGTATTAGTTTTGTATTATTTGTATATGTATGTCTTTGTGTTTTTTTTTCCTTTTCTTAATGCTTAAGTACAGTGTATTCTTCATTTGTTTATGCCATATTTAAAATAAGCCAGATAAAAATACTCTTGAAAAAGGGTATAGAGAAAATTTAACTCTTAACAACTATGCAAGACCTGGTAGACCACCACAACTGTCCCCATCAGACAAACAGCACTTAAAGTTTTCATCTTTGAGGGAAAATCAAACTCTTCAGATCTGAAAAAGTCCACAACTCTTTTGTCCATTCTTTCACCATAAGAAAAAAAAAACATTATTTAGTTATGTAGGTTCAATTTTGCTTTAACATCTTTGAATTCTTCTGTTAACATAAACCTTCATTGCCTCAGGCTTGAGATATTTTTGCCAACTAAACATTCCCCACGAGAAAAGAGTGATTTTATAAATATCCTTATTTCTGCCCTTGAGGATAAACACTGATATCTAAGGTGGGTAAACAAAACACGTACCCTAGCCTGAAGCTATGCATTACTCAATGACCCTCTTTTTCAAACACCCATAAATCACAATGTTACATTGCTTTTTTAGACACAGTGAAATGCTGAGCTTTTGTAAGTTGCTCATGTTTCTCTAGTTCTAGTAGTTTAGGGTGTTCCAAGATGAAGTGTAAAGGCAGCTCATCATTCCAAATAACCATTAAACAAATTACTACAACAGTCTCACATTGATTTCCTAGATCCCCTGCCTTTTTACAGCCCTTAACACCACTGTGCTCAAAAAAGATCTGCACCACAGGGACACAGACACCCCTTTAATTACTGATTTCAGCTAATATAAGGGACAACCATTGCTGACACATGTCTCCATATAAAATCTTCATAGAAAAGCATTACTAATAAAACAGGATGCTCTGGAGCTGCTGCACGAGTCGAAGGTTACCATGCCTAAAGCACACTAATGCTCTGGCTGTGTGCAATCAGTTTCAACATCTAGTGTAAAGCCTTCCTGGGATAGTTGAGGCTGTTAGTACAATAAAGGAGGACCAACTCCTCCTTTGATCCCTTGATTTCAGAAGAAATGCAGGATCAGCAGCTGTCTACAGACTTTTGGACATATAGTTTATGTCCATTTTAACATATTCACCTCTTTTTCAAACATTTATTTTCATTTATTTCTCCATTAGTTAATGTAGGCCATGACCATAACCATTCAGAGGATTTCATATAAGCTTATGTTAAACACTTTTGTCCATCCTAAGAAACCTCTGAAGCTGCGGCATCATTTATTGTTGTAATCAACAACACATCTACATAAGGAGTGTAAGCTGTTTTTCACTATGGGGAAAATGAAGTTTGGTAAACAGAAGTGCTCCAATGCCGATATGTCACAGGATCAACTGAATTATTTTTTGAAGTCATTAAGGAGTTAGAATACGAATATTATTAGATGCAAGCTAATGCTTCTTACTGAACTGACGCGCAACTTCACCAAAATACCCCACACAAACTGAGAAACTATCAAATGTGGTGGGTAAGTTGCTTCAGCAATAGCAGGCTACAGTTTGAACAGCTGGTATTATATAATAGTGTTGTAGGTAACAGTAGTAAATGTAGGTTAATGGTCAATTAAATGCAGAGGAGTGTTATCCTCCTGCAAGCATGGATGCAGCAATAGTCGTATTTTTGATTCTTAATGACTTTATAATTTAAAGGACCCAGTGACATTCAGGGGAAAAACTGTACACAAGCCATTTTCCCCAAAAAAACATGTCGCAACAGCAGTGATGTTCAAGATCAAGAATTCTTAATATGGCACGTTGTTGATTAAAACGTGATGCATGATTTCAGTGGACTATAACTGATGCAAATTATAATTAAGAATATGAAAATATAAATCCCATAAATCTTGCCCATATCTGCTGTTCTCATTCTTAACTGTTCATATATTATATGTGTGCGTGTGTGTTCATATATTGTGTGTGTGTGTGTGTGTGTGTTGTGTGTGTACAAATACAGATACTATTCAAATGTGCTTTTTGGAGTTTGTAACAGACAGTGTAGCAGCGAATGCTGCAGCGCCTGCATTCACTCCCACAGCAAGAGGAAAGGTAAAAATACATTGAGGTTGAACAATGCATCGGGCAAAAAGCACAATGCACTCGTCACATAATTTCACTCACTCTATCCAAACAAACGTGACTCATGCATGCAGCTCGAACCCTGCCTGAAATATCTCATTTCTTTGGTGAGAGAGAGACTTCCGTGCATGGAAGCAGACCTGGTATGGGGACCCGCACTGCATCTGTAGTAGTCTGAACGCATTCAGAACGTGTGTTCCTATAGCCAGGCTTCAGTGGACGGACAACTATACAGATAAGCTTCCAGGAAAGCAGCAAATTAGTTGTAAAATCATAACTTATCGTTTTACATACAATAATGAAATTATGCCTAATTCCTGGCTATTATTGTTTCCATGTATGCTTATTAAAAGTACAGACAGATGGAGCTTGATATTTTTACAGCTCTGCTTAGGCTAAACAGGCCATTTCCATCAAATCATGCAGCACATTTTAAAGAGCCAATCAGAATAAATCTCATACATTAAACATGATCCAAGTACTGCTTGCTATTTAATGAAATATAATTTTGATTAAAGAACAGTAACAGTAACATTTATATACTCTCATTGCTGTTGCTTTTCACAAAATAGAAACATGACTGCTCAGATTCTTACAGTAATTTTTTTACAGAGATTACATTCACAGTTCTATGTATTTGCTTATTATAGGCTTTATCCTATTTTTGTAGCCTGTGTTTAGGCTTTTTTGCTTGCATCCATAAACAGAAAAGGCAAGCTCTGCTACTGATGTGTTATTTTCAACAGTCAGTGACTCACACTATGTATTTGTTTTATATAAAATTGTGTCAATTTGTTTCATGTTGGTTATCATTTATAATTTTTTTATGTAAGGCATTTGAGACACTTTTCTGAGCTCCATTTTCTTACAGACACCACTGGCTATTAAATGTCAAACTGTCTAAAGCTTTATTTTTCATAATGTTCTAATATTTATTTCATGGATTTATTTAAGTGTGCCTAAGAGTTGCATTCTTGAAAATTTTCACATTACAAATGTCAAATTTATGGCAAATGAATATTGGTCCCAAATATCGATTATTGCCATCACTGGTTACTAATCATCGGCATTGACCCTGAATGAACATACTGGTCAACCCCTAGTTAAGACTAGAACTGTGGTAGTGATGTAACACTTTCAGACAGAATTGTGATGAAACTGTGATATGATAAAATGATAACATTGGTGATTTTATAATTATTACTATATAAAAGTGGAACATGTAGAACTGACACTTTAATCACATCAAATCGTTTAAAATCAAATTAAGTAAAACTGTTTGGCTGTTTGCATTTTGACTGAGCTTTGCTGGCTGTCGATACTTGCATGCAACATATTTCTTCAAATCTATGAACATAGTTCTTACACAAGAACTATGCACTAGATTCTAAAACCAATGTGAACACCATCACAATGAAAATGTCTGGCATCACTGGCCTTCAACATGCAGCAGTATCTTTGACGTGCTCAACTCAAAGTGCCATGGTAATATGGACTTTGTCCATTGTACCCATTCTAATTGCATCAAATGAAGGTGTGAAACGTATGATTCACCTTTAGCGCGATGATCTTCCTCTTTGGGGCACTCCCCACCCTCCCACCACCTGCGCTTAAGGATCTCCAGCCTGTTGTTCTCCTGTAGCTGCAGCACCCCCAGAGTTATCTCATCTCTGAATGGAGAGCCTGAGATACAGATGGGAAATAACCAGGAATTACATTCAGCCTTTCAAATGATCCTTGCATGTTGATCAGACATCAAATAATGGCTAGAATGCAAACTAAGCATCTTACCTGCTTATTTGAAAACATGCTGTGAGTGCACCAAAAGGTTTTTTACATAATTGCTTTTAAACAATATGTAAAGCAGTGACAAGCATTTATTTCAATTTAAGAAGCAAACACTGGCTAAATCGTTTATTCCTTAGCCAATCAGAACATCTGCACAAGCACTAGTGTATCTGTGAGTATACACAGGTATATGGTATATACCAACCTCTGAGGAGACTAAAAAGCTGCTAGAAATCAATAATATAATAGTGTATCTGTGTGGCTTATTTCACATATCAAAAACGTTGCTTTTTTTCCATTTTCAAATAAAACCTTTATTTTCAGATTTTTGAACTATTTTTGAACTACTCAAAAAACACTCACATGAGCATGTCTGTAGAGTAAAAAGCGATAAGCCTCAGAAAGAACAATTTTGAGCATACAGCAAAATACAGTGTGTGAAGCTGAAGTTGACATTTTCTAAGAAAGTGACGAAGGTGTGTTGCAAACACAGCAGGCCTTGACTTGCAGGCTGGACACAGATTCAAAATCCGATTTTTTGCGTGAGTTTGTTTACATTGTTTGACTTGTTTAATGGTCATAAAGTCACAGCTAATCTTTGAGGTATTTTAAACATTGCAATTTAGGTGCGGATGGGACCTGATTCTTTCCTTCTTTTGAATAAATAAGTAGCTGTTCACATCAAATACATGAATAAATTATTTATAAGAAAATGTTACACACATTTATAGATGACTGTTCAAAAGTTTGGAATCATTTTTCATATGAATAATTGAGCTTATTTTATTCAATGCTAACATGTAATGCAGTGTAGACTGATAAGGTAGATACCAGAAGTTGAACTCAAAATAAATGTTTTGGGAACATTAACTTAAATAAGTTAAAGCAGCACTATGTAGTATTGTCTTTGTTAAAACAAGAAGCATTACTGATTCAGGAGAAAAAAAAACTAAAATATGGTCTGCATGCACTGCTGAAAGTGTCCCTGTAAAGCCTCAATTAAGAAGTTAAAAGTCAGAGGCGTCAGGCTGGATTTTTTGGCCCATATCATCTATCTTTACATATTAACATTACAGGCAGTAACTAAAAAGGAGGTCAAATTCAGTGTTCAGGGCTCAAATGCAAAGTCAACATCAATACTGATGAAGATATGACGACAATGGTGAATAACTCACTTCTTTTGCAAATTTTGAAGGGGTTCTATTTCAAAACCTTTTCAAAGTGCCCAAAGTTTCATCTGCTTGTGGGGATCCAAAACACAACAGGAGCAACAAAATGTTTGTTGCACACTGTACGTAATTAAACATTTCTACCAGGGAGGTCTCCAAATCCCTAAAGCTTACAAAGTAGAGTTTTAATATAATTTTCCATATATATTCAAAATATATGGCAATCATTTATTTACTGTATTTACATCTATTTACTGTAACCTAGATACCCTGTCATGGACTGGCGAGCTGTCCAGGGTGTATCCTGCCCTCTGCCCAATGACTGCTAGATAGGCTTCAGCTCCCACCCCCATTACCCAGAAGGATAAGCAAATAATAAGAATAAGAAATTACTGAATAATTTCACCTGTTTAAGTTCAGGAACATTCAGACGGCACAGAAGCGAGAGCATTTTTTAAATCATAGTGCAATTAATAATCAGGTTTTATTTCCAAGAATAAACAGTAGGTATGGCCTGTGGCATTTAATTAGGCAACATTGTTTTTCAGCTGCCAGGCACAATCATCCTTATTTAAGCAACTCAAAGACAAGGTGTTCTAAAATGTCTATCCTACGGGCTCAGCGGTGGCAACACCATCTGGGCTCCAGGTTGCCATGGAAGCGGCTGGGGGTGTCCATGGTGACCATCCTCTTGATGAATGAGTGGGTGAGAGGATATTATCGCCAGGCACCAGAGCTTTGGGTGGCAACCAGGGGATGTCAGCTAGAAGGAGGGGGGGAATGGGGATGAGGGGGAGGGGGGAAATTGAGTGTTTGCACTCCTGCAGGGAAAAACACGGTGTGGTGTGAGGATAGCCTTTGAAGATGGTGGTAACTCCTGACTTCCTGGTCTCTCATTTCGAGAACAGTAATAGGATGATGTGATTAAGAGGGCACAGAGATGTTTTTAGGCAGTGCGCAAAAGGGCAGTGGGGGTTGGCTGAGATTTGCGATAATGTGACTGGAGTTGGAATTGCTCTGGCAAACAGTAAGAAGATCAAAAGCATGTATTATTTCATCATGTTTCTCTGCCACTGTGCATAGTTTTGAGATTAACGGCATTACTTTAAAGATAACAATTGAGCTTAAACATACTTTGTCTGCCAGTAATGGAGTAGTCAACCCTTCTTATAAAATGGGCTTGAGATTTTTATTTTTTTTATGAACACACATTATGATGAATTACGGTAAACAAAATACAGTTTGCAATGATTGTTAGATTGCTATCCCATTATATTTACACCTTTATATAAGAATAAGTGCTAATGTACATTATCTAAATTTGTCTTTCCAAGAAAACTGCCAGTTATTTAATGATAACCAGGATAACCATTTTAACTGTCAGTAAGCTCCTTTTAGATGAAAGCTGGTTGTAGCACAAGAAATACTCAGATTAACAAAATACTTGCTTGCTCATGGTAATAAGAACACAAAAATGCTATGTGTTTATGGAAAGTGATTTAGGGAAGATTTACTGCAAAACTATTTATTGTATTTATGCATATGACATTATACAAATAAGACAACAAAGAGCAAATACATTTAAACACACTGTGCAAAAATAAGAAGTCAACTTATTATTTTAACCTTTGATCTGTGTTTCCCTCATTATACTTAGGTCAGGGTTTACTGGTGATAAACCTCTTTTCCCTTTACATCCATGTGTCCTTGGTGAATATACAATCTACAATCAGTATTCAAATAATAAATAAATAATCATGATTATTAAAACTAGGTCCTCAGCGTCTAAGGAATTTCTAATTAAGTGATAACAATATCACAAAAAAAAGGTAGTGAAGCTTTATGGTAGTAAAGATGAATATTTTTTAGCCTTATTAAACTAAACAAAGACACCAGTTCTTGTAAAAGACATTTAGTAGTAGTTGCACAGGGACTCTTTCAGTAAAGAGACCTGACACTGTGCAGCAGCCAGGCCTTTTCTGAAGGGCTGGAAGGCCTTGAGGGTTCCCCAGTGCCGAAACAACTACTTGGGTATTCATATTCAGGTTTTGCAGATGCACGTTTTTTACATATTCAAGTTTAAGCAAGAATACTGCATTATACTTTGCTACAATGAAACATGAACACCTTAGTGTTGGCCTGTTTTCAAGATGTGGCAAGTGACAGATGTAAAGCGACTGAGAAATCAACTGTAACTAGGCTGACTACTCTAGCTGGTATTTGCTGAAATTAAAATAATAAAAACATATTTCTATTTAGTAGTGTTCTAGTGTCATTAGTTTATTTGAAGGGTTAGTCTTAGTTGCTTACACACAGTGACCATAAGATTTCTCTTGGCTATAATATCAAGACACTGCTCATTTTTAATTGATCTTTATGCTACTAAAATTTTAAAAGACTGTTAGCACTAAAGCACCACTTTACTATGTTTGCATATTTTAATGTTATTATCAGGCAAAAAGCATGTTTTTTGTTCCTTGCGGTTATTTGAATATCTGTTCTTGAACCCCAGATACTAGTATATCGAAATAAGTCAGAATACCCTACTACCATCATCCAGCACCTACTCACTTTCACTGATTTGCCATTCACCAAGGGCATGCAGCAATCTTACACATCACCTTCAACTGGAGCTCCTCCACTACCAATCACAGTGTCACCACTGCGTACTCTGGCTTACCCACTTTGTTCTTATTCTCACTGGTCATTTCTGCAGGTATAAGTTGTCAGGGTGCATAGTTACATATGGCGTCGATAGCTTTATTTCTAAAAAGTGCACCAATATTGTATGTGTACCTGACGGTAAGTGTACTATGTAAACTAGCAACTCAGTGTATCAATTCTTTACATCTTTTCTATCCCTTTATGCTCAACCCTCTCTCTGCTTTGCTTTCTGCTAAAGCTCTTAAATCAGAATCTCTGTGCCCTTCCACAGTGCTCTCCTCTTTAAAACCAGTAACCAGTTTTTCAAAACTTCACTGATGCTGCTACCCTTAGCTTGACTATCAGCACCTCTTGGCTTACTCTCACCTCTAGTTTTAAAACTTTCTTGACCTTTATCTGTAACTCCCTGGCTGTCTAGAACATCATTTGACTCATATGCTCTCCAATCTATCAGAACTCAGAGCTGACAGGAAGTGGAGAAGATCCACGTTTCCAAAACACCTTGTAATGCAACACTGCAAATCTCCTTCTCCTCCTTCATTACTGCAGAAAAACCTATTTACAGTTTGGCACAAATGTTTCTAAACCACATAAACTATTCTCTGTGTTTTCTTCTATCCTTAATTCCCTTTCTCCTATTCCCACATCCTCTAACACTACAGACCAACTCCATGCCACATTTTGAACAGAAGGTCATCAACATGTGCAAGCCCTTCAGTCATTCTGTCAAGAATAATACACCCCATCTACACTTCTCCAGGAGATATCCAATCATCTCATACCTTTTGAGATATATGATCAATATTTCACTGACAAGTAAAGTTGCAACCATCTTCAAATCGGCTTTAGCTTCTCTCTTACTGAGGAAGCCTACCTTCAAGCTGAACATAGCTGGAAAATATCGACCTGTCTTTCTGCTCTCATTTCTGTCTAACACCCCAGACCAGGATATTGATATGATTCCATCTCCGAAAGAACAGTCTTTTGGATACCCAGCAGTAAAATGACAAGGTCCTTGCTAGCTCTATACTATGGCTTCCATGGTTCAGAAGTGGCAATGCAGGTCCTCAACTCAATCTCAAATCTACCAAAAGGTAGATTATTTTCTTAAAGCAATGAATAGTGCCCTGATGCCAGATATACTTGACCAGCTTTAGTTTTGTACTGGAACATTATTAACAAGTGATGGAATCTTAAACTGCATACTTAAATCTAGTCTTGCAAGGTCAGAAATAACTAAATTTGTTATTATAACACTGAGTTTGTGGACAACCTGTAATTTTCTTTGCTGGATTGTGGCAAAATCTTTTGCTAACAAGGGTACACCCCTCTAAACCTCATCTCCAAAATCATCTCACATGGTTGTCCCCAGATGATAATTACCTGCTGTTAATTAGCAAAGGTACTTTCTCTAGATAGACAAAGCACATCTTGTAAATCGCTCTGGAAAAAAGTATCTGCTAAATGCTGTGAATGTAAATGTAAATGTTACATGCAAGACTTGTTTAAATCACCAGGTTGGTGCTGTTCTACAGGAGAAGGCAAAAACATTCCTTTGGTTTCACTGTAAGTTAATGTGATGTTTATTCCAAGCCATTTTAGAGCACTTCTATTGATACATTCCCCATGAAGGTTTCAGACAATTTAAGCAGCAGTTCAAATGATGTATAAACATTTAAGAAACACAAAAAAATCCTTTTTTGTTTGTTTGTGTCTGTACAGCAACGATATGCTCATTAATGCCTCAATCCCTGTTCAGGTCTCTTTAATGAATAAAACAGAAATAAAGTGTCCTATTTTTATAGTGAAGGTGTCCCACTTCAACACTACCACACAAACATTTTAGGGTTTGGTCAGCAAAGGTTCTAAGAAGGGAAACCCTGTATGTGTTTGGTTTTTGCCTTTGAACAGTATAAGAGAGATTTAAAGCTTTCAATAAAGGTACTGTATTAGGTTATATGACATAGACATCAAGGTAAAAAGCTATGAAAAAAAAAAGTGACATTTCTCTTCCACTTTCACAATATTTACCCGCAGTAAGTCAAAACAGACTTGCTAAGGTGGATTATGACACTGTAGGATGTTACATTTTTTTATTCTAACTTCTGAACGTTTGCAAGAAAACTGTCATTGCTTTAGTTTCCTTGTCTATAAATGCTTAAGCACTTCCTAATCTATTTGCTTTAAAGAACCATTTTTCACTTGCCAAATGTTTTGAGGCTTATATTGTTATTGCACCATTTGTGCACTTGCACTTTATCAAACTACGATAAGACCCTTGGATTTATGTTAATCATTCTTCAAAAATTCTCTCTTTTCACTATTTATCACTTCAACTTTTATTATTTGCATGTTTGGAAGTCTGCCAAAATAAATCTGAACTTCATTCATCGTCCTCCATCTCTCTGCCTCCTCTCGCTCTTGCTCTATCGTCAGTGGTGTGTCTGTAATAAAGCCCACCGTGCCAAACACATATGTTTAAGTTCTGTTTTTTCCCTTTCCACAAATAACATCTCTCTTTGTAGTCCCTGCAGTCCCTGTGCCAGTGCAATGGTCAATAGCTACAGCTGAATGCTGAAAACAACAACCAAGCTGCAGACCAATGCAATACACTATAGACTCATCTACAAACACTGTTAACCTTGAACATCTATCACAAACCAGCAAGCAAGGTCGATACCATAGAGGCAAATAATTCACAATCTAGCGGTGTAACAGCAGCACTGACTTAGAAAGAAAGCGGTTTTTCGGAATCAGATCAGTTCAAGAACATTTGGTGGTGGGACTATTTTGTAAGGGGAAAGTAGTTCAAAGACATGAATAAACAAAACTGATACCATCATTGTAGGGTCTAAATTTCATATTCATATTCATTCATTCATATTTCAAATTATTTTATTGTGATTATAATGCACTTTACAATGTATTAAAACAGTGATGAACCCTTTGTGCAACACAATTAAATGATCTGCTTCCAAAGACATGCAGTCAGGCCAATTGGACATGCTAAATTGCCCCTAGGTGTGAATGTGTGAGTGACTGTCTGTGTCTGTCTGTCTGCCCTGCGATGGACTGGCGACCTGTCCAGGGTGTATCCTGCCTTTCGCCCGAAGACTGCTGGAAGACCCCCGCGACCCTGAAGCGGAGAAGCGGCTTAGAAAATGGATGGATGGATGGATGGATGGATGGATGGATGGATGGATGCTTTCATTACTTTGCATTTTTTAAGTTATTTATGTTTGTTTCATTTGGATCACCTGATGTTGGTCAGGAAACTGACTTGCTCATTTGCATACTGCAGGCCAAGACAACGTCCCAAATTACTGAAGCATTTACTAGCTTGTAAATGTAAATCCTCACCTATCAACACTTTTTGTTAGTCAAATAACACTTCCTGGTTAAAGCATTTAGTTCTTGGCCATGTTAAGCAACAAAACCAATCAGACTCTCTCATGCAAGCCAGAACCCAAGCTTGTAAAATGACAACACACTCTTTTCTCTCTCTCCCCTGACTTACCCAATGGCATGCCGATGCCATAGCCCTTGGTGTCCAGTAGGCCTCCTATCTGTGTGAGGTTGCAGTTGTGGCGGCGGTGGTACTCGTTCATGGTGCTCTCTAGTAGAAAGGCGTATTTGGAGTTCAGCACGCGGGCAATGCCCTCCTCAGTACTCTTCACAAACACACTGGGCTGCTTGGAGTACATGTAGTTCCACATGCGCTGGTAGGTCTGGTAACGTGAGTTCTGTGTGTGCATGGTTGTGTGAGACAGAGAGTGCGTGTTATTTTTGCATGGATGGATAAAGGGCAAAAAGAGGTGAACAGAAAGGAGGAAGGGGGAAAAAAAAAAGAGAAAGAGAGAGAGAGAGAGAGAGAGAGAGAGAGAGAGAGAGAGATTTTTTAATTAATGAAAAATGACTCAGCAAATTAGGAGGAAATTTGTGCTGAAGATCTCCTCTTCAGTTTCCTCCTCAGAGTTTAACGCTGTGGGTTATATACGATTCACAACTGAACTCTTAGACACACACATATGCTAGAGGTGGCACTGAATTAAGACTCAGTATGAGTATCAGGTCAATTTTAACAGAAAACACTGGCTCAAATATCAGTGTGAGAAGAGTACCTAATTCAATACAATTCTGTAAGAAATCTATTCCGAAATATCACAGGATATTTCATGCACAAAGGGAATGACTCTTTTCAATGATGGATTTAAACAGGTCTCCACTATTTACTAAAACTACCTTCATTTCACACCATATAATGTACTCAGTACTTGTGGTGTTTCCCAGTTGTGTGACATTCCATTGAAATTTAGAACATCTTTTTTATTACTACATTGTTTCTTCAAATAATTAATGTAATTTACTCCTTTATCCTTTTAATAACTACAACCAATTAGTCATTTCCATTAATTTAGTTAGACTGTCTTGGTACTTAAATTCATCTGAGACAAATTGGAGACTGCACCCAATACATAGTTAATATCTAGAACGTAGTTTCCCATTTCAGTGTAATGTAGTCAAATTGCCTCAGGACATGCCAACATGTTACCCAAAATAATTATCTAGCACATGCCAATGTTTTTACAGCCCCCAAAAAGAAAACACCCATTGAAAGGGATGGAAAAAACACCCATTGTAAAAATGCTTTACACAAATAGCTCTGAATTAAATGTAACTTACTGAATTTCACTTGACTGTATAATCATGCAACATAATAAAAACAGACACAAACACACACAAATCCTCAAAAGTCACAGCCATTTATCCATGATGGACTTTTTCCATACAATCAAAAAGATTTAAGCTGCACTGAAAATATAATCATATCGCACACCATATCTAATATGTCTGTTACATTTCTTAAACGTACTTTGCTTGACAAATCACTGAGCTTAACTTAAATACTTAGGCATTTTAATTCTTTTTACTTTTGCAAATAATTATCATGATAATAACATTCATCACATTTAAAATGACTGGTTCAGTTAAAAGCCTAAATATTAGAAAATTTTTATGATGCAAAGCATTTTTATATATGATGAAATTTTGCAGTTAAAAAATAAAAATAAAAAATAACCTAGATGCACCACCTTGGCCCACGTATTGAAAACCCCTGATCTAGTACTCTGAAGTTCTGTATCTTACACTTACCCTGGAATTGCCTACTGCTTAAGGGACTTAGCAGTCCCTTAAGGAAGAAGTGCTTCCAAATAGTTCATCATGCACTGTAAATGATACAGTTAATAATTTTAAAGCTTAGTAAAGATAAGGATCAGCACTGGTTTCAATGGTTTTCTCAGGGTTTTAGGACCTGTACTGGAAAAGAAAAAGTGGTATGTGAAAAATGATTAATCAAACCAGCAGATACCAAGTGACTGTCTGAGCTCACTCAGTGCATAGTCTAATCTCACCTTGAAGGTACAGTATTTCAAGCATATGACTTTTCTCCTTCAGCTATCAGTATTGATAGAGAAAAGGCCACTGATCTCACTTTCTGCAAACGTTATGGTGGCAGCATGTTTGACCATGAAGACAGCTGGCACAATAAAGCTTAAGCATGTGCACAAAAGAGTTTGGAGGCAGTTTCACACATAGAACCGTGGTGAAACAGAAAAGGCCTTGACGTAAACCTTAAAAATAACAGTTGTCACACACAAAATTAAAGTGGAAAAACACACTACAGGCTGATCCAACTTTGATGTAATGTCCTTAAAACAAGTCAAAATGAGGCTCAGTATTGTGTGTGGCCTCCACGTGCCTGACCTCCATACAACGCCTGGGCATGCTCCTGATGAGGTGGCTGATGCTCTCCTGAGGGATCGCCTCCCAGACCTGGACTAAAGCATCCGCCAACTCCCGGACAGTCTGTGGTGCAACGTGGCATTGGTGGATGGAGCGAGACATGATGTCCCAGATGTGCTCAATCGGATTCAGGTCTGGGGAACGGGCGGGCCAGTCCATAGCTTCAATGCCTTCATCTTGCAGGAACTGCTGAAACACTCCAGCCACATGAAGTCTAGCATTGTCCTGCATTAGGAGGAACCCAGGGCCAACCGCACCAGCATATGGTCTCACAAGGGGTCTGAGGATCTCATCTCAGTACCTAATGGCAGTCAGGCTACCTCTGGCAAGCACATGGAGGGCTGTGCGGCCCTCCAAAGAAATGCCACCCCACACCATTACTGATCCACTGCCAAACATTTACATTTACATTTACGGCATTTGGCTGACGCTCTTATCCAGAGCGACTTACAATTTGGTTATTTTACACAGGTAGGCTAAGGTGGTGTTAGTAGTCTTGCCCAAGGACTCTTATTGGTATAGTGCAAGGTACTTACCCAGGCAGGGGATTGAACCCCAGTCTACAATGTTAGTGTTAGTAGTGTTACCCAC
The DNA here is from genome assembly GCF_015220715.1 of Pygocentrus nattereri. Lineage (NCBI taxonomy): Eukaryota > Metazoa > Chordata > Actinopteri > Characiformes > Serrasalmidae > Pygocentrus > Pygocentrus nattereri. The sequence goes on from NC_051211.1 coordinate 24,748,399, forward strand.
TACACCATCCAACCACCACCATCCAACCGGTCATGCTGAAGGATGTTGCAGGCAGCAGATCGCTCTCCATGGCGTCTCCAGACTCTGTCACATCTGTCACATGTGCTCAGTGTGAACCTGCTTTCATCTGTGAAGAGCACAGGGCGCCAGTGGCGAATTTGCCAATCCTGGTGTTCTCTGGCAAATGCCAAGCGTCCTGGACAGTTTTGGGCTGTGAGCACAACCCCCATCTGTGGACGTCGGGCCCTCATACCATCCTCATGGAGTCGATTTCTAACCGTTTGTGCAGACACATGCACATTTGTGGCCTGCTGGAGGTCATTTTGCAGGGCTCTGGCAGTGCTCCTCCTGCTCCTCCTTGCACAAAGGCAGAGGTAGCGGTCCTGCTGCTGGGTTATTGCCCTCCTATGGCCTCCTCCACATCGTCTCACATCGTGTACTGGCCTGTCTCCTGGTAGCTCCTCCAGCCTCTGGACACTACGCTGATAGACACAGCAAACCTTCTTGCCACAGCTCGCATTGATGTGCCATCCTGGATGAGCTGCACTACCTGAGTCACTTGTGTGGGTTGTAGAGTCCGTCTCATGCTACCACAAGCGTGAAAGCACCACCAACATTCAAAAGCGACCAAAACATCAGCCAGAAAGCATCGGTACTGAGAAGTGGTCTGTGGTCCCCACCTGCAGAACCACTCCTTTATTGAGTGCGTCTTGCTAATTGCCAGTAATTTCCACCTGTTGTCTGTTCCATTTGCACAACAGCTGTGAAATTGATTGTCAATCAGTGTTGCTTCCTAAGTGGACAGTTTGATTTCACAGAAGTTTGACTTACTTGGAGTTGTGTTGTTTAAGTGTTCCCTTTATTTTTTTGAGCAGTGTATAATGTCTGAGTTATTTCTGTCTCTAAGGTCTGACTAATCTCTTGATCATCAACAGATTCCACTGTCACACGATGAGCATGGATCCAAACTTCTGAATTTCAGCACAAACTTTCAGCTGGAAAGCTATGCACGCTAAATTGTAAGACTTCCTCCACAATCTCCAGAGAAGGTGACTTGAGGCCAGGCCAGGCCTCTCAGTCGCCAGCTTGAGAACGCCCACACTCACTGCTTCTTGAGAACAACGTTCCCTTCCTGCTATCTGTAATGTTAGCATCCCATGATAGCTATATTTATCTCACTAATATCTACTATTGCACAACTTCCTTATAACTTTGTTACAATTTACCACTCCTCCTCTTTTATACATCTTTGCATAATCTGAATATACCATTATATTGACCTATACTCTCTACATACAGCCTATGACCACAGTCTTCATGATTGAGCTTCTGAGATTTTGTCCACTATTCCAGCGCTTCTTTTATTAGTTTTATAAACATTATAAAAATTCTATGATTGATTCTGGGAACATTAAATAATAACAGACCCTCACAATTAGCAACGTAATAATTATCTCATAGTTTTTTAATGGTAGTTAATATAACTGTACAATTAATTATATGTGACTTGTGCATTAATAAGTGGTTAAATTATAATTATAATAAATAATGGCTGCTATTATAATAAATACAAGATGCTAGAACACAAAGCTGCTCTGCTTTGACAACTCAACTTCCACCCTAAGGAAGCATTCAAGCAGTTGGACTGTGTCATTTGACTATTTTCTTCTTACTTTGATGTTTCAGAAGAGGAAGTATGGTGGTTATTTTTTTTAATGTAAAAGCTGTTTCAAACTTTGTTGCATGTGACTGTCAACTAGCTAATTTGGTTAATGTTAGCTAACATATGAGGAGCTAAAAGGCAGCAGTGCTGTTATTAAAAGTTACATCATCAACTAAGTAAACTACCTGTTATTTAGATTCAGTGACAAATTGTGCGCAGGCTTTTAGGGAAACTAAACTACTTTGTTGGAAATAGATGAAGAAAGCCTTACTAGAAAGCCTTACATAAGCATCTAATCATGAAATGCATGAGGTTTAATGTAAACCTTTTTCTCATGCAATATCATGTTTTGCCCAGTTTGAACAGTTTATTTCCAATTATATAGCCCAGCCAATATTTTCGGTTTGCAGTTGCAGATATACAAAAAAACTTCAAGTATGTGCTCAAGCAATTTTTAAATAAATAACTTATTTAACTCACTTAAATAATTTTCCATATTAATTCTTTTACTTGTACACAAGTAAATTATCACAACAGTAACTTGTACTTAATTGTACTTAAGTAGGGATTTTCAGCACTCTTTCTAACCCACATACTAGTTTCATTTACTGGATAAGCTGAAGATAAACTAGAAGGGGGAAGTTAATTGATGAACTTTAAGCTGGCTAGACATCGCCATTACTACAATATCCCAGGTGCTGGCTAAGGTGGTGTGTTTGGCCTTTGCTATGATATCCAGGGCGGCTGTTACGATGGTTATAGGCCAATGCTATGGTATCCCAGCTAGTTGTTAAGGTGTTGCTAGGCAGTTGCTACGGTATCTGCCATTGTTGATAAGGTGTTGGTGGCTAAGTTTGTCCATCCAACCTAATTACTGAACAACAAATGTAGAGTGTAAGGGGTTAAAAATAGTGGATGAGGTTCAAAGGTGAAAAGGCTGACCATGAAGAAGGTCATTGTGCTGCCTCCATGGATGGTACCATACTGAATGTTGGTCTGGTCCGCCAGGTCATCTGCTGACTCAATGGGCACCTCCATTCTCTGAACCGTCAAGAATGCAGCCAGGTTGGCCGTGTATGAGGAGATGATGATTAGTGTGAATGCCCACCTGACAGAGGACACACAAAACAAACACACACTGTGAGGCCATACAATAAAAATCTGGTAATATCTGCCAGATGTTTGATTGAAGATCATTCAGCTCCCACCCCCTCCCCACCACACACACACAGTCTCAGGCCATTCAGCATATGGTTAGAAGAGAGCAGTAAGTGCTTGAGCATATGGCTGACTGGAGTTCGGGAGTGGAAGAATGAAGAGGAGGGAGGAAAACAAGGGGGCTCATTTCTCATCTGAGAGAGAGAACAGAGAGAGAATGAGGTTTTAAATGATGATCTGATACAAAGTTAGAACATGTGCATAATTTCACCCAATATGCCAGACTGTTCTGGTTCAGCTTTGAACTGAGGCTGTTTAAAGTCAGTTAACTCCCACACACGTTTACCAGATCTTATGCTTAAGTCAACAGGTTACAATCCCCACTGATGTATAAACGCACACATTTAAAATGAGCCCAAAACTTGAGAAATGCATTAGATGTCTAATCATGCATAAACAAATTACTACAGCAGTAGTTACACAATAGTATAGAGAACTGGGTAGCACTTTACTTGAACCTTGCTACATAACATTATCATAATCATGTCATGGCAGTTGCATGTTGCTACAAGAGATTTCGGCCAGTAACATAAGCGACATTTAGCATTACTGTCAATTGTCATGACAGACGCTTATGACAGCCACCTTGAGTACACAGCAAAAATTAGCAATTGACATGCAGTCACAAGTTTGGGTGTCCCTGGTCAAAAGATTTCTTAGTTTTGTTGATTTTTGAGTGAAAATTAGTAGACATCATTGACAGCTAACAAACTTAAATGGCATTTTAAAAAATAAAAAGCGACATTACTTTTGGACACATTTTGTGTTTGATTTATTCCAGAATGTTAACCGCAAAAAACAGTAATTACGTATCAAAATGGACAGAAGTGTGTTCTCTGTAGAGGATATGTGCTTATTTTTACATGTAATGTAAAATAGTCCAGTGTTTAAACTTTTGCTTACAACTGTAGGCTGTGATGACATCAACTCATGGCATGTGTCATAAGTACTGCTAAAAGTAACACTGACATACTACTGATCAAAATCTGTCATGACAGTACATGACAAAATTACATTTTCATGACATGTTCATTTCATTGTTATGTCAGTATTAGCAGGGTTTAAAAAAAAAAAAAGTCCGGAAACTGGACACTTTTAAAATAAACTATTTTTTGTTATCAAACATGTTCACAACCATAGTATGTGATTGTTTTTTTTACTAAGAAGCATATAATATTCCGTGTTCATGAATATTTGGACTTAAAATCTACATAAAATCTTAGAGTAAATGTAACACTTTTAATCACCAACATAAAATACAGATGAAGCAATGAACATGCTTATTGTATGTACAGTTGCCTGACAAAGATTATGAACTATTGGAACTACCTGGACCTCTGCATAAACGTCTTGTAATATATTAAATCATTTTCATATTTTTAAATGTAATAATAATAAACAAAAAGCTTTTTAACACAAAGCATATACGCTGACATTATTACATTTAAAATGAACAGATGGTTGAAACAATTGGGGTCACTGACAAAAAAGGCATAACGTTACATAAACTACATTACATATTACACAGTATAAATACAATTAATGTTATACATTACACTTATTACATACATTTTCTAAGCTAACCTGGAGTCTCTGGCAGAGAACATTTCTGTGTTCCAGAAATAACATTTTATTACCATAGTAATTAATCTATATACATGACAGATCCTCTACAAATACAAATAGAAGGAGAACATATTTGTAGCAAAAACTAGTGGCTGTTACTTTAAAAATGTTTTAATGTAAGCTTCCTCCACATGAGAATCATAAGAAAAATCTACTTCTAGCAGAACACTTTTATAGTTTTTTTTTATGCTCCTCATTTTAGTATGACATCTGGGCCTGTAGTCACACAACATCTCGGATCAGGAGTGCTGATCTAGAATCTGCTCCTGTCAGGAAGATCAAGTAAATAAGACACAATCTGATCCTAAATCAGCGCTTCTACTTTAAGCAGCTTTGTGAAAATGGGCCCCGGTCTACTACTGGACATACTGAGGGCACTAGTTCAGTGCTTCACATATACAACTTTACACAGAGAGGAGTAGTTATGTTTACTCAAGTTTTCTTAAGCAAATTATTGATGGATATGTACTTTACTGAGTAATTTAAATCATAATACATTTACTCAAGTAAAAGAAGCTTTAATTTTTTAATTTACATTTTAGCCATTCATATTTAGTTACTAATTTCTTTTTTTTTGGCTTTAATTTTATATTCTGTTGGTGATAACATTTGTAATGCTTTGTGACTGGTCACAGCATAGTTATTTTAGACCAAAAGAATCTGAAAAAGAGAAGAGTCATGCAAACTTCAGTTCCTGTGCTGATAAATGCTGGACTTATTAAGCAGTTCCACTGCAATTCTGAGCTACTTAGAACTTACGATGCTTTTACTTTTGCCATTACCTACCCAATTAACAATACCTTTACTTGTTTATTGATTTTGGCTACTCAACCAACATTTGACTGCACAGCATATATCTGCCATATATAGCTGCCACCTCAGCCCTTCCTGGAAACCTGGATTGGTACTTATGCTCACAACGCAGTCTAAGATAGACAGATGTCAGTTCAACCTGATCTTCTCAGTTATTCCATAGCAGCGCTGCTGGGTGGCACCAATAGTTTACTTTTCCCACACAACTGCCTGTATGTTCAGGGTAACCTGAAACAATCAAACACACTCTTTTCTAGACAAATGCTTGATAAAATGAAGTCGTTAAAACTAATTTAATGCCAGCATAAGAATTGGAACACTGTGTGTCCAGAAACAGAATTAATTTTTACCTGGTGTTAGATTATAGTTACCCAGGAACTTTTGGGGATTGAGGAAAATGAAGTTTTTTGTCCACTAGGGGGAACAGTCTGCATCTGAGGCCTACCGTGTGGAATATCCTTTGATGACTGAACAAGAAGCAAAGGTTTTACACAATTATAACCAAGGCATCGTGGTTAGGTGTGAACCTGTACTATCTAGATCAGGGAGTTCTACCTGGAGATCTCTCACCCTGGAAAGGTGAAATCCAAGAAACCTTCCTCTAATATTCAGATGCCTCTAATGCCACTACCCATCAGATCAATAGTGTTAGATTAGAGCTTGAGCTAAACTCTAAAGGGTGGTAGATCTCAAGTTCCAGGTGTGAGCTTCCCTGTTCTAGATGAATGTGGATTAGCTGGACAAACCGTAGACTTCCAAATGATAGTTTTGGAATTAGAATTGCAATACAGCAGTCTTCTTAAGTCTTCTTCCCAAAATCTCTTATTAAAACAAACACCTTAAGTCTAAATTACATAGATTATAAATTAAATACACCAAAAAGTCTGAAGCCCAAAAATATGAAATCTAGCACTGGTGAGCACAGAGAACCAAAATCAAGGAAAATGTTAAATGGGTAGGCTCAATTTTGATTTGGCTGTGGACAGCAAATACTTCATGCTAAACTAATACAGTTATAAAACAGGAAGATGGTATAACTGATTCCTCTGAGGTGCAACTGACCCATTTTTATATCACACTCTATAGACTCAACTGTCTTGGCTCTAGGCCTTTTCTTTGATTTTTCTGTATTAAAACATTGAGTTATTAAAAGGTACAAATGCATAGCTTATTTAAGGTACGCAGTTGGACCTTGAGGCAGTTGGACCATTAAGGAGATATTTACATTATTTCTAATAAAACAGAAATGTACCTTCACAGTGCCTTTTTTGTGACAGTATGTATTCAATCTAAACTATACGCATTCACTTTAATTAGGGCATCACAAACAGATTCACACCATTTGTTACACTTTCCCACTTTCTTTTCTGTCTCTCTCTTATACACACACCCACAACCTCTCACACAAACTCACCAGACACCGCTAACACATCTGGTGGAGAGGGCCCGGGGCATGATTTCTGAGCCCTGCTGCATGAAGCCTCCTACCGGAAACCACAGACTGTTTCCAAGCGTGTACTGATTCTCCAGCAGGTCCCTCCGCTCCCTCAGACACGGATGGGGGTTATACCACTCATACGGACTTAGCCTGGGTGGGTGGGAGAGGGAGAGCGTGAGAGAGCGGTTTATAATAATAAAACAACCAAAATAAAATTGAGTAAATATTTTGAGTGAATCTGAAAAATATTTTGAGTGAATCTTGTAGAAGAAAGGTTAGAGAAAGACAGAGGACAGAAGGAGGATTATCATTAGCTTTGGGATTAAGCATACAGTAATGGAATCATTACTACAGTTCATTTTTATCCATTATTGAATGATTAACTGCTCATTACTAAACAGATATGGTAATAATGTAGCTTTTTTTTTCTTAGAGAGAGAGAGAGAGCGCAAGAGAGAGAAGTGTGTGTCTGTGTGTGTGTGTGTGTGTGTGTGTGTGTGTGTGTGCTCGCACATCTCTGAAAGAATTACCTCCACACAAAGAAAAGGAGAAGAGTCTTCATGTGTGAAGGTTGTAATATGTGAACACATTAAAGCGGAGTTGTGTAGGAGTATGTGTTAATGACTCGTACAGCTGAGGGAATTGGGGAGGAGGACAGAGTGTGGGAGAGATTAATGAAAATGTCATGGTAGAGGGTGTTGTTGCCCAACCTCACCAGGTACCTTCTTTGAGGACCAGCATCCTACACAGACACTCTCACCTTGATGTCTTGAGCGAGTCTTTAATATTAGGGATTTATAAGTATCCAAGGGCTGTACTGGATCTTAGGGTTTCCCCACCAACCAAATCCCACTTCAACCCCAGCTTTCACACCATCTGAGATGAGCATGGGCACAGAGAACTTGCCTTCATTTCTACATAGATGTAATGTATGGCTTTTAAATTTCAAGTTGCATTTCTTGATGCTGAGGTTGCCTGTGTTAAGCAACAATGAGCCCAGATGGCTGTATTTCATACAGTATCACAAGAGCTGGAAGGTCACTCAACAGTGGTTCCTGGCCTTATCTTCTATGGACTGGGATTTCTCTGGACTCCCTGAAGCGTTTTAGAATATTATGTACATTAGATGGTGAAAGACCTTAATTATATATATATATATATATAGAGAGAGAGAGAGAGAGAGGGCGAGAGAGGGTGAGAGCAGTATAAAACTTAGGCATCTAAGCGCATTATATAAAAACCACTGCCCTTGGCAACAAGCGTGTGTTTAGCGAATGCCAATGTACATAAATACAGAGATATTTTATTCAAAACAGCTCAAGTGTTTATTTTCATTTGTTTCATCAAAGTAACATTTAAAGGTGACTGGAGTTGTCTTGTGTTTGCTCAAAACTGTAGTTTGTGACACACACACACACACACACACACACACACACACACACACACACACACACACACACACACACACACACAAAAAAAAAAAATGTACAAATTTTCAACTTTACTACACCATGTTAAAACAAATGCTATAACAACAGTAAGATATCACATGAGTGAAATACAGAGTTGATAAAAAGCAGCCCGAAAAACAGAATCAGAGGGTCGAATGTAAATTGATTGTGTATGTGTTACCTTGCAGCCAAAAAGAGAACGCAGCTCACAGCAAGGTAGGCTAAGAGCATGAAGAGCCAGACGGCAGGAGAAAAAGGGTCAAGGAAGGAGAAGTAGCCTGGCTTCCTGCCCTGTTGAGAAAACAATATAAGTGACTCAGTGCCCTACTGTAACCAGTTATTAGCATCGGTGGATTCAAGGCTTTATATTCCACTTCAAAACCTAGACCTACACCCTTGAGGCTTAATTTTATTATACATAATTATTTATTTATAGCTCTGCAGGACATAGAAAGGTCTCCTCTCCAAACAAAATTAAAGTATTTTTTTATTGTCCCTGCACAGAGAGGAGGGCCATTTTAGTGACTTGTTGAAATATTCGTTTATCCATTTAAGTCACATCTCCGTTGTTGACTTGATTACATCTTCATTAATTAGGCAGTATATGACTGCACTGACAACTGGGACGGCATTCAATCATCACACAGTAAATACATGTCAGTGTAAGGCCTGTTTCTCCTTTTTGTTGATGATACAACTAGTAAAATTCTTTATATGAAGTCTTTATGCTAGCAACACACTAAGCACTTCAGTCTAGTACAGCAGTACCATTAGCATCTTAGCATTCTTCACATAGTATGTAAAGCTATGCTAGTTATTTATGAATTAGAGGGGGCACACTAGAGGGCAGTCTGAGCTCACAGAATGATGGGTGAGACAGAAGTGGCAAAAAGAGCCAGAAAAAGTGAATGTTCTCATGTTCTATTGTGTGAATATAATATACAGATGGAGTTTGAGAGGGAGTTGAACATTTGAACATGTCTTTTTTAGCTTGATGTTTAGTTTACCGGCACACCTTACATATACAGCACTGTGCAAAAAAAAAGCCATTAAATTAATAAAAAAGTAGAAAACACATAGCATTATATATTTAACATAGCACTACACAGAAGCCTTCATCATTAAGTATAATATATAGATTAGTTCCCTCTTTACATTTGTGCATCCCCTTTATGTTCCCCTTCAAAGAGACACCAACATTCACACAAGCAAACACTCACACTACCCCAAAACACCTTAGCTGCCTATAAGATATAAGCTAATCCACTTGCGTAAGGAAGAGAAAAGCCAAAGGAAAATAAGAATATATATATATATATATATATATATATATATATATATAAATATAAAAGAGCAGCTTCCAAAACTGGAGTAAAAATACACAGAAGAAAATGGGACTCCTAACAACCATGTAAGACCTGGTAGACCACTAAAACTGTCAGCATCAAATAAAGAGTGTGTAAATTTTTCATCATTGAGAGATCGCAGAAAATCAAACTCCACTCTTGCTTCAGATCTCAACACAGGCGTTTCTGTCTATCCTTCCACTGAGAGAAGACAAACTCTTTTGAGATGTGTTGCTGTCAAGAAGCTGTTGCTAACAAAAGGAAAGAGAAAATAAAGGAGAACATTTGCACTAGAACACAGACAACCTGACATCTGAGATGTGGAATAAGAGTCTAAATTTGAGATCATTGGATCTCAGTAGGTACTCCACCAAATCAAGGGAAGACTCGGACAATATCTTCAACCTCAGTCAAGCCTAGTGGAGGATCAGTGCAAGTTTGGGGATGTATAACATAAGGCATAATAAAAGCTGTTCATGCAATAGCCTCTGGAAAATGTTTGACTGGGAAAAAAATGAATACAGTCAGATAATGACCGTAAGTATATTGCTGAGAAGATGAAGACATTCATACCAAACAAAGAAGCTGCTAGTGATCTCAGATCAAGTTTGAGATTTCATGGAAGAAGAAAATGCAACCAACTTCTAGAACTGAGCTTTGGAGGTATGGAAAAATATCCCGGCAGATGTCTTTAAAAAACTGAAAGCAAGTCTTCTGAAATGAGGATTTTATGTAGCGTTTGTGTTATTCTGTACTCTGTGTGTTTACAGGTATAATTATGAAATAAACAAACTGTGGTCTGGCAAGATACAGTTCCTGAGGCCTAATGAAAAAGTGTCAGGAAGAGATGTTCTGTCCAGTAGAACAAGTTTTAGACAATAGTGAGCTCTCTGGAGTGGCTGACTCGAGTCTCTCTTGCAAGGCTTAAAATAATCCAGTCAGTGTTTTGAAGTATCGAAATAACCCTAAATATCAAGCACCTTAAACCTTGGCCTTGGAACCAGTGTTCATAATTCTAACAGAGAGAAAGGGAATTCATTGTATAGAAGCAACAAGTACCAAGGCTGACAAACTGCTGACTAATAAGAACTTTTAAAAATGAAGTTAGCCAGAAAGCACATGGACAAATCCCAGGCGTCCTGGGGAGACTTGATTGAGCAGAATAATTAAATGTGGAATTGACTGTATGCTGTGGGCCCTGTGAAGAAAAGCATTATACCAGCTATCATAACGCACTGGTCCATTACGGTAGTGTTTTAGACATTTTTATTCTATCTGGGCCTGCTGCCATTCTTGAAATTAGTATGAATTCAACATAGCACCAAATATGCTTAAAGAGGAAGGGCTACGTGCATCCACTGCCCTGAAGCTAAATCACAAGTGCGTCATGCTGTGGGACATTGATCCAAAACAGGTAATGGCCCCATCAGAATGGTTTTAGAATGGCCTCATCAAAGATAAGGTCTAAATATCATTGAGATCCTGTGGCAAGGACAGTAATAAACAGCGCATTCTTAAAAACCAAATGTCACAGTGAAAAGAGCTCTGCTGAGACTCCATTGTGTAATAAGTGACTGATCAATAAGTACAAAAAGGTTGCAGTCACTACTGCTAAATGTGGCCTAACGTGTTCCTGGGAAAACAAAAGCAATTACTTTCTCGCATGAGTTCACTGGAAATTGTATAGCTTTAATAAATAATTAAGTTAAAAATTTGTGTCATATGCTCACTTGGGTCCAGGTACTGCTAATATTCTCTGTCAAATAAGCAAAAATCTAGTACTATGTGGCACACTGCTGCCATTGGTTTTGGTTTCGTTTGTGTGACATGCCTGTTTTTATTATAGGAATAGCAGGTTTGAGCATTGGGGCAGATTTAGTTTTAAGAGTTAAAACAGGGATGCTCCACATTTTAATACCTTAAAATGGACAATGTTATCTATATTTAAAGTGCAGTAGTCATAAAACAGGGTAAAAAACCTGAATGGATTAATTTTACATAGCCATGACATATTGTACTGGCACAGTCAGAAGTCTGAGATCATTTATTTAATTTTCAGTCAAAATGGCCATTAGGTTATTTGCTTCTCACCATCAGGAAAAACCCCCAGAAAATATGTATTTTTTAAACTTACACAGATACCTCAACAATTAAACACAAATCAGCATTTTCAGTGTTTAGTGTGTCTAACTTTGGACTTCCCTATGGCTTCCATTCTTTTTTGGAGGCTTGTTTTCAGTTTTTTCAGAAATCCTCAGGGATATTTTTATATATCTCCAAAGTTCAGTCAATTCTGGGCTTGTCTGGGTTTGCAGGTTTGCAAAAGCACCAGCTTCATTCCTTCGCTGCTTTTTATTATTCTTCTTAGATATGAGCACTCATATCAGAAGTGGAATAATTGGGAGTTTTTTGTATTTGAATGCCCTGTTAACTCCATATTTCTATAAGGTATCCCTCCATCTCCTCCACTGTCTACAACAATCCTTAAGAAACCTGAAACCAACAGTGATGAGATAAAGCTGAAGGAGTCATGTTATGAAATGAACCAATCACATCAACCTCACATGCTGTGTTGGGGGTGTACAGCTTCAAAACACACCCCAAACCTCCAAATTAAGGAAAACCAGAGTTCGATTCTCTGGAACGCTCCCGGGTTTAAAAACAGCTTTCACGCTTCACCAAATGTACCAAACTCACAGAGCAAGCGGATCTGGGTCCAGAAAAAACTCTGCCCTTTGAAGTCGGTTGTATTTTCTGCTTCTCACCATCTAAGTAATCCCAAACACATTTAATGATGTTGAGGTCTGAAATCTGGGATGGCCACTCCACTGTTCTGAGAATACCAGCAGCTTATTTGCTTGTTTGCTTTGTTTTTTGTAACACCTTCTTGAGAGTTATACAAGCATCAGACCCACAGGACTAAGTTCTCTTTTTAAGACAAAAGCATCAAACATTGTTTATCTGATAGTAACGGGTGGTCAGCCAGGTCCCAGGTTGCTGCCCATTTCTCTATATATTTTAAACATTTGGTAAATGTTTTTAACTTTAGTCTTGGAATCCCTGGGTTTTCCATTTAATTTCTGCTCTTCCCAATCTTTATGCATGTAGATTATCTTACATTTAATCTATTCAGAAATATATCCTAAAAAATAGTAATGTGTACTTAATAGCTATTTTGACTGGAAATCAAATAAATGAATGTAGTCTCTGATATTTGAACAGCAGTGAAACTTGACATTTACTGTAAGATCAATTATTGGTTGAAATTATCAGCCATAATTCCAATATCAGACAAATAATATTGATATTTTCCTCTTTATCGACCAATAATACACCAGCTGCTGATGTATTGTGCACCCCTAATTGAAAATGAGGAAAGAAATGTGTGTGCTCACGAAGTACAGCGGCACACAGTAGGGCTGAGTGGCCTGTATAGGAAGGAGCTGACTGAGCAGTTTGACTGGGAGCCAGAAACAGCAGCACATGTACGCAAGCAGAAGCTGATAGCACATGTATTATTGCTGGTGGACTGAGGTATGTTTCCTAGGCAGTTTGTGAGTAAGCTGCATTGTGACTGTGTGGTGGTGGGTGTACTGTGGGTTACACTGGCTACGAGCACTGGCAAGTAATCAGCACGCTAGAAAGCTTCCTGCTTAAACTCTGCCAAGTGTGCCTACTGTTTACAGCAAGTCCAGCATATATATAGTTTCAGCACTTTAAGTGAACCAGTCATCACTCATTACAGCCCACTGCTAATGGCAATGCATAGTCAGAGAAAGATTGATTCACAGAGGCCTTTAGAGGATGACAGACAGTGAAGATGAGAGACATTTCTTCTGATTTCAATGTCACTTTTAAAGACCTTTCTAATTAAAAATGAATATCATAAATTTTAGCATACTGTGTAATTTAAACATGCCATTCTTCCAAGAAGATCCGTTTTTGATCAAATTCCAGGGGCTTTTATTGTTAAGCATTATAAATAAAGGCACAAAGTTTCCACCTAATTTAAGCTGTTTAGAAAAAACTTTGTGAATTCTTTGGAATGATTTAGCTTTCTGCCTGTCTCCGAAAAAGACTGCTTTGTTTGATTGGTTAAAAATGTGTGATCTTTTTGAGACTATATGCATAACTCCAGTACTTTTTAGAGAGGAAATGTCATTTTTACTGCTGCTTCTCAGTGATTTTAGTTCTGTCTAAATGCAACTTGTCAGTAGTTTTTAGGGTCTGCACACTTTTGCATCATTAAAGACTCTGGTGCCTTTTACCTTCCATAAAACAAGCAGTAGGAATAACCTCAGGTTATATGAATTCCTTAAAATCTCAGACTTATTACATACTAAGTTACATATAACTAAAGTTACATACTAAATTCAGTAACTACAGGGACTTCAGTGCGAACTAGTTTAGTTATTCTTATGTTACAGAGGTGTGTAATACAATACAAATAATTTCTGTGGCTAAAATCAAGCTGGTATGTACTGTTGCACATCACATATACAACTCAGAACATCAATATATCTAAACCTCACAGAAAATTAGTTTGAAATTATGTGTGATGTTAACTGTTGGCTGCAAATGCCTAAGCTAATGAAAATGATAGCGACACAGTGCTTTCACTTAAAGCAGCAAGACAGATGGTTAATGTAAATAAATATAAAAAAAACTAAAAAACTAAAAAAAAAACAAAATTAGGATCTGTGTGCTGCTCTGAGTCACACTGTAAGGCATTAAATAATAAGTTGGCAACATCGTGCTACTAGTGACTAGTCAGTATTTGGCTTGATAAACATTTTCTTTTTAAACTGTTTAAAATAGTGCTGGGAAGTGTGTACACAGCAATGCAGACAGTTAATCAGAGTGTAATAGCCAAAATCCATGTAGTAGTGGTCATCTTGACATGCAACAAACATACCAGATGATTGAAGAGTTTGCGGCAGATACTATCAAAAGCCTGCACCAGCAACAACCTCAATGCTCCAAAATTCAAATAAGAGTACCACTTCTCACTTCAGACATCGCATCATGAGTATTGGATGGCTTATCATGAGTATTGGATTGTATGGGACATGCTTTCACTTACATGTAAGGAGCAAAGAGAATAATGGTTAGCTACGATAAATTTTACATCCAGCCTACATACAGCCTACCACAGAGATCCACAGAGATAATGGAGATTCTACCTAATATGGTGGAGACAACCTAATTCTGTCTCAAAAGAAGGGCTTTGTCTGAAGCGGTCCACAGTCAGGTGCCACATCTTACTGAAATTGCCCAGGATATCTTTCTATTTATGCTAAAGAGAGCAGGGTGTGAGATGGAGCTTTGTAAGCTGTGCTGTGAAAGCTTGGCACCAGAGTAAGCCCCCTCCCCCTTAAAGCTAAGAATGCTAACTGTAGCACTTTTAGAACATTGCAAAGTCAGTCTGTGTAATGCAGTTACACTTCCACCCCAGGAGCAATCATAGAGTGAGTACACAGACAGTTGGCAAACTTGCTTTAAAATGCAGCTTTAGTGCTGAAGCTGCTACTGACTCCAGTCAGGCTATCTGGAATAAGTGAGGTCATTCTGAACCTGAAAGTGTGCGTCACTCAGAATGTAGAAAAACAGTCATGTCAGACATTACTTCAAAACTCAACATTGTATGTCAACGTTTTTAAAGTCAATCCCCTCCTGACTTTCTATTCGCAATATGTACAATAATAGCTTGCTGGAGTGCAACATTGCATATAAGAAAGCAAATTAATTTATCATGTATATGTAATATAAATAAACATTATATAGACGTTACAAATTATTTATTGCATTACTTACTAAAATCCATACTAGTGGCTATGTAAATGTTTTGCTCATATTTCAACTCACAAAGGATCTCTGCACTGTTACAGAGGTTTTGTGAAAGCTTGCCTATCATATCATCCTTGTACTTGAACTGGAAAACACTGCTGTGTGCCAAACACACACAGAGAACACTGCTGCAACATGAAGTAATTTGTAGTGGTCTCTTACTATGTGGACACGGTAGAGAATGCTGATGCCCAGAGTCATGAAGGGTTTGGAGAAATCTATGACCTTCTCCCTCTCTGATGTGATGGTAAAACCTGCTACAGCCAAATCAGCTTTCTGAGAGAGAGAGAGAGAGAGAGAGAGAGAGAGAGAGAGAGAGAGAGAGAGAGAGAGAGAGAGAGAGAGAGAGAGAGAGACAGAGAGACAGAGAGAGAGAGAGACACACAGAGAGAGAGAGAGACAGAGAGACACAGAGAGAGAGAGAGAGAGAGAGAGAGAGAGAGAGAGAGAGACAGAGAGAGACAGAGACAGAGAGAGACAGAGAGACAGAGAGAGAGAGAGACACACAGAGAGAGAGAGAGACAGAGAGACACAGAGAGAGAGAGAGAGAGACAGAGAGAGAGAGAGAGAGAGAGAGAGACAGAGAGAGAGAGAGAGAGACAGAGAGAGAGAGAGAGAGAGACACAGAGAGAGAGAGAGAGAGAGAGAGAGAGAGAGAGACAGAGAGAGAGACACACAGAGAGAGACACACAGAGAGAGAGAGAGAGTGAGAGAGAGAAACGAGAATAAAAGAATTAGACATTTAACATATTCATCACAGAGAAACCTTTCATATTAGCAAAATCAAATCATTTAAATGTAACTGAAAAATAAATATGAAAGACACAGAAAAAATGACTGTTTCTTTGCTTTATTACTTTTTGCAATCCATTCAATATCTGTATGTTTGCTCTGTTCTAATTCAGTAAATGTCAAAGAGTGTCTCCCATTGACCTCCAAAGTCTTGTGTTATTCTATAGTTAACGTCACACCCAAACAAGGAACTCTTGATCTAATCCGATTCTCTCTATGGAGAAAAAATAATGCCATTGTACTTTAGAGTTGTCAAGCAAATACATTTTGTCCTTTGCACATTTTTTCCCACTAAATGTCACAGGAACTGAATTACAAGGCCATTAAGTAACAACACTACATACATGCTACATGCATGAAAAATAAGTGTACTACTCAGGGATGTGCAACCCAACCAAATTTAGCTATTTGAGTATTCATGAACAGATACTTGGTTAAATATAAACTAGGGCTGCAGGCTTACCTTTTTCAGATGTTACACAAAAATATAACAGTACATAGAAAAACATGTTTTATTGTTCAAAAACAACAGAGGGACATCGGTGGGTTTTCATGTTGGATGAGTATGGATGAGGCTGCCTCTTGAGATAAGCTGATGAGCTTACACAGCTAACCAGATTCACGCTGGATGCTGATAAGGACTACACAATGTACTCTCTCTTCAGTGGATTCAGTGGACTCAATGGATGTGCCAACATGCTATTTGTCAGAGAAATATATTTTTATTGTTTCTGGACCTAATAATATCAGCTAGAGCCGCTAGCATAGTCAGTGATGCTCACATTCAGGTGCTTGTGTTCTGAAGGAGCAGAGTATATCAGAAAATGTAGTCCAAAACCACTGCATTTTTCTGCATTGATAGCCTGCTTGTATTCTCATCTTCTTATGATGAAAAATAACAAATACCTAAATAGTGAATTTACTATTCGAAAGCTGGCATCTCAAACAGCTAACCCTAAAAATATACCTGCGCACATCCTCAGTGGTTCTATAATAATATTGCAACACCACCACCGTTCTTCTGATCTGCATGGAGTATTTTAGCAAGGTTGTCAGTGATCTTGTAATTCAGAAGATGACATTTCAGGAAAAAATGGACAATGTGTTTTGGCTTTAGAGCACTTTTGTTTGCCAGACAGCGGATGTGTGATGCCAGAGAATTTAGGAAAACAATCCTCATTTTTCTCAGAGGGAAAAAAAACCTGTAAATCAGTATTTGAGTATGTCGCCAACTACATAATAATGACATGTTCTCAGAGGTCTGTTATCTTCTGCTACAGTTTCCCTTGGTGGACCCAAGTCACAGGAGGGTCTAGGTCACGTGCATTACCCTCCAGTCTTCGCAGGCCAAAGCACTGCAGACTGTAGCATCCTGCCTAATCAAACACACCTGATTCTGCTCATCAGCTAATCAGCAGGGTCGTCCTGAGTTAAATTCAAACATTACATGAAGAAGAATGTCACCTCTGCAGGGCTATGACCTGGAAGAAACCCAGCATGACACGCATGATCTAGGCATGGTCTGTAATTGAGGACATTACGTAAGTATGCAGTAAGGTAGAACAAATGCTTTTTATAACCAAAACCCTTACACTTAAAGATCTTAAAGATTTACAGATCCTTAAGTGTAAAATTCTACATAAGGCACAATCAGATGCAAAATGACATTTTAAGGCACAATTACTATTTATTTGCTACATTTAACATATTAAAAAAGTTATGGCATATTCAATATATTGTTTTATTTTTAACTTCTTTAGCAAATAAGTAGAAATTGTGCAGTGCCACATTTAAATTTGCTCCCTGTAGAGGATATGTTAATATGTTCATTTTCATTTAGAACATGGGATATCAAACTTTTGCATATGATATCAAAGTTTTGCATTCAGGGCTTCTGTTCTTTGGTCCCCTTAGTCTTAGTCTTCTTTAAACTGGTAAATTTACAATGTTGATTATTCGATGTCAATCAAAATATTGGACTGCCATTGTTTTGTGGCAGTGACACCCATAGCATGTTCTATTTATTATATAAAAGGAAAAAACATACACAGAAGTATGTTATGCTGGCTCAAAACAGTCTGCCAAAAATACTCTGAACGTCTGATTTTATTTGCATCTATTTATTTGCTATTTACCCTAGTGGGACAATGTGTTCAGTGCTGATGTGCCCTAAACAAGCATAACTAAAAGAGTGTCCTACATTTTACAGCTAATGGTCTATCTACCATCTAAAGATGGAGTCTCATATCACTGATTTCATCAAAACAAACCATGAAACTCAACTTACTTTAAAGCAATGATTTAAGATTCACAATGATCGCTCTCGGATCGCAGAGTGAGTAATAAGTTATACGATCACTCTCTCTGCTGCTTTGAATGGACATTATGTTATAGAGCTTTTGAAAAGCTGGGCCCTGGGATGTTATTCAGTGCCTCCGTGACTTTAAGAGACCATCTTAAAGTAAGAAATATTTCACAACATGGTACTTGCAGCCTTTCTGTAGAGTATTGAAGGCAACAGTGAATCCTTGTCTGCTCATTCGTGTCTAACTCATGCTGTAAGGCAGTCATTATGGTATAGCCTGCTTATGGTATTTCTGGGTGGCATTGATATAAATCAATACAACCTTTATATATATATATATATATATATATATATATATATATATATATATATATATATATATATATCGGAATCCCCCCCAGGGTGCTAGTGGAAGTGGCTGGGGAAAGGGAGGTCTGGGCCTCATTGCTTAGGATGCTGCCCCGGCGACCCGAACCCCGGAGAAGCGGAAGATGATGGATGGATGGATGGATGGATGGATGGATGGATGGATGGATGGATGGATGGATGGATGGATATATCATACCATCATAGTGATGGATGACATTTAAGTTTACATGAATAAAGTTAATGAACCCCTGCTCCCCGAGTACTCTATGCTAACAGAAATTTGTCACTATTATTCAGATAGGATTAGTTTTACATGGGGTAGTCTATTTATAATGGAACTATTACACTGTTATTTCAGTCCCCTGTGAATTTGCCATGTCAGTAATCTGCATCAGTTAAGATACCAGCACCTTCTATCTTCTATAAAAATAATTCTAGAAGTATCTCCAGGGTATATTAATCCTGTGTGAATTTCCATTTGGTAAATATTCCATCAGACCCTTGTGGAATAGGAGATTTCGTGTTAGTCTCAAGTATGGCAGTGGTGAACCCTTCTAGACCTTAAGGGGTGGTCTGATGATTTGTAATGATTAACTTTTTTATAATTTATTGTTGAGTTTCAACTCTAAGTATTATAGTAATTATCTTATTTCATTATTCATTTTGGAAACAAAGGGGTTTTTAAATGCATTCAGAAAGTTATCCAATTGGGATTTTTTTTTGGTCTCCACAGTATCTAAGTAGATAGAGCTAAGCTAGCTCTAACTATTGTGTAGGACTTCAGGAGCTGGTCTGTTGAGTCAGATTAACCACTAACATAAATAGGAATTGACAGTGCAATCAACCAATCACATTTTTATTTCCAGAGGATGTGAAGAAGTTTGTGAGAAACACATCACTGTAGGCCTACTGGAATAAAAATGAAAAATTAACACTGTTGCTTAACACCAACACTGGTAGAGATGCTCTATCACCCAGCACTAGGTTACAGTCCAGAGAAGGTGTGTAAGGGCATACTATGTCTAAACTGATACACAGTCTATATTTTGGTGCTGTCTATGTCCCCAGTATCAGTATCAATCCATCAACCTTGATTCCAAGAGGCACTTAATGACACAGTTCGGTATTCATGTGTATTATCTTTGACAAGCAAGAGGAATTTGCTGCATTTATGTGCAAAAGGATCGGCAGAAGGGCTGAATGAAATTCTTTTTGGATTTAAGGCTGAGTAAAAGAAATGGCTCAGTGAAAAAGAGTAAGGGAATGATGGAGGTATGAGGTGGGGGAAGTGTGAAGGTGGAATATTATATGAGAGTCCTTGAGGGCAGCAGAGAAAGAGGATATTTATTGCAGAGAGGAGGAAGGGGGTCTCCTCCAAAGGAATAGAGGAAGGAACATAGCCTTAGGAGAAAGGAATGAATGAGAAGAAAAGGTCAGAACACTTCCTGAAGTAGGAGTACATGGGGATGGGGGAGGGATCAAAATATTTGTCTGAGCCCAACGGGATCCAACTATTTACATCAGGTTTGGAAATCACTTCTCAAATATTTGTTAGCTTGAGTCAAGTTCAAACTTCACACTTGGGTTTCTCACAGTCCATCTGTTACCTTCATCAGATTCTGTCCTGCATTTACAACGGATGTACATGGGGGCTTGAATCTTCATTTAACCATTTGAGATCTGAATTTTGGGTATTTGTTTTGTATCATAACTTCTTTTGACATTTATTTTTGCCCTCTCCATGAGTAACCGGATCTCAGTTCATTAACCCTGACACTTTGTCCTGACAGCAAATGACACAAGTGAGGGACAATGACAAAACCAAAACATTTCTATTACAATCGGTGAACCAGTCTACACCAGCTGTGAGTGGTAGAGTGCGATGCAGAGTGGTTTGATGTGCAGTTTTTGATAGACGTCCTGTTTTTTTTTCCTGATGTGTCGCGCCACTCTGCTATTTCACCTCAATATGGAAGGAGACAAACTCGTGGATCTCTACAACCCTGTCAGTAAAACAATTAGGAGAAAAACTGCCAGAGTGCTGTGTTTAGATGTGAAATTGCCAGAGTGCTGGAAGTTAGATGTGAAATTGTTTTGTTTCAGGATTTATAAGGAAATGTACTTAGCTAGACTTAGCAGGTACAACCAAGGGTGATATAAAGCTGCGGTGAAATTTAATACTACCAAATTCTTTTTTCACATCCTATAGTCCTTTCCCATTCAAGTGTTTCAAGGCAGATGTTACTTTGTGTTTGGTATAACCTCGGCTTAATGTTATTATAACTACAATATTATACTACTAATGTCACATGTGGGGATAGGTTCATGGTTTATTTACATTTACATGTTTCCAGCATAGACGTTATGAAGGCTTTGCCATGCCAGTTGAAAACTATATTTGGACCCTCACTTGCTGTGACACAGTGGTATGCATGCTTAGCATCTACACCTACCATCTACTACTAGCATCAAACCTCGCTTCAGTTTTTCTCTCTACTTAATTAGACGCTTTTTGGCATACTAGAGCCACAGCAAGAAAACAGCATGTAATAGCTAAAGTGTATCTAAACTAAAACCTTTTCAGATGTAGTTCAAAAAACATTATTAAAAACATTGATGAGTTTAAACTTAAACTCTTAACTTAACACTTAACTAGGCTACTCATTTCTTTACATTATGTATTGATGAATTGCTGCTTTGCATTAGCCACATTTTGCGTTACATTTCTTTTTCCTGTTCTCTGTCAAGAATATGTTAACTTATTTTCTCTTAGAAAACCAGGAAAACATGTTATTTTCTGCAAATTTTACAACATGTTTCTATTTATTTACTAAGTTCAACAAATTGGAGTAAAACATTAATAAAACTATCAAATGTACCTTTACATTTGTGTGGGCCGCATTTATGTATTTTTTTCCCCCAAATATGTTAAAATCCAGCAAATAATCAGTAATTGTGCATTAAAATGTACAGACATACTCACTTCTTTTCACCTACAAAACCAACCAGAGGTGCCTAAACTTTTGCATATGACTGTCCTTAATACATATCAGAAAAACACATAATTCAAAAAAGGACTGTTTTGCAGCATAATGTCTATGGACTGCATGGTCTGGGAATCAAATGGTACTTTTTAAAACTTGTTTCCAAACTACATCAAACTTTCTGTTACAAAATAGCAGGACAAAACAGCTTTCTGAGACACGGACCCCTTAAACAGAAGTAGCTGGGAAAAGAAATGGAGGGAGCCATGCCATTTTAAGAGGATGAAGAGAGCATAAGAGAGCTATGTAACCCTTCAGACAGAGATACACGCAGATGAGAGCTGTTATGGGAAATGAAAAAAGGGCGGGAAGGATTGTTGAAGTGAAGGAGATGGAGGGAGAGTGCTCAAACACGGATGGAGAAGATACGTTTCTAAGACAAAAGCAGAGGGAGGGGAAGAGGGATGTGGTTGGACGGCTCATGGGGAAAGCAAGACAGGAGTGATATTTCTTAGAAGGGAGGAGTAGAGGGATAGGGAGAGGGAAAGTCCTTGAGGAAGGAGAGAGAGGGATGTGGGTCGATGGAATGATGGAGGGGAAGGAGGACAAAGAGATCAGCTGAGGTTCATCCTAAAAGGAGTGCACCCCAGACACC
Organism: Pygocentrus nattereri; assembly: GCF_015220715.1. NCBI lineage: Eukaryota > Metazoa > Chordata > Actinopteri > Characiformes > Serrasalmidae > Pygocentrus > Pygocentrus nattereri. The sequence continues at coordinate 24,770,906 of NC_051211.1, forward strand.
TTTCAAGCTGCGTAATTACTGCTTAATTGATTAACGAGGCTAGCCTCATTAAACACTTTCACAGTTTCATCAAGCGCTACTGTCTGGAGAGAAGGGATGGAATGTGTTTCTAGGAGGAAGTGCGTGTGTAGAGTTTACTCACACAGCACATGAATGTGTGCCAATCTCACACAGGCTCTAGCAGCTGTAATTGAAACACACCACAGTATATACAACAGAGACACACAATCAGCATGTGCACGCATGTGTGCATGCGCATTTCTATGCCAACGTGGCCCAAGCGCGACCTACTCACACCATGGGTAATATAAGGTCATTATCATCATTGTTACCAATATCATTATGGTTAGCATTAGTGGAGGAGCTGAAACAATAGCTGTAATCTCAGCTTTAATGGAAGCATCATCTGTAGTTGTAGCCTTTCTGTAAACAATGCAATTACCAGAGAAAGAACTAATGCAGATGTGAATTAGGAGCCAGAAGCATGTAAATAAAAGATTAATATAAATAAAGTATTCTTTTCACTTTTAAAGAACAAAGTTATAAATCATATTAATTATCATATACAGTGTGGTGCTAAAGAAACATCTGTGCTTAAAATCTATTTGAACTGCTGAGAAAAAGGGTACTACATTAATGGATAATGTATTAGAGCAGTCAAATGATTCATAATTGCGATAAATCACACAATTCTATGTAGATTATTTGCTGGTTGCGTTTTTTTGCTTCTCATTATCCAACTAATCCCAAACACATTCAGTCAGGTTGGGCCCTGGTATGTTCAGTCCATCGCTCTAAGAACACCAGCATCAGCTTTTTTTTTCTTTTTCATAACAGCGTCTTGACAGCTACACATCCTTTCAGATACACAGTACTTAGTTAGGTGCCTTTACACAGTGGAAGACTGAATAAAAACACCTGTGGATTCTTTGAGATCTAAAGAAAGAGCAGAACATAATTTTCTTCTATAAGTACTGTTTATCTGACGGCCACATTTTTGGTTCATAACCAGGTCTTGCATGATTATATTATTTACTCTATATCATTTACTTACAACCCCAATTCCAATGAAGTTGGGACTTTGTGTAAAACATAAATAAAAACAGAATATGATGATCTGCAAATCCTTTTCAACCTATATTCAATTGAATAGACTACAAAGACAAGATATTTAATGTTCAAGTGGATAAACTTTTGTTTTTTGCAAATATTCACTCATTTTGAATTTGATGCCTGCAACACGTTCCAAAGAAGTTGGGACAGGGGCATGTTTACCACTGTGTTACATCACCTTTCCTTTTAACAACACTCAATAAGCGTTTGGGAAGTGAGGACACTAATTGCTGAAGCTTTGTAGGTGGAATTCTTTCCCATTCTTGCTTGATGTACAACTTCAGTTGCTCAACAGTCCGGGGTCTCCGTTGTCGTATTTTGTGCTTCATAATACGCCACACATTTTCAATGGGAGACAGGTCTGGACTGCAGACAGGCCAGTCTAGCACCCGCACTCTATTACTATGAAGCCACGCTGTTGTAAAGTGCAGAATGTGGCTTGGCATTGTCTTGTTGAAATAAGCAGGACGTCCCTGAAAAAGACGTTGCTTGGATGGCAGCATATGTTGCTCCAAAACCTGTATGTACCATTCAGCATTAATGGGGCCTTCACAGATGTGCAAGTTACCCATGCCATGGGCACTAACACACCCACACACCATCAGAGGTGCTGGCTTTTGAACTTTGCACTGACAGCAATCCGGACAGTCCTTTTCCTCTGTGGCCCGGAGGACACGATGTCCATGATTTCCAAAAGCAATTTGAAATGTGGACTCGTCAGACCACAGGACATTTTTCCACTTTGCGTCAGTCCATCTCAGATGAGCTCGGGCCCAGAGAAGCCGGCGGCGTTTCTGGGTGTTGTTGATTCCTGGCTTTGGCTTTGCATGGCAGAGTTTAAACTTGCACTTGTAGATGGAGCGACAAACTGTGTTCACTGACAGTGGTTTTCTGAAGTGTTCCTGAGCCCATGTGATAATATCCATTACAGAATGATGTGGGTTTTTAATGCAGCGCAGCCTGAGGGATCGAAGGTCACTGGCATTCAATGTTGGTTTTCTGCCTTGCCGCTTACTTGCAGACATTTCTCCAGATTCTCTGAATCTTTTGATGATATTATGGACTGTAGATGATGAAATCCCTAAAGTCCTTGCAATTGCACGTTGAGAAACTGTTGACTATTTGCACACGCAGTTGTTCACAAAGTGGTGAAGTGGCCACATCCTTTGCTTGTGAATGGCGTGGCTTTCAGGGATGCTCCCTTTATACCCAATAATGACACTCACCTGTTTCTAATTAACCTGTTCACCTGTGGAATGTTCCAAACAGGTGTTTTTTGAGCATTCCTCAACTTTCCCAGTCTTTTGTTGCCCAACTTCTTTGGAACATGTTGCAGGCATCAAATTCAAAATGATTGAATATTTGCAAAAAACAATAAAGTTTATCCGTTTGAACATTAAATATCTTGACTTTGTAGTGTATTCAATTGAATATAGGTTGAAAAGTATTTGCAAATCATCGTATTCTGTTTTTATTTATGTTTTACACAATGTCCCAACTTGGAATTGGGGTTCTATTAATATTACTGTTATCGTTATTATTATTATTATTGTTAACTTTATTCTTCCTTATGCAAATGGGACATCTTTTCAAATCTCATTGGAAATATATTCTGAAAAATGAATAACTTGTACTTAATGACTGTTGAGACTAGAAGGTGGTCTATGACTTTTGCACAGTACTGTACAACCCCTCCATGAATATAGCCTCTCATTCTTGTTCTGGTGATACAGCTTGTGGATGCTTGATAGAATGGAGGCAGTTGAGGTGAAATTTAGCTTTCCATTTTGCTTTTGCTAGTTTTTCTTGTTGATTTATCAATATGTCTCTTGAAAGCACTGTCCTACATAGTCTGCCATCAGCGAAGTGTTGCGTTAAACAAATTGTGATATTAATATATTTTTGAACACTTTGACAGCCCTAATATTTACATTCCACATTTATATGCATGATTTCTGCAATATGTCTCAGTAAACACACAGCCCAATGCTTTCAATGCTTTTCATTCTATTGAAAATGCCTGTCTGTGGAGATAATACAAGCTGTGTGTGCGACTAAACACTTTCATTCAATGGTTGCATGTTGAAGCTGAAGCTACAGAAGCTGATATTTTAAGATATAGACATTTGATTTGTTTTCTCTGCCCTTTGTGGTTAATCAAAATCTTGACACACTCTGCATCATTTCTGTACATGCAAGTTCCTCCAACCTAAGCCTTGCTTTAATTAAGCCTCCCCAAAGCTGCTTAGCAACCACTGCTACCCATTTCCTTGGATATACTTTGAAGCTGATCCTCCAGATGTAGTCAAAAGATGTGCCTGAGAGACCTATGACAGCAAGGCCTGATAACCTGAAAAAGTGTGTTTTCCAATACACAAATGATCCAGCTGCACAGGTGTATGCATCCCTGGTCAAATAACATATTTTATGAATTTCCAAAGTGAAAGCGAGTACAAGTCCTCTATAGAGAACACGTACAAATATGACATTTTTCTACAAATTGTAGTGTAGGATTTCTATATCTTTGCAAAATGTAACTAAAAATGTATGTATCACTGCTTCTTTCTACAGGCCACATTTCAGATTCTTTTTTTTTTACTTAATATGCTAAATTCAGCAAAGAAACAATAATTGCACATTAAAATGTGCAGTTGTATGTTTTGTGCTACATGTTAATAAAACATGTCATTTGACCATAGGTACCCAATCTTTCGCACATGGCTGTGTATCTGTGTGTATATTTTAATTCGCTAGGTTGTAAAGCTCTTACCCTATTGATGAGCTCCCCCACCATTCCTGTCCAGGACCCATTTGGCTCTGGCGCTCCATATAGCCCGTCATCCACCAGCTTAATCTTGAAGGAGAACTTCAAAATATCTGACAATTCCCGCAACATGTCCACACAGAATCCTTCATACTGGTCGTTTCCCTCAAAGTCCTGGTAGTTTTCTTTTCGCATCACATATGGGTCCTCCTATTAAGCAACATAATAGCCATGTTAGTCCAATAATCCATAAGTGTCCATAAACCTAAATCAGACAGCCGTTTGGGTCATCAATAGGCAATAAAATGACAGTGAAGTTGTCATAGAACAGTGATTGCTTTATCTTAACTGAAGGAAAGCTGAAATTTCGCTGCATAATATGTCCGAATGGACTTAGAGGGTAATGAGGGGCATTTGGAGAATAGCCTAATTGTTATTTTTTTATGGCTTCTCTGTAGGTTTGGTGGCAGAAAGATCTTATGCAAATCCATTAAAACTATTCAACTTCAGCAGGGAATTCTTCTTCTGAATTAGACTTAGGCATTACAAAAGATTAGGAGATAATTAGTCTTTTGAGCACATGAAGTCCTGAAACTTCGATGGCCTACTTAACAATGCATGTCTTAATCTTGATCCATGGTCAATATACACTGAGTTGCCAGTTATTAGATATGTCTATCTGGTACTTACTGATACATTCAAACCCTCACTACCATGTCACTGTTGTGATGAGACTGATGCCCATCCAAATAGTATCTGGGCAGTGGTGGTCCTATGATGGATTCTTTCTAGTGAAGGATAAGATAGAAGCTGTAAAGTTGTGTATTAGTTATGTAGTATTCAAGTCTAGTCTATTTACCTACGAGAGACACCTATAAGATAGATGTACCTGATAAAATTACGAATAAATGTAGCTACAAGGTAGGTGTACTTAATAAACTGATAATTCAGTGTGGAGTTAAATCTGCTATATAGTAAGTAATAATAGTAATAAAGGATCTCAGTGGTGAAACAAAACTCAAAATATTACACCTGCATGGTCATTACAGATTTAGAACAGCAAAGGTGTCAATGGGACAACAAATTTGAAAGTCCCTTACCAATATGGTAGTCACGATAAGTGTCTTGTTGGCCAAGGTATGTGACGTGTTGATGTCTAAGGAGGTGGAGTTCATTGCCAGTGTGTTGTTGGAGTACCAGATGCCAATCTATAAAGAGGTGAAGAGAAGAAGTGAGGACACGAGTACGAGAAACGAGTACACATTATAAATCCACACCAAATAATTCAAATCTGGCATCTGAAGAAGGAAAGAATCAGAGTGAGAGAATTCCACAAATATTTGGAAGGCACAAAGCTCTAATTATTATTCTAGTTGCTGCATATTTGGTATGCCTCTCCATAACTTCTTGGCTCAGGTTCATCATATGGCTAAGCTATGTTCAAAGCCCTATAAAAATACTACAATAGCACAAAGCTGTTATAACCATTAAACAGTTACCGCTGTTCATAAAATTATCTTTGATGAAAATGATGTTTTATTAAACATTGTATTTCACAATGTTGTATATTATTGTACTATACATTCATTGTTTGTCTCATTTATCAAAGCAATAATCCAAGAAGAACAATGCATTACAGTGACTTCACCACAGGTAAGGTTAAATTCTATGTTGTGTGGGTGACTAAACATCAGAGGTGGACGAAATACACAAATCATGTACTTGAGTTAAAGTAGAGATACCCAAGGTAAAATATTACATCAGTAAAAGTAGAAGTCCTTAATCTAGACCTCAACTTGAGTAAAAGTACTAAAGTATTTGCCTTCAAGTGTATCAAAGTAAAAGTATTAGAGTAATTATGGCTCTGATGTCCTGTTATCATTTTTATAACAAGACTTGCTTCATGAACTCATTTTAGGTGAAAATCCTCCAGCGTCTCTCTTGGTGAACCAGTCTTTTAATAGAACGTCATTAATTAGTGACGCTGACGTCTATTAAAATGATCATAAGCACAAAACACTGAAGGTAAACAGTTTCCATCAGGGAGAACCGAGTGGCTCTAAAATCACTTTTACACAAGCTTTAGTTTAAGATTACTTTGTAAATTAGTTTCAAGTTGAATAAAAACTGGCTTTAAACTCAGAATCACAAATAAGTTTTCCTTTACTGTGTTGATCTGTAGGCGTCTGTTCATAAACATAAACTAACCCAAACTAATTTACTATAAAATGAAAGTGTTTGTATGAATTCAGAAAAAAAGGAAACATGACAGTCACGACTGCATATGTGGACATATTTCTATACTGTGGTCTATTTACACAAAGTTAGGTTAGTTCATCATTTAGGTGACGCATGTGCTCCCAAAGTTTTACGCTGCTGTGCTGATATTGAACTGTGTGCTTGCGCTGGGTTGGTATGACCAACAGGTCAAAACAATCTCAGAACAAAGTGACTGCTGTGCCCTGATTGGTGCTCTGGCTTTGCGCTTCTTTTGTTTTGACATGTTACGTTTTTATACACACAGAAACCAAAAGGAACGACAGATTTCTGTCTGTATGTAGTGGAATAAAAAGTCAGATATTTGCCTTTGAAATGTAGTGGAGTGAAAGTAAAAAGTCGCTCAAAATAGAAAAACTTAAGCAAAGTACAGATACACGAAAAAACTACTTAAGTACAGTAACTAATTACATTTACTTAGTTACTGTCCACCAGTGCTAAACATCACCATTTATCGGAGATAAATCCAATGTAATATGCAGCTTCTGATGGCTTATTGCTGTCTCGCCACAAGATCATATAAGCTCACATCCAGCCCTTCTTCTGAGTAGCTTGTTTTCACTTGCTAAGTACTTGAAGGCTGCGGCTGTGCATGTATGGTTAAAGCACTTGAGATTCTTTAACCAAAAAGCAAATCTTACAGTGGACAGTTTTGTTTTCAAAATGCATACAGCAATCAAAGCACTAAACAAATCACAGGCAATCTAAACCAAGACCACCTCAACTGATTGTGTTTTCACACACATCTTTTCAAATGAACCGAACTCAGTTCTGTTAAAGTAAATCTCAAAAGGGATCAGCTACAGTGTTCTTTGTGTTCACAATGTAAGCAAACTTTAAAGGGCACGCTTTTCTTTTTCTCTTTAGCACTGGCAATATCTCAGACTACTTGTTCACATAACAACTTCTTCAGAACTCAATTATGAGCAGCGTTCATCATTCAACAGTTCATCATATAAACGATCTGACTGGCTGAGCCACGTTCGACTCCATCAACCTCAAGTTGTTAAAAACCTTTGAAAGTTCACAGTTGTTAATACAATCACTTTTGATTACAATTATTTTTTAATGAACATTTTATGTAAGTATACTGTACATTACATGGTTTGTCACTTTTTATAAAAGCAATGAACCATTCAAGGCTGTGAGTAATGGGGGAAAGAGCCATCATACTCACCCAGAGAGAGTGACAATTGTGCTATCTTAGACTCTAGCCACAGACCCCATGGATTATAACTCAAGTTCTCTCGATGATAGGGCCAATATGTAAAATGGCCTGCAAATCAGAAGCCTCCAGCCTTAAGGCCTCTTTAACCATAAAGCAAAATGAGACAGGACTGAGACTGTTTTGCTTTTACATTGCACACATCAATCAGACCACATAACAAACCAGACTGCACTGAGACCCTCTTGGGAGGTGGTGATTTTATTGGCTTGTGAGACCATTTAGGGTGGTCTGAGTCTGTTTGCAGTGTTCATATATGCATAGAAAATCATGATTCAGCAGTCTGTTGAAACACTGAAACAGTCTAAGTGTGAAAGCACCCCAAGTCTCAGATTAGAGTTGTCTGAGTTTGTCTGACATGTTCACATATGCAAGAGAAATCATGACTCAGTGGTTTGAGACCAAGTAAAAGGTCTGAAACTTGAAACTGTCCAAGTGTGAAAATGCCTTAGAAGTCTGTGTAACCTCTTTGTGTCCTCCTCTGAATTTTTCCAGAATGCGAAGAGTGTAGTTTGTCCTCTGGCCTTTGCTGTTAAACTCTACTCGCCCTGTCAAGCCATCATACTCCACCTTGAAGGAAAGAGTGAGAGCAGACGCATTAGAGAGAACATATGGAGGAACAACAAAGATGAAACAGTAACTTTATACTCATGAAATGTTCAATGCATGAAGAAAAGATATAAGTGGTAGCTTTTTCTTCTGAGTATTTGAGGCTTAATGTGTTTTATTATTTTGGAACAACATCATTTTAGGCCACATGTATATGATGTATGGTGTAGATGAACTATATGATGACCATATAAATAGGGACCATGAGCATTCAGCTTCGATGCTGATAGGGAATAACAAACATGTGTCAAAAAATTAACATTCTGGTGGATTTTGGACATTAAAACGTGATGAAAAAACAGAAACAAACTTAAAATAAATATGGAAGAAGGCAGGAAGTCTCCAAATTTGTGAGAAATATGCTGGTTTATTCCGTTTTTAGCCCAGATTTACAGATTTTGTCTGGACAAGAATCAAAAACGGTGAAATAGTGCACAGGCTCTGAAAAGCATCTCAAGACAGATTACAAAAAAGTGGCTATGTCAGTGGTTTGCAAGTTCAATGGAATGAGATGTTTGAAACTATTTGTGCCACATGGAACCTAATTGTTGTTATGTATGCCAACAAACACCTACACAAAAAATGCTGCATATCTGAATTTTTGTTTTTTCTTTTATTATTATTATTATTATTATTATTATTATTATTCTTTATTTTTATTAAGCACTTCCAGTACATCCAAATTTTCATAATCACTTTTACTGGGATATACACATAAAAATAACCATTTTGGCTGCACTATCCCAGTACTTTTGGAAGGTGTTATATTATATTATAGTGCAGCAGGCTCAGAACATATTACAATAAAAGTGACATTTGCTTTGCAAAATGCTTTTAAATGAATCTCAAGGGCACGCTTAGAGCTTAGTTCCTTAGGAGTTCAGTTTGGGCACGGCAGCAGGCTGCAAGTGAAGTAACAAATAATCCACTTACTTTGATGAAAAATGATGAAAAAGAAGCAAAACTCTTTCATTATGGTTTGGGAATAAGATCCTCCATTTAGGAAAGATGGAACATGTTCCAACTGCAAAGCAGTCACTCTCCTCTAGCGAATTGAATAATTCCAGAAGTGTGACAAGGTATGATTTCCTGCTGTCTGTCAAGCCCTTTTCCTACATTCATGCTGAACAAATCACATTCACTTCACTGAGTAGCACAGCCAAATTATCCCTGATCCAGATGTCCTTGAAGAATCCAAAGTTTACCCTACACTATAGTCTTATTTGAGTAAACAAATAAATTCCACTTCAATGCTGTGATTATTGCTGACAATTTCCTTTCTTCACCTCATCCTATAATAAGACTGAGATTTCTTAAAACATAAGTCTCTAAGAATCTCACTCAAGCAGCTGCTGCAAGTGTATAATGATTACTCTAAATCACCGTTCTGGAGACCAGGTCAGAAATATTGTCATTGTCACAATGAAATCTCATATAAACACTGGTGTTCAAAAGTTTGGAATCATTAATATAATTATATTAATCATTGCTGTTATTTTATTCAACAATAGATTAAAGCTGAACCATGTTCTTGTATTAAATTAACAGAAGTAGCATTACTGAATCAGGATGACAAAAACATGCTAAATTATCATGTGCACATGCTGCTACAAGTCTCCCTGTAAAACCTCACTTAATCATTTAAAAATCAGAGGCATCAGGTCAGATATTTTGAGAGTTCTTAGGACCACATCTTGATGCATTTCTCCATCATTTTAGAATCACCTACTGCTCTGTTCCTCATTCTGGACACATCTAACATTCCTTCATTATTTACAGCATCCTGCCATTTAGTTAAAACCTGTATCGGAGTAGCATCATAGAATTATGTCATACAATTGTCTCCAAGAGTTTGTTACTTTTAAACTGTGATTCCAAACTTTTGAACACTACTATAGCACTGTAATCTCTGTAATTAAATCATGCCATGTTCACACAGTACAAAGGGCAGCTGCAGAATCAATATTTTCTATGATATATATCCTATTTGTTGGAAAATTGTAAAATGATAGTACTCTACAAGGTCATTGGTTTCAAACATTGTGTAGGTTGTAAGAAAAATATGACCTGGCTGAGATGGATGTTGCAGATTCACTCAGTTAATTTGTGATTCCATGTTAAATGCACTTTACTTTTTAATTTTTTTTAAACCTGTTACATCCAGCCCTCAGTGCTAGAAAGGGTGGCCAGATCCAGTTCTAAAATCTGACTCACAGAAATACTCAAAATCATTTTAAAAAATGCTCAATATACCAACATATGAATAAAAAAAAATTAAATCTTCTTTACACTGAGAATCAGATACCGTCAAATGTGATGCGACAGTGTATGAGCCATTGATAGGTGTTTTTTTATCCCTCCCATTCAATCTGATGACCAGCTGGCACTGGCAGAAAACTTGACAAGAAATTACAGTTAATATTTAATATAATACAAAGTAGTTTTTCAAGGCCTTTTATAATATTTCAGCCTGACTTTTTTTACTAATATGGCAACTGATACTGAAAGTCTTCAATAGTAGTACTTCTCATTTATGAACCTGCCTCTATAATTAAGTGATTGTAATATTATAGGGGGAAACCTAAATATGGTGAACTTCTAATTTAGCAGTGAGAGAAAACACAGGGAAACACAGGGAATGAAGAGAGTAAGATTAAAACAGAGGAGTCACTGCTTATACGCTGTTTCTGATGGGTCAGCGAAGCATGGTAAATGGGTGAGAGAGTGAAGCTGTGAGGCTGAAACAAAATTAGAGTGAGAGAGGAGCAAGTGAAAGAGAAAAAGGGTGAGAGACTGTTTCGGGAGGAGTTACGCACATAAACGAATGGAGGCGAGACGCCCAGGCTGAGCGACAGTGACAAACCGAGAATGACGGAGGAGAGGAGGTGTGGAGATGTTGCCAAAAGGAGTGCTAGAGTGATGGAGTGATGCGCAAAGACAGAAAGAAACAAACTGCAAAAACAGATGGGAAGAGACAGAGAGTGGCAGACTCAGATAAACAAGCAGAAATGACTGGTAGAAGGAATAGAGTAAACAAGTCTAGCACTGTCTGGCACCCAGAGAAAAAAGGGTGACTATAACACAAACTCTAGGACTGTACAGCTGGAAGAAACAGGTGTAAATGAAGACACAATGCTCAGACTGTAACAATATTAATACTAATACATAATATTATCAATACACCAATAATTTAAATCATTCTAAAGATGATAAATAGCAATAATACCCCTGGAAAAAAATTACGCCAAACACAGGTACCTATGTTCCCTGGGTTCTACATTCCCAGGACTTTATGCTCCCAGGGCTCTATGTGCAGCCCTTTTTTAATAAATCATACCTAAAATGATTAAGTGTTTCTAAGATGGTTATGGAGTCATGGAGTCGACAAATGTCATGGTCACACTGGAAAACACAAGGAACAAATGTTCTATTTTCAATAGGATGGTACTTTCCTTAGCTGGCAAGCACAAGTGAGCTAATTAGCAAACTGTAACTCATACCATTTTTTTGAGACGTCAGAGCATAGAATATGTAAAATTCTACCCTATATAAGTTCTGGGGATTTGGTACAAATGACTAATTGCATGCAACATGCAGAGGAACATTCTGTAGCATAGGTTGAGAGCGAGCACGATGAAAGAATGTTCAAATACAGTCAAAGACATTCAAAACTTGGTAAATCATGTCTTCCGAGGATGCAAGTGAATTATTTACTACCCTATCTTCATCAGCATAATGTTGATTCTGCATTTGAGACAAAAACATCCAGCCAGACCTTCTTTTTGAGCCTGTGTGTGTAAAGTTAATACTTAAAAACATGTGGTCTGGTCCAAAAAACTCCAGTGAAATCCATCCCAATGACTATGACATTTAAATTTCTACTTCAGTAATGCTAGTGACGTTTTACAGGGTTACTTCTAACAGCAGCAGCAGCACACACACGCACACACACACGTGCACACACACACACACCACACATTGGCTTAAATGTGTTCTCCTATCTCAGTAATACTATCTTTTTCAGTTTAAACAAAACACAAAGTAAAGCTTTAAGACCCAAATAACAATATTAGTATTTGAAAACTGGCACCTCAAACATTTAACTGAGCACTTGAGTACCTGTTCAAATCCCTATGAGCGGCTGGGAAACGCAGGGCTAATTCCTAGATATTTCAAAGATAAAATAAAAGCCCAGAGAACACAGAACCCTGAAAACATAGGAATAACCACTGCAAAAGTTTTTGTATGAGGGCCCATTATCTGCATGTAGTTAAACCTGTCTGCAAACAACACTAAAGAACACACCCAGCAAAATCCCAGCAGGACAAAACTGTCAATACAGACAACATAGAGCTAGATTTCCCATATTTAACCAACCCAGCTGGGCAGAAAGAGCAGTGATGCTGATATAAACAACAGCAGTGGCCAAGATAACAACAGCCACCACAGTCATCATCAGGGAGAGTAAAGAGCGAGGACACATAGCTCAGCAACCACAAAATGGCCGCTGCTGGGGTATCCATGGTGACACACACCATGCGCAGGTAGTTCATGAGGCTGGTGCCATGTTGCCAGATGAGCGAGGAGGTGCAGCTGAGAGGCTTCACTCCAATCTCCTGACTCCGGTTCAGCTCCCGCACCGCCCCAACCACCACGTGCACCGCGTCAAACATCAGGGCCGATGACAGCTGTGCAAAGGGAGAGAGACAAAAAGTAAGAGGAGAAGGGCAGAAGTAAAGAAGGAATGTCCTTCACTTCACTTTGGATCACTACATGATAAGTTTTTGCTTTGAGCAGCCCTAAATCCTTTTATGGAAATATAAAAGAAAGAAGAAGAAGAAAGAAGAAGAAAACATCCATTTAAAAAATCTTTGCAACTCCAGCAGCAGTCACTCAGTTTCTCCTGCTCAGATTCGAGTCTTTATCCCCTAAACTTGCCTCAGCGTAGAGTCCAAAATGCTGGAGGTTTAATCTTTTCGCTAAGCTAGCGTGAGCCTCCAGTGCTACAGGTAGATATATTATATACATATAAGTATATAAATCAAAAGTTCACACACAAAAACAGATTTATCCACTCAGATCCTTTATTCTCTACACTCGTGCCAATGAAACTTCAACTGAGCCAGAATGAACCTGCATGGTTATGTGCAAAGCTTACGCCTTCTTGTTAGCCTAACGCTAGCTTCTAGCAAACATGGAGCAAAAGTAGCTCAGGCCAACAGCTACACACACAAATATACCCGTTTACTCACTGAGATTTAAATAATTATTTTCAAAGTACTCAACGGACTCAGTGAGCGGGAATGAATCTTTGCTGTGGAGAAATGGTTGCATTTCTGCAGGAGCATGCTACCTGCTACTAGATCAGTACCAGGCCCTGGTGAGAGGCAGCATGAGGCTTGTGCCCAAGCCTCAAGGACCAACAAGAGCTGCGGGAAGCAGCACCAATCCCACAATTGACTTCCCGTCACTAGGAAACCACATTTCACACTTGACCCCGGTGGAAGGAACAAATGAGAGTGGATTCTTCCTAAAAGTACCCAGATTTTTCTCACAAGGAGATGACTTTACAGTTTACATTTGCACAGAAGATGCTATAGCAGCTCTGTCACCATGGAAATATTCCAAATGCAGGTCTATAAATAAATATCCCTGGTAACATCAATTACCACTTAAAATCCCCTTAATTCAGGTATTTTCATGTATGCCAATTTTGTAAATGAGTCCAAACAAAGAGCTGAATCTGTCCTGCTCATTCTAATTCTACAGAGAAGTGTAGACAGAGGCAGAGACAGAAAGGAGGATTGATTGAGAGGAGAAGACATTAGCTGGCGTGGAGAAGCAAAGAAAGAGCGCGGGAGAGAGAGACAGAGGGGGGGAGAGAAAAAGAGAGAGGGTGAGAGAAAAGGCATTAGTGTATATCTGAAAATAACTCTTCATGCCTGTAAAGGCCCGCAGCAGTCTCTCTCCTCCAGACTGTCTTATAGAACAACTCAAATTTATCACCCTATCTGACATAAAACCACGTCTTTTTTTTTTTTTTTGAGCATTAAGAGATTCCTGTAGATACACAATATGTACCATGTAGGGCTACCTGTAAATAGTTAAAAGCATGCATAATACTAACTCCAAACATTAGTTTGTTTCTGTTGAACTGAAACTTTTCAGTTCAAGAGTGGCTACAACATTGAATGAAAGTAGTGTTGAGGTAGTTACTAAAATTAATCCATTACAAATCAGACTAGAGTCAATTAGACTAGACAGAAGTCGGGACAGAATGGTGTTCTGGCTCAGATTTAGAAAATCTCTAACTACATTTATACAGAAACTGTGCAAAGTTCTTTTTCTTTCTGCATGGAACTAAGCATCTGTTGAATGTGCCTCAAGTTCAATTTATCCAATAAAGTCCATTTGCAGTAGGGTCCACTCAGCAAGTCTCTATGTTAATACATACATAAAACACTGTGTTGGGAAGGGAAAAATAGCCAAGAAACTCCACAATCAACAAGAAAAGTTCTGGTTTGCTTTGTAATTTTCTCTGCATTCGTTTGGATATCTAGTGTACTTACAGTAATTCATATTGTTGGTGATTCATGTGTTTTTTGTTGATAAACAAGCTTGCTAGGTATTTAAACCAAGCACTAGTCATTTTGCTGGTTCTTTGATCTCTGCCTTGTTGAAAGACTTGTGAATTGCTGTTTTTCCACTACTTAACCAACAGTAATAGTTACACAGATGTTTCAGAGAAAGTGCCAATCCATTTAAAGAGACATTTTAAAATTTCAGAACAGCTAATGCTCTTTGAAAACCTAGAAACTAGACATTAGAAATGGTCCAAAAACACCTTCAAAATACAGTTTTCATAAATAAAATGTAAAGCAGTCTGGTCTGTTTAGATGAGGCTGTTGCTCTCTTTCCATGTATGAGTCTCTGTATCCTTTAGTTTTACATTAGCCAGTTTGCTGTGTTACAGCACTTCCCATGCTTGCATTGCGCTGCTCACATTTACAATCAAAGTCGTTACAGTCAGCTGTTACAGGTAGAACACACACGTACAATTTATTATTAAGGACAGTCACTGACAATCTGTACAGAGGAAAATTTTTAAATGTAAATTAAAATTAAAAATAGTTTTAAATATAAATTAAATTCAAGAATTAACCTATGATGTGTTATACTTCTTTGTGTAAGCCTATGATAATATATATAAAGTGTGTTACCTTACTTGACATGCAAGCAGAACACACGTGTCTATATTCCATGAAGGTGTGTGCCGCCACAAAACAGGGCGCTTATGCTCATTGCATGTCCCTCGTGTATTGCAGTGTCTGTGCTTGTTTGTGTGCGTGCACGCATGCATGAGGCTCACAGCTGGACCAGGGTATGGGCTGAGGTCACATCCTTCTCTCCAAGACAGATTGAGGCTCCTGATGAACTCCAGGTAGAAGGGATGACTGCTGTTCAACATGGAGAATCCTACAATGTTGGACTGTTCATCTACAACATCATCCAGCCTCAACAGTGGGAAATCCTTACATAAGCAGAGAGGATCAGTGGTGGAGAGAGAGAGAAAAAGAGACATTTATTTACTACATTTCATTAAATGCAAGGACTATACTTCACAGTTATTAGGATTTCATTAATAGGCAGGTTATGACAATATTTCAGATAAAAATGAGGCCAGAATAAGCACATTCTGATAAGAAATGAACTATTTGGTTGTTTGTCAAACACAAATTTCAAGTAACATTTTTTTAAGTTTTACGTTTTATAGCAAGCGTTTGGGAAGCCTTTTCTATGTCTAGTTTTATTCACATCTAAAATCACACACTACGCAATGTCTCAGCATTATTACCCGTGTACTTAAAATGCTTTTTAAAGGATGAAACCCTTTTTGGTGGCTTATAATGTTTGTATAAATTGGTACTTGTGCTTGTTTTAATTGTATTATACTTCACACATTTTCCATTGAAAACACAGCTTCTCTGAAAAACTTTTCACATTCCACTAGAACAAAATATGCTAATGAGCTCTATAACGTGGCAACATCAAACATACATCTACAGAACATGCCTGTACCAACATATCTAACTTAACATTGCCAGTGGATACTGAAATACATATTTGTCAACAATGCCTAGAGAAAAAATTCTGGGCAAAATATTCTAGAACATTTTAAATGTGCTAAAAACTCCTCAATGTTCTAAACCTGAGTTTTAACCACGAAGCAGCGGACAATGCAAACATAGAGCAGGGCTGCCAAGTTATGAAGATCACTATGCACAATGCCAAACTTAGGCTGGAGTGGTATAAAGCGTGCTTTCACTGTACTCTGGAGCAGTGGAAAAGTGTTCTTTTTATCAGTCTGGTTTGGGACTGGGATGCCCACTGGAATGCACAGTGACAACAGTAAAGTTTGGTGGAGGAGGAATAATGGTCTGGGTTTTTTTTCCAGTTTTGGGCTCAACCTCTTAGGTCCAGTAAAGGGTAATGTTAGTACTACAGCTATATCCCAATTGATAAATCAGCATTCCAGTATTATTGGTTCATTTGAGTTAACTGCAGATATATTGGTATTGGCATTTATAATGGCCAATAGATGACAATTAAAAAACAAAAGGTATAAACGAAAGACAGATCCTTCAACCATGTTGTGAGTGTTGTCACTGTGTGGTTTGTCCAGAGGGCACTATGTAACTTCTCTGTTGGCAACACAACAATCAGCTAACCCAAGCTGAGAGTTGCAGGTGGAGATAATCTGCATTCATGGTAAGTTGATAATTGTCATGTAAAATAAATTACTTAAAACAAACTGTGCTACCTTGTAAAAAAAACTGATAGCGTAAAATCTGTAAAGCGAAGACAGCTTCTTATTCACCAGCTTCTTCTTCAAATTTTCCCATGTCACATTTAATGGGGCTGTAGTTACATTCTGGCATGAATGTAACCACAGTCTTGATTCTAAGGTCACACACAAAACTAGCTAACATTATGTTCATCAGTGGAAAACGTTAATGAGCACTTTAGCATTCATCTTATTCTGCATAAATGAAGAAAAAAAAGAATATCATTCGATTTTTTGTATGATGAACAGCCCATCACTTGAAACATGAGATGCACTTCGGCAGCTTCGTTTTTAAATAATAAGAAATAATAAATAAGGAATAAGAAATCTCTGTAAATATTAGAGTTTGACTGCTTTATATTGAAAGAATTTATTGTTGTGAATCGTGCTGTATCTGTGTTATACATTCTGTATCTGTGTGCACATGCTGAAGTTGTATTTTAGGCTGCCTATTTTGTGTTTACCCCTATATAGTCGTGTTTGTCACACCTGTTACTTGTCCTGTATAAGCTGGGTCTAATCTTAGCATCAGTCCAGCTATATAACTGTATTAGCCTAATGTCTTATGGGGTAACTGTATGTCTGAGACCTACGCGCACAATGAATAAACTTCACTTGTCCAGACAACAGACTGAGTTTCCCTGGATCAAGAGGGTGCCATGACCTGGATTGGACATCTCATCTCTAAGCTGTAGGTGAGCGCACATTTCAGAGCAAACCCTGGTACCAGTAGGTTATCCTCCTCTCATCAACGGAACGGAGGGAAAGATCGCGGTAGCGTTACCGTAAGCAGGAGGGAAAGCTACCACAAAGAGGGCTGGTAGGGTGGCATCTGATTGGTCTGATGATGATTTCATTGTCAGAGCAGATGAACAGTTATATAAACATATGGACTCATCTAGTTTGGACAAATACTATCAAAAGAAAGTGCCTGTTCATTCAGATAAAATAGATGAGAAGCTAAATATGTAATTCTGGCAAACAAGCAGAGAGCAAACTCGCAGAGCATGTCTTAATCCATGCTGCCTCCAAGGCAAAATAGGCCCGTGGAAGTATAAACATAAGGAAAGTTTGATGCTTTGAAATGAGCCTACAACAACCCTTGTTTCCCTCTCTGGAAAGCTCAGGGTTGAGTTTCAGATACAACTGAAGTTGTGCCTAAAAGCCCAAAGTAGCACTGACCTCTGCCCTGTACTGGGGTCTGTGCAAGTTTTATAGTTGTCCTGTGTTGTCATGGTGGCATTCAAAGTGTCATCAATCAGCTGTTGGGGCAGTTGCGTGCTTTTCATTGCCTTGAAACTGCTCTATGCAAGGCCCCAGCACTAGGCCTAGTGAACATGGAACTACCATTCACCTTGTACGAGAGAGACCTGTATTTCATTACTCTGCTGAAACAGACACAGTAGCACTTGCCATGTCACCATGCCTGAGAGCAATCCAGGCAACTTATCTGTCTGTTTTAGCTGTTGCTCCAATTGTTTTGGGTTAGGTTCTCCCTGTTAAATGTCCACACTCTGTTTCCTCTTTGTTCCTAAATGGCAGGATTCTTCAGTGACAGCACAAAGGTGGGGTAACTGGCTTGCAGTTTTAACTGCCCCTAATATAGTGATCAACAACACAGTATGAAGAAATAGCTACCGGCAGATTGCTGGATCATTATTCCGCACAACAGGCAGAACTAACTCGTGCCTGTGTGCTTGCTAAAGGTTTAAAAGCGAATATATTTGTTGACTCAAAGTATGTTTATGGCATATGCCATGTTTTTGACTTGTTATGGAAGCAAAGACATTTTCTGACAGCAAACAGAACCCCAGTGAAAAACCCCAACAAGTGGCAGAACTCATGTAAGCTTCACACTTCCAAAACAGGTTGCTATTATTAAAATAAAAGTCCATTCCTCTGCCACATCTTCTGAACACCTAGGCCACTGTTTAGCTGACAATGTGGCTAAAAGGGCTTGTCTTTTACCTATCGAATATATCCTGTCATCCTGTGAACACCCCGTTGTTAAAAATTTGGCTGATTTACTTGCTTTATACCAGCAGGCTCCGGATTTGGACTTGGGTTGAGAGAGGTGCATCTCTTCGCGATGGTATCTGGGTTAAGGGGGTAAATTTGTGGCTCCTGAAGCTCTGCTTCACCACTGGATGGTTACCATACATACTCTAGGTCACCCTGGACTAACCCAGATGGTACATCACTTCAACCAAGTATGGTGGAATCCTAAATTCCACATGTGTGCAAAGAGCCATTGTCTGACTTGCACCACCTGTCTTAAGGCAAATCCAGGACCTGCAGTCTCCCTCCCCTACCAAACTGTAACACCACCAAGTGGCCCGTTTCAAGGTTTGCAGGTAGATTACATCACTTTGCCAAGATGCCAGGGAAAATAGGACTGTTTGATAATAATTCGCAAGTTCTCAAGGTAGATTGAGGGATATGTCACTACTAAAGATGCTGCCCTACATACCTCTAAATGTCTGGTGAAAGATTTCATCCCAAGGTGGGGTCTCCCAAGGGTTATTGAGAGTGATCAAGGAAATCACTTTACTGGGAAGGTTTGTCAAGAAGTAGCAAGGTTGTTGGAGATAAAGTGGCATTTCCACTGTCCCTATTGACCTTAAGCTCCAGGACAGGTTGAAAGGATGAACAGAACTTTAAAGTCCAAACTGAGCAAGCTACATCATGAATGGGTTTCATGGGTGGAAGCTTTGCCTGCTGTTCTTTGCAGCATCAGAGCTTCAACTAATAGGAATATCCAGCTGTCACCATAGGAGATCATTACTGGTTGTGCTATGACACTTCTAGGAACTATTGATTCAAAAGGCATATGTCATGTTCAACAGTCTGCTGCAATACTGCCAGACATTGTCCAAGGCTGTTGCGGCTGCTCAGAACCAAGTGCTGGATGCATGGAAAGAACCTACTAAAGGGGGGGTCACCCTATCGTTTCAGGTATGTGGGTAATGATTAAGGTGCATAACACTGAGCCATTAGGGTCAAAGTGGGAAAGTCCATACCAGGTCCTCCTTACTACAACCTCTGCTCTAAAATGTCAAGGAAAAAATGGATACATGTGAGCCATACTAAGGTGGAACCACCACCTGATGGTGATGGCTAGTTCAGGGATAACATAGGTGACCCTTGTAGGGAGATGCTCTGAGGAAGAACTATGATATGTAGATCATAGGTGGTGACTCTCGGAGTGAAGATCTCCTAATTCCCTTTTGTGACTAGCTCTCCCCTACTCCCCCCAGAGGCCAGGACCCAGGTTAGATAGGGAGAGAAGGTATCCATTACAAGTGCTAAACCAAACCTTTAAACAAGGACATACGACATGATTTGTGCAAGAAGAACACGATACTGCCACTGTGTCTATGTGTTTTGTTTTAGAACATGCCAGAGCAGACCTGAGACAGTGACAATGAAACAGGACATGACGTGTTACTGATTGGTGGTCGAAAGAACTGACATCAAAGCCTATCTAGGTCCCCTGACTCTGCCCTCCAAGCTGTTTGGACACATCAACACTTGCTCCCACTATTCTGGAAGTGAAGACAGCTACCACTGCAACAAGTTGCATGATAAAGGACTTTTTATAACAAAAAGGGAATAAAGAATGATGAAACCTGTAGTTTTTATAAACATTCTGACAATAGCTTTTGCAGACATGATGGACCACAACATGGTATGTGCTCAGGCCATCCTGTGGGCACAAAATCGTACCATAGGAGGAAATGGTTGTTTTGTTTATCATGTGATCCCAAGACTTAATATTTCTGCACAAGCTTTATGAACAGATCATTCTGCTTCTGAAACCATGGGAATAATAGCAAATTATGGTAGATGGTATAAGTGATAACTGGTCATTGCCTATTGTTAGCTGTCTGAAGTCAAATAGAGCAGCCTATTACAATTCAAATGCTGATAGCTCCTGGATTGTTGGCTGGCACTATACTGTTAGAGTTGGTAGTACTAAATTTAACCATAGCATGTAATTATCGAGATGAATCTAGCTGGAAGCATGGATTAGCAGATCCCATTCCTGTGAGGGCTTCGTCAGACTGGGTACGTTTATTAGCAAACCTTGTTATCCAGAGGATACTTTTCTTGGTAACAGTGCATGTTCTGTTTCCATCTCTGCCTTCATTACGAATGGCACATCTTGGTGTAAACATTCTACCACCATAAATACAAACCCATCCGGTATTTGGATGAGGGAACCACTTCCTTTGGGTTTCTACTGGGTTTGTGGAAACAAGGCTTATCCATCACTTCCATCTGATTCATGGTGCGGTTCCTTTTACATGCCTCCTAATACAGTACATGCTGATCCATGGACCACATTACAATCTCATGGACCTTTACACTGTATGAAAAGAGAACTTGGCATTACCCTAGCAGGTATACAAACATGGAATGGTCACATTATGAAGGACCCCTGGTCTAGCGCAGACAGTAGGGTGGGGAATATTTCCATTTGGAGGTGTTGTAGATGCCTGCTGGAAAATAGGAAGGTTTTAGACCTGCTGACCTTAGAAAAATTAGAGGTATGTGACATTCTCAATACCTCCTGCTGCATCCACGTCCCAGATAACTATGAAAATATTGATAAATACACAGCAGATCTTCATAGACTCATTCCAAATCCTGCTCCAGAAGGAGTTCTTGATCAGATCTTTACCTGGGTTGGCAACATTTTTTGAGGAATGTTTTCTGGGACCTTACAGCAACTGCTCCATTATATACTTCCCTTTGTTTCACCAGTAATAGTTGCTATTGTGATTTGCTTCCTCTGCTTAAAAGCAACATTCTTTACATGTCTCACTACAAATGTCACAAAGGGAAAAAAAAACACCACTGTTAAGTTCAATCTCTGTCAGTCCCCGATTGGTCCAAGACCTGTTTATGATCTGAAATCCTACACTTAACATATCTCAGAGCAGGCTGGACATGCAGTTGTCATGCAGCTGTCATTGTGCTTCATCCACCAACATTGCCCCTTGGCATTTTGTTGTGGTAAAGTTTGCCAAAGATAAAAGGAAAGCATGCAGGATAGAGTGACGAGATAGGTTTGTACAAGGGAGGACATGGGCCATTACTGATTTGCATAATTATCTGCATTCTTCATTCATTCATTCAAGGTTTAGTGATGTTTAGTTGATGAAATGAAAACGAATAAAAATATTCAACAGTTTATTATTTCGCATAGATGAATTTTTAATTTTTCAATAACAAATTTAAGGTGCATTTTAAACATCCTTTTTATGTATAAAGCAGTAATAAGAATTACAGAGAATGAGGATGCACACAACTTCTACAGATTTGTTCCTACAGGCCCAACTTCACCCAACCCTTGCCACACCTCATATTCATATACTCACATTTTGGACCTTCACAGCTCAGCTGAAGTTACCCCTTTAGCACTGAACTTGGACCAGCTTCCAAGGTCCAGACTTAAATGTCATACATTATATAAGAAATAAAAATCTGGTCACAAATCAAAAGGGCAACTTCTACCGCTGACAGAATTCCTCCAAGGGCCAAGTGTTGCTGCTAACAGCCACGTAGTAGTGGCTGTGCAAAACCACTCAGCTCCCCATTGAAGAATATATGACCTAAAAATATGAGCTATGAATTCAAGCGATAGGAAGTCGCCACAAACAAGGGCATATCCGGTCATGTTGATGATAAACTGCACAGACCTATCATGCATTTCTGATGATCTGATTGGACAATAGCCAGCCCTGCTTTGGCTCCCTGCTGGAGGATTATGAGCAGAGAAAAAGAGTGAAGTGTCACTGGTTGAAGGGGAATGTAGACGTGGTGTCTTACCATTGTGGTCAGGATGTACTTGTAGAAGGCTGATGTCATGCCTAGCTCAGATGCCTTAATATTTATATTTTTAAAAAATAAATAAATAAATTAAAAAAAGGAAGAGAGAGAGAGAGAGGGAGGGAGGGAAGAGGTGGAGAGAAATAGAGAGAGTGAGAGAAAGGGAGAGAGGGGGAGAGATACATATAGATACAAACAGCACAACAAGACCAGTAGTATTTTTAAAGTATCTACAAATACAGTAAATTATACATACAGACTAAAGCGTAAAATTTTTGGAATCACCATTCAGAAGCTTGGAATCAGTGTTTTCATTAATATAACATTTGTTGAAGATACATGCACAAATTACTATTTTAATCATTAGAACGTGAATTCCACTTTTTTTTAGGCTTCATTCTCAGGAACGATTCAACTGATAGACATGTCACAATAATCAGCAGAGCTCACATGATTTTATCAGAGCAGTGGCAAGTAAGCCAATTTGGAAAAAAGATCCTGAACTGGAGGCCTACTTTATTAATGACAAGTGATTTAAAAGTTTTGAGTGGTAGTGTATATAAATGCAGTATCTACACATTTCTGTGTGCTGTAAATTGTACGCCCATAAACTATTACCAGGACTACACCAAATATAACTTATGGTTGGCACATCTTTTCTTTGATCGAATGTCTAATATTAGCCTTTGCTGAGAATTTCTCAGCTGAGTGACAACAGAACAGTTTCTGTCGCTATACATCAAATGCACTCTTTACCAGACTTGAGAAGTAGTTTGCAGAAAAGATTTGTTTTTGATTGCTGCCAGATGAAAAACATAAAATTACTGTATTGTGACAAGCCTAAGCCAGCCATCTCTTTTCTACTATTATACTTCTAACATTCCAGTCATTTCACATTAATATATTATGTTACACATTATTATATATGCCATAATATAAAACTAAGCAGAGTCTTTAAGATGCCATTCAGCCACATGAATAATGATGAAATCTCTAAATTGGTTGAAATGAACTGGCAAGAACAGAAAGTCACAAATGCATGCATCAGCAATGAAGGTGCTAAACTGTGTGTGTCTGTGAAGTATACTGAATATGTCTCCACATAACTAATGATGAGTGTGATGTGTGTACAGAACTTTAAGCATGAGGAAAGTGATGGATGCTTCCATGTAACTGACGAGTCAGCATGCACATTTACCTTCTTTAGTATGAGTATAGATACTGAAGCGTTGGCATCAATGATAATTGTTGCTACTTTATCATCACGGATTTCCTTCAGTAATGGAGTGGGGTCCAAGGTGTCGTCAAGCATCCTCACTGAGAGTGTGTCCCGGGAGATGAGGAAGTGACGCACCAGCTCCTCCAGTCTAAGCAGGCCTGAGGTGAACAGCAAGCCAAGGTCAATGCAAGTTCAATAATATAGGCTTATTTTTATGATTTTATGTTATTCTGTGTGTATTTGAGTGACTGTTCATGGAACCTCTTCATTCAATGATAATTTTGCAACTGTGTTTCTTTACTGATAGGGATTCTGTGTCAAGAACGGAATGTGCAGGGAAGCTGGATAGAAGTGCAAGCAGACTTTAATAACCAAAACAAGCTAGCAAAATACAAAATAACTAACTACAGGGTTTTAAACAAAGAGCAAACAAAACATGAGGCAGGGAAAGAACAAGTACATCAGACAAAGTGACAAGTAGACCAGACAAGACTAACCCTGAAACAAATGACTTGATAAAGGATACAACAAACGGGGAACACCTGGGAGAAGGAGGAGACAGAGACTACAGACAGGTGATGATACTAATAAATAAGGTGGGGGGGGGCAGAGTACAAGAACCAAAACAAAAACACAAGCACATGGCAGAAAGCACATGGCTACAACACAGGGCAAGACACAGACATAAAAACAAGGGGAAATCATGACATTCTGCACCTGTATAAATGTTCTAATTCAAGACTGTACGATAATGTCAATAATAAAAAAAAGTTGAAAAAAAAAATCTTGTTATTAATTGACTGGCTTGATAACACTTATGCTTCCTGTTTAACATTAAGAGAATATACAAATACTTGGATACTTGGCTGTCCAGTTCAAAAAGTCAGAAATGTTGTGCATAAGTAGAAAACTGCATCCATGTCCGAAGCCCAACACTGTCAGTAAGATAAAAACAAAACACCTAAAATAGTGTGTCATTGTCTACTTCTGGCTAGATCTGTTTTTTCACAGGTTGAAAGGATGATTTTTAAAAAAAAATTTCCTCCCCAATTTAGTCTTTCTTTGACAATTCCACCAGCTAGTTAGGTCTCCCCTAGTCACTCCAGGCTAGCAAGGGTGAATGTTTGCACATCCTTCCTCAAAAGCCAGCTGCTGCATTTTTTTAAGTGCCTCTTACATCAGTGGAGCAGAACATCAATTCAAATGCCTGTGTTGGCTAGCTTTTGATGGGGAGAGCGAAGCCATTTATACTTTTTTGGATTCCTGGTCACAGATTGCTAAGACAATGCCGGGAATCAGACTCGCACTCTTCTGGTGATAGGACTGCTTAGACAACTGCACCACTCTGGAGCCCAGATGACTATTTTGAAATTGTTTGTCTAAACTGCACAGCTAAATTACACCATTCTGTTGCTATTATGCACTTGCTTCAGTTGCATATTGAAAACATAGTATTTACACAACAATTTCACATTTTTGTTTTGCAAAACATCTTTACTTTTAAGGCCAGTTAATGCCCAAACAATTTTGTAGCATTTCATATCAGTTCATTCATCATAAAATTTTCACACAAAGTAGAGGATAGCTGCTGTGTTAAAATAATGCAGAAAACTAAAACTAAAAAAAAAAATCATTCCAAGTGTGAATAATTTACTTATGAAGTCACCAAAAAGTCACATATAAACTCAATATTTCATAGAACAGTGCAGTTCTTCTGTTTGTCTTGTGTTAAGTAAAATTCTTTATAATTATATCTATAATTATATGACTTTAAAAGAATAAGTAATCAAAAGTAAGGGAAAGTGAGTGATGTCACTCATCAAAACAATTTAGGCTGTATAACCTGAGAGTGTTTCTTTTAACAGCAACATATCACAAACAAATGAGAGCACTGTGGAGTGATCTGGCCGCTGTTGGGAGGCTGAGTGGCATCACAGGTTATTAAAAGTGATGTTCCATTTCTCAAAAATGGTACCAACACAACGATAATTCAGCACAATCCAGCACAAACTAAGAGTTACATTTTAACTTAATTTCTGACCATACGGGGTGCTGGCCTTCCTGATGTAAACAATCCCTGTATTTTTCATGCTTTAAAACAAAGGTTTTGTGTGACGTTAAATATTTAATATTAATTGTAACATTAATATCTATATTTTTTCTTTTCCTGATTCAAGCCAAATAATCTAAATGACTGGACCAATTAATGTGGAAATAATCATTACACAGTTCACAGCAACAATTTGCCTCATCAATGTCTTTATTCTCCTGATAGTATTAGCCTTTGTCAGTAGTTTGCCTTCAAATGTAGTGAGCTATTTACTCACATTACTTTAAATAATGTACTCTTATGCAACTGCCTGGTTTCCTTTCCTCAAGCGTCAAACTTTAAGAGGCATATTTGTGCTGTAATGATACACATACTTTCCTATTTCCAGTTTCTGGAAGTTTTAAATATATATATATATATATATATATATATATATATATATATACACACACACACACACACACACACACACACACACACAAAGTACTGTGTGAAAGTTTTAGGCATCTAAGCAATTTTTTTAAACAATGCACCTCAGCAGTGAGTTTATCACAATATACATTAGAATTTCACAATTCATTGAGTCCATATTTTTCCTTCACACCTTCACAGCTGCCACTTGTTTATAACATCAATTACATCATGAGCACAATTTACTGAAGCACTGATTGGTCAAACCAGGAGCAGCTTTTTAACTACATGTAATACTGGACTTCCTCGAGGAGAGGTTTAAAATGGTTCAACAAACAGACTAACATCCACAAAATCACTCTTTATTATTTATATTATATATATATATATATATATATATATATATATATATATATATATATATATATATATATATATATATATATATATATATGTCCAATGCTTCTGAAAGCTTTAGAAACATCTAAAGCAATTAAAAGCAAACGTTCAAAGTACTGCTCACTCTACAGCCTAATGATGATCTCTGTGCTCCAGCTCTCTCAGTAAACTCACTCAAGCGCTGTTTTATTCTTCTCTATAAGGCCTGTGCAAAGAACCAGCCATGACTAGATTCCCACTCACTTTAATGATGCCTTGAAATGTCTTCTCAATTTGATGCTGAACGAATACAAAAAGAGGTACTAAACATCCACATACAGTCTTTAGGGGCTACTTTAGATGTCGTTTACCCATGCAGACCTTTTATAAACCTTCATATGGTCAATTGCTACAAACCATAAACTGATCTTCGCCATACTCCTGTAAATTAAAGTCAATGACTACTGAACTGAAGTGACTTTGAGTGCCAATAAAGGTGATTCTGTATGTGCATAAATTTGTGGGGTAAGTCACCACAGAATCCATATGGCCACTTTATTGAATTTGGACTGCAGTCAACAAAGTAGCACAGTGCATGCACAACTATGACCAAAGGGAATATTTGGTCTTTGCATGTACAACCAGTGATGTAAAAACAGACACACACTCACAAACAAATATATATTCATGTCTACACAATCACATGCACACCCACAACTCAGTGAGCTCTTATAAGTTCAGTAAAATCACATAAATAACAACGCAAACTGTTCCAAACACTGGCCTACACAACACACGCACACACAGACTCCTGATTAATTGAGTGGAAAACAGTGGGATCAATAGAGACAGATGCCTATGAAGCAGTAAACAGTAGCGCTTAGAACATTACCATTGCATGCACCGACCTTGGGCCGAGCCTGTGCAGTGCAGGGAAAAGCAATCTCATCAGTAAGCCATAAAAAGAGCGCTCACAGAAAAGATGACAGCAACTCATGTACTGACAGGAACTACATGGCTAATTTCACAGAGTCATGCTACTTTAATGCATCATCCACCGCTGTGTTGGCTAATGGCTGACATGATGGGCCTCTTTCCACTGTAACATTAATAACCACAACAAGGTTAATGACTTTAACTCCAAAATCTTCCTTAGACAAGGCTGTGGCAGAGGAAATAAAGAAATCCCAGGGCAAAACGATGCCATAGGAAAACAAATCACTGGACACGGAGGGAAAAATTAACTGACACAACCACAGCAAAGAAGTGTGTACTAAAGGGTACAATGACAGTGGAGACAACAGCCAGACATTCATTGTAATGCTTTCTGTTCTTTGACTAATATCCATTGTGGCAAAACATGACCACCTGCAATGGACTCTAGGAGACATCTGAAGGTGCCCTGGGGTATCTGGCACCAAGGCATCACCAGCAGATTCTTTAAATTCTGTAAGTTGCGTGGTGGAGCCACCATGGAATAGACTTTTTGTTCCACACATCACACAGATGCTTGATCAGATTGAGATCCGGGGGATTTGGAGGCCAGGGCAACACAACCCTGTATCCAACAGGTCAACTACAAGAACCTACAGTGTGTTTACCATCTAATATCTCCCAGACCCTGACATGCATCATTATTATGACATCTAAAGTGTCTTGCTTTCACACAACACAAATCAATCACAAAGATTGCTCGATTGTCTCAAGAACATAGGTCATTTTTGCAGCATGTACTATGTTAGCTTCTACCAGTATTGAAAACTTTGAGCAATCCACAACCATTATATATTACTAAATGTCAGACAAATCATTAAGTGAAAGTTTATTAAATAATCCATGACTCAGCCACAAGAGAAGTCTGGCAGCAGCTTTCTATTTTCTCACACCTAACATTTTTCTTTTTTCAGACAGCCTTCTTTACATGTTAAAAAAGCTCAAGATTCACTTTAACTGAGGATTTCGATTACATTATTTTTTACATGGGGGTAGAGTAAGTAGAGAAGGGTAGAGAAGTAAGTAGAGAAGGGTAGAGAAGACTCATCTCTTTACACAGCACTTAAATGAGCATTGAACTATAAGCTGCACTTATTTATTGTACTGCACTCTGTATTGCAGTTTATTGTATTGTATCTTATTGTTATTGTATTGCTTTGAATGGCACAGAGTTCTGCGTTCAACTCTGGTTCTGTTTCTCTTGGTGTTTGCAGTGACATATTTTTTTCTAGCAGTATCTGAGCTCAGGACTGTCTTTTTCTCTAAGCTATTGGTAACTAGCAAAGATACTTTCTCTAGATTGACAAAGCACTTCTTGTAAGTCGCTCTGGATAAGAGCGTCTGCTAAATGCTGTAAATGTAAATGTAAATGTAAGTACAGTAGTCAGGAAAGTACTGGTGGTATTAATATGAGATGGTTTTGGAGGGAACGTATATTACAGAAAGCGGTTAACATTAGCTGGTCAACTAGTTTGTTGATATATTGACATGTTGACCACTGTGAGGAACATTTCTCTGTTAAGTATTTTTAAATAAGGCATGACAGCTCGCCTGGATTAAGGCTCACATAGATGAACTCGGCACAAAACTAAATTTAACCGTCTTGGAAAGGAAAAGCTTTTTCACTTTCTCATGTCCAAACATCTCATTAGTGAACCCATAATTGTTCTACAAAAAATGTAGAGAGAACGGCATATCTTCCTGCCTTCCTTCCTGAATGCTGCTATGAGGCACAGAATGACACCCCTGTCAATGCCAACATTAAAACATCAGCATTAAATACATAGAGCTGTCGTCACTCCACTGGAAAGTAGCAGCCTTACATGTTATGATGATGTCATCACTATATATCATGTTTGTTTTATTTTTTTTGGAAAAGTGACATATGAACAAAATTGCTGCTATTATAACTGTTTTTACCAAATCATCAGAATATAGACATAATACAAAAAACTGACATAGTAAGGAATGAGAAATCATGAAAAATAATTTTTAAAAAGTGAAATGGATGTCATACTTGACTCTAATCCATTCACTGATTAAACCTCTATTTACCAAAATCATTAATGTACTCACTGAATGTTTAATCACTGTTAAGTATATTGGATGGAAAGGACAATAAACAATTAACAATGCAGACTGATCTAGAAGAGAACAATGGTGCAAGCAGCATCACGGGGAGGAAGAGGATGGTACAGCTGGAACAGCTCTAACACACCCAACAGACTTACACTCAGCCTTGGCACAGATGAGGCTGGCTGTTGGGTAGCTAAAGGAGCGAAGAATGGCACCGATTGCCAAGCTCAGGTCCTCGTTGCTGGGATACAGCGTCACGGAGGCGAAACGGAGGTATGGCAACCGGGGGGTCTCTTCAGGACCAATCTTTATATGAGGGATCTAGGAAAGGGATACAGAGAGGGAGAGGAGAAGTAGACATATGGAATAGATTTGAGACAGGATTAGATGAGATTCATTCTTTTTCCCTCCAAGTTTCTTCTGACATCAGCCTAAAACCAATACCCACTGATACATATGTATATACCACCTCTACTAGCACCACATAAAAGTTACAGATTAAATACGTTAAAATAGATTAACAAAGTATGCAGAGAAACCAAAGTCTCCTGACATCTACTTATATATGAATAATAAAACACAAAAACAAACATTATAATTATAAGGAATTACATTTATGGGTACTTCAGAGTGAAGACAGATAATTATCTTGAAATGTTAATGTAAATGAGAAATAGTGAATTTAACTAAATCTAAGCACAACTGCACACCTGACAAAGACTTTATGGCACAGCTCAATGTACACGTGATATATTCACTCATGTAGTTGCCCTCTATTTTAGTTTGTAATAACGCAATATGCCAGAGATTGGAACAATATGTGAAATGCAGATAGAAACAGAAAAGAGTAATTTATAAATCTACTTTGATCTTTATTTGAACAAAAGCAATACAAAGACAAGATAATTGTTTTATTTTATAAACTTAATTTTTTTTGGTAATTATATGCACATTCTGAAATTGATGCCTGTAACAGCTTCCAAAAATGCTGGGACAAGGAAAATTTAGGACAAACTTGTGGAAAAAAAGACAAACATTTGATGTAATTATGCTTGGGCATAAAAGGAACATCCGGCCTAGACTTTTATGAGCAAGAATAGGACAAGACTGATCCAATGGGTCAGAGCTTGTCAAAAATCCAACAGTTAAACATTTATGTTCCTCAGGAAGAGGTAGGTAGGTAGATGGATGGATGGATGAATGGATGGATGGATGGATGGATGGATGGATAGATAGATAGATAGATAGATAGATAGATAGATAGATAGATAGATAGATAGATAGATAGATAGATAGATAGATAGATACTTTATTGATCCCAAAGGAAATTTAACAATTGATTGCAAGGAGTTTGGGTATTTCACCCTCTACATATCAGATGCAGGGAAACCAGAGAAATCTGTCTGTGTAAAGGGCCAAAAAGCCAAAAACCACAAATAAATCCTTCGCCCTCCCAGACAGCACTGCATTAAAAACCAGCAGGCTTCTGTGATGGATATCACCACATGAGCTTGAAAATACATTAATAAACAGTTGTCAATAAACACTCTTTGTCTACACATTACAAATGCAAGTTAAGTCTGTATTACGCACAATGACAATCTGGGCTCTCTCACCTAGAATGGACTGAGGCACAGTGGAAACATGTATTGTGATCTGATGAGTCAAGCTATTAAGTTGTTTATGGAAATAATAGATGTTGTATTCTCTGGGCCTAAGAAGTAAAGAACCACCCAGATTGTTACCAATGAATATGAACCTGTCATGGTATAAGGGGTTATTAGTGGGAAGCTTGCTTGTAAAGGCACAATTAAAGCAAGAACATATTTTGCATATTCTTGACAATGTACTTTTCAGAGATGTCCGTTCCTATTTCAACATGACCAAACCACATTCTGCACATGTTAAAACAGCAATTTAAGACAGGTTCAACAGAATTCACTAATCAGCTTTCTGTTTTTATTAGCATTTCATACTGTGCCAATAAACCTTGTGCTTTTTTCAAAAACTGTTGTGCTGCCCCATAAAAATGACCACGCATAATTTTTCACCAATGTGCTTACATATGCCCACATAATCTCTCTCCTTCCCCTCACCTCTTTTTCCCCACATATATGACTAACGGTGGATCCGGAGGCCGGACTGGAGGCGGGGCCTATGACAGAAACCACGCCCTTTGGTAAGATCTGACACACTGAAAAAGAAAGACAGATATATGTTATACAGGTGCAAGAAAGGAAGAAAGAAAAAGAAAGAAAGAAAGAAAAACAGTGGGCAGAGGGAAAAAGAGAGCCTACATCTTGGAGGCAGTCCAATTCTGTCTGTGTTCTGTTCCTAGATGATACATCAAATTAGGAGTCAATGTGAAGCTCTTTTTGATTAATTACATCAATAAGCACAGTGAAGATTTATGCTTGGCCTAGTGGAGATTACTGCTCTCATTCTGGGAAAGGAAAAACGGTGTGTGTGTTACTTTCCCCTTTCAGATGCTAAAGTGTGTGTAGCTCTTAAATGCATGTGTGTGTGTCCATGTGCTTACAAATCCCATGAGGAGACATTAGCATGCAATACATGCCACAGCTCCCACATTCCTCCACCCTCCTACCATTCTAGCTGAGTAAACATGAGTGTAGGTCAATTAACTCAGCAGAATTATTATAGTTAGCCAAGATACCTACACACATTACCCACTGCTTGTGTACACTGCTGCAACAGTAATCTTCAAAGAGGAACTTCACATCTTTTTTCATTTCTGCATAATTAAATGGTTAAGATGCGAATAAAGGTTAGATGTAAAATGTGCCATTCTAGAGACATGCCGAGTCAGAATGTCACAGCGGTAGTGATAGAAACCAGGTTTCTGAAGCACTTAATGCCACTTAAAGCTACCTTATAGCTAGATTTTACATGACATGGTTACACATGTTTTTTTTTTTAAATTCACAAACCACTGTGTCCTTAAACCCAGTCTTCTGCAAGATGGCAAGATGTGCACTCACTTGTATCAGTTGTTTCGTACTGTGAATCCCTCTGTAGCTCAAAGATGTCCACCTCCACACGGGCGCGAGCTGGTCCTTCCATCATGCTGTTGATGTTCTCCCGAGCAAGCGCCAGGGCCAAGCGCTCCCCACGCCCACATGCTGACTGGTCATCTAGAATAGCCGCTGGATGAGGAACACAGTGGGATAAAACCCAGTTACAGATCCAAGGCCAAATGTCTGCTTTTAAGCGTAGTGCAGGTAATATCATTTCACCTCTTTCCCTTGAGTATGCTTTTACAGCAGTGTTAACCAAACAAGGGGCCAAACAATTCTAAGAATGTTTTAAGTTGGTTACACACAAGACTGGCTGTTCAAACCTGTTCTGCGTTTCAACTATAATGTCTTGGAGGGGGTTTGCTCAATTTTGTGCTCGCAAATCCCATGAGGAGACATTTTTTGATTTTTGTATGTAGGACAATTTTTTACTCAACTCTTTTGTACTTTTGGCTTACTGTTTTTCTGCTCTGCTCGATCTTGGATTGTCTCTGGTTTTTGGTCTTAGCCTCACATTTTCACATGGTATTGATCCTGGCCTGTCTCAGTGTGAATTTGGATTTTCCTATTTTCATTAAAAGTCCTTATGAATGAGTAAAAAGTAAAATCTTTTTTCAAAAATCTTGAAATATTGAAATACATTTCTGAATTTTTTAC
Source organism: Pygocentrus nattereri (assembly GCF_015220715.1). Classification (NCBI taxonomy): domain Eukaryota; kingdom Metazoa; phylum Chordata; class Actinopteri; order Characiformes; family Serrasalmidae; genus Pygocentrus; species Pygocentrus nattereri. The sequence goes on from NC_051211.1 coordinate 24,804,393, forward strand.
TATTTGGAAAGTCCTACTTTAGCTTTAATGGCAGTGTGCACTCGAGTAGGAAGAGACTCCACAAGTTTATGATGAGTAGATCAAATCCTGTTGTCTGAACTTGTGCATCAATGCAAGAAGAAGACTAAAAATCATTTTCTCGTATAAAGGTCTTAATATGGCCAATGTCACATATTTGCTTGAATTTGCATAGTGACCTAGACATTGTGCAGAATCCTGAATATTTGTTTTACTTGACCCAGTACGTCCCATATTTTAACCGTGATCTCAGACTTTTGGACCCCACTGTTTGATTAGTGAAAAGAGGCTGATGGGAGGCTGGCTAACTCTCTTTGAACTGTTTACATGCTTTAAGACGCTATATTACAGGAGGCTGATTAAACTTCTGTGATGCATATACCCAACTAACCTGAAACACTCACAATGAAAAAAAAAAAGAAATGTCTGTCAGATTGCTGTCAAAATTCACAGATGCTATGTGAAGGTAAGCAAGAATCACGTTCCATTTGAACCTGTTTAATTAATCTATGTTATAGTTGATCCTGCATTAGGTTGTGCTCTGCACTCATCTGATTTGCCAGAACACTAGTTTCAAGTTCCTAGATTCTTAGTTCATATATACAATCAAATTAATGTGTAGCCCATGAAGAATAGCAGCTGCAAAGGGGGGGGGCTTGTTTTAATATTACAAAATTACACAGTTGTGGCTGCACTGAGGCAACTTGGCTGAAAGCGCCTTCAACACAGCTAACAGCTACAGGCAAGATATTTTATTAATCAGATAGTTTAGTTTAGATGTGCTATTCATTCAGTTAAACAACAAAACCACATTTCAAACCTGCAAGCTAAATGATAGCGCTTAGTCTGACTGCAGTGAGTATAGCCTTTTATTTCTTGATTTTGCCGCTTATTGTGAGCATCAGTTACTAGAAGCAGTGCCGTCCCATTCAGTCTACAAGGGTAGCACTGCTGGTTATGAAGATCTGGATAAAATGACTGTTAGCAGAGTCATAAATAACTAGAGCCAAAGAGCAAAAGCACCCCTTATTACATCTATACCATATAAAACAATGTATTATAATGTGATAGATCGATATGTATGAGTTTAAATATGTAATAAATCAATGTGAATGACACTTCACACATACCTTCACTCTCATCTTGACTTGATAGCCTTACTACACTCATCCACAGCACATTATATATAGCACTGAGAAATGGAAGTTAGATTACCTCAAGATTGAAATGGGTCTCAATACAATAACTCACATGCTGACAGTTTACTATCTTGTGATTGTTTATAAATGGGCTAATTTGGCTAGCTAACAACAGGCAAATGTTAGATAAAACCTAACTAGCTATGGAAGTGTATCAGTCTCAAAATGAAAATGAAAAGTATGTAAATGTAAATGTAAAATGGCAAAGTTTTGTATGTCTGCATTTCATTTTCCCACTCATATATGCAAAGTCAAGCTCAAAAATGAAAAATCTAATTCAGTACTGTGATTTTAATTTAGCATTTAGTATTTTAGTATTGACATTTCATTTACAGTCAGAGAAATAGAAGCTTTATGAGTAGCTTTACTTTTTTTTTTAATCTACTTCCAGAACTGCATGTGTATGCTTAATGTGATTATGTAATAACTGTTAAAATTACAATTAATCATAATTTATCTTATGTGCTTTTTTACTGTGTAATGATGCATTTAAATTTTCATCGATATTTCTTAAGAAGAGCAAAACAAAGCAAAATATAATTTTATGATAGGTACTTTGTCTATATAAATAAGAACAATCTTTAATTGAACATGGGGTAGACTTTCCTTTTTAATCAGTTGGTCAAAATGTTTGTTACTGTTAGCCAACCATAGTGTACAGATGTGACAGATAGAGATTAATACAGCATGACGGGTTATTTTCTAACTTACATAAGCAGCATTAGCCATAACTATATTGTTGTTCCACTCTATCTGTTACCAAAAATGTAGTTATTTAGTTGTAATTGTACTGGTATACAATGATGTGTGTAAATCACACAAGCACCTTGTCACTGTACTGTGTCGGTGTCATATTTCAACCGAATTCAGCTATGACATCTCTAATGTCCTGCTTTAAATCCTTTTTAAAAATTCATATTACAGTCACTGGTATATGTGTGTGAAACAGTGAGCTGGAACATATTAGCCAGAATTTTAATTTTCAAATTCAGTACTGCCAATTGAATTTTGAATTGCAAACTGAATTTTGAGCTCAACACTGCATGTATGACTGAGAAATTTAAATACAAATACAAATGCATTGCCATTTACATATTACACTTTCATTTTCATACTAATATGCTTCCATAACTAGCCAGTTTGACTAGTAATAAAAACTAAGTTGGATGCTGCCTCTTGACTACTTTTAGATTTTCCCCTACATTTTCTCATTTATTATCTCATGTTGGCTTTGGGCAACAGCCAATCCATCTTTTTAACAACTTTTGTAATTAAAACAGACAGTCTCTGTTTCACTTCTGTATTTGTTTCATTAAAGGATAAAGGAAACTGAAGCCACTGCTTAATTTGAACATCTGCTTTCTGAGATTACTCTACTAGAGAAACCAGCATGCACCAGAATAGCTGGTCACCAACAAAATAAACATATAGTCACTACCGGATCAAAAGCTTGTATCTTCAAAAGGAAACTTTAAAGGAAAAAAACATTCCTAACTTTTAATATTAACCTAAAATGTAATGTAAGTTACCGTAAATATTCTTTATTCCACTTTAGATGAAAATCAACTAAAACAGAGATAAAAGCATTTGTCAAAGACAATAAATTGTGTTCTGGATTCTCATTTGCTGGTCAGCAGCAATGCAAGCTGTTATGCTGGTTTTGGTAGTAATTTTTAGCATATGCTGTGTTTGAACACAAATCAGGACCAGACCAGCATTAGACCAGCACAAACCACTATGTAATTCATTCTGACCTAAGCTGTTGGGAATTTCGCTAGTATTGTGATTAAGCCGTTATTATTTTGTATTTCAATAATTGCCCACTGCTAACAAGCAGCATGTCAGATTACTCTGAGAGATATTTCAAGCCAACAATTCAATTCTAGCTGCCCTGCATCTGTATTTGAATTAATAACAGTGGACACTGGCATGGGAAAGTTATGTTAGACTCTCATGCTGTGAGCCACGCAAAAATCCACCTTAATCTGTGTGTGAAATAGAGACTTACCTGAGAAATCCATTGTCTGTGTGCTTCACTTTCACTGCTTTGGGAAGAGATCAATGCCAAGACCTTTAGCTGCAGTTCTACTTCATTTGTAATCATCTCCATGCTATGTTGATGGCCTATTGACTGCATTTTCATTGACTGCACTGTTGTTACAGTATTATTACTGTGTCGTTTCTACTTTTTTCTTGGTTGTCTTTCTTATTTCTTACTTTTTTAATGCAAGAATACGGCAAGAGTCCCTTGGTGAATACAACTTATTGAATTAAAATAAACTGAATTCAATCTTAGCACTTACTTGCTTAGCTTTGACTACGAGCAGTTTTTCAGAGTGCTGATGGATGGGAAAGAAAATTACAAACCTTATGAAATGTGGTTTCCAATATCTATTTCTCTCTGCTCTGTTACCTAGGAGGCACTTCAGATCACAGATACTCTGAAATAGCTCAAAGCAAGTTGAAAGCTGATAGCTAACATGATATAACTGAAAGGATAGGAAAAGTCATTTAGCTCAACCATGAAGTAAGACTTCTTCTGCAAGAGTGAGCAACAGGGTAAACTTGACATCTAGCTTATTTACCGCTAGATTACTACACTAGAAAGACATTCAGCACCAGGCACTCATTCGTAATATTTTTCTTCCAGAGCTAATTTACTTTACAGTATTTACAATCCTTTTTATCCATCCATCCATCCATCCATTATCTTCCGCTTCTCCGGGGTTCGGGTCGCGGGGGCAGCATTCTAAGCAATGAGGCCCAGACCTCCCTTTCCCCAGCCACTTCCACTAACTCTCCAAGGGGGATTCCGAGGCGCTCCCAGGCCAGCTGGGTGATATAGTCACGCCAGCGTGTCCTGGGTCTTCCCCGGGGTCTCCTCCCCGGTGGACTTGCCTGTGACACCTCCCGAGGGAGGCGTCCAGGAGGCATCCTAACCAGATGCCCGAACCACCTCAGCTGACTCCTCTTGATGTGAAGAAGCAGCGGCTGTACTCCGAGTCCCTCCCGGATGACTGAACTTCTCACCCTATCTCTAAGGGAGAGTCCAAACACCCTGCGGAGGAAACTAATTTAAGACGCTTGTATTCGCGATCTTATTCTTTCGGTCATTACCCAAAGCTCATGACCATAGGTGAGGGTGGGAACGTAGATCGACCGGTAAATCGAGAGCCTTGCCTTATGGCTCAGCTCTTTCTTTACCACAACAGACCGGTAAAGAGCCCGCATCACTGCTGACCCAGCACCAATCCGCCTGTCAATCTCTCGCTCCCTTGTACCATCACTCGTGAACAAGACCCCGAGATAATTGAACTCCTCCACTTGAGGCAAGAGCCTATCCCCGACCCAGAGAGGGCTCTCCATCCTTTTCCGTCTGAGAACCATGGTCTCGGATTTGGAGGTACTGATCCTCATCCCGGCCGCTTCACACTCGGCTGCAAACCGATCCAGCGAAAGCTGAAGTTCGCAGCCTGATGTCCCCAATAGGACCACATCATCTGCAAACAGCAGCGATGTGACCCTGAGGTCACCAAACCGGACACCCTCCATCCCCTGACTGCGCCTAGAAATTCTATCCATAAAAATTATGAATAGAATCGGTGACAAAGGGCAGCCCTGACGGAGTCCAACTCTCACTGGAAACTTACTGCCGGCCATGCGAACCAAACTCCTGCTTTGTTTGTACAGGGCCTGAATGGCTCGTAGCAAAGAGCCATGTACCCCATACTCCCGAAGCACCTCCCACAGAATACATCGGGGAACACAGTCGAATGCGTTCTCAAGATCCACGAAGCACATGTGGACTGGTTGGGCAAACTCCCATGAACCCTCCAGAATCCTGGAGAGGGTGAAGAGTTGGTCCAGTGTTCCACGACCAGGACGGAACCCGCACTGCTCCTCCTGGATCCGAAGTTCAACTATACGCCGAACTCTCTTCTCCAGTACCCCTGCATAGACCTTACCAGGGAGGTTGAGGAGTGTGATTCCCCTGTAGTTGGAACACACCCTCCGGTCCCCTTTTTTAAAAAGAGGCACCACCACCCCAGTCTGCCAATCCAGTGGCACCGCCCCCGATGTCCACGCAATGTTGAAAAGGCGTGTCAGCCAAGACAGCCCCACAACATCCAGAGCCTTGAGAAACTCAGGGTGGATCTCATCCACCCCTGGAGCCTTGCCACCAAGGAGCTTCTTACTTACCTTAGCGACTTCGGCCTCAGTAATGGACAAGCCTATTCCCAGGTCCCCAGACTCTGCCTCCTCACTGGAGAACGTGTCGGAGGGATTGAGAAGGTCCTCAAAGTATTCCTTCCACCGCCCAATGACGTCTTCAGTCGAAGTCAGCAGCACACCATCTCCACTATATACAGTGCTAGTAGCACACTGCTTTCCCCTTCTGAGTCGCCTGACGGTTTGCCAGAATCTTTTCGGAGCCGACTTAAAGTCACTTTCCAAGGCCTCACCAAACTCCTCCCATACACGGGTTTTTGCCTTGGCGACGACTGAAGATCGCTTGGCCTGTCGATACCTGCCAGCTGCCTCTGGTGTCCCACAGGCCAACCATGCCCGGTAGGACTCCTTCTTCAGCTTGACGGCATCTCTGGGTTCGAGGATTACCGCCCCGACAGGCACCAACTACCTTACGGCCACAGCTACAGTCAGCTGCTTCAACAATGGAGGAACGGAACATGGCCCATTCTGAGTCAATGTCCCCCACCTCCCCCGATATCTGGTCAAAGTTCTGACGGAGGTGTGAGTTGAAGATCAATCTGACAGGTTCTTCTGCCAGACGTTCCCAGCAAACCCTCACTATACGTTTGGGCTTGCCTGGTCTGACCGGCATCTTCCCCCACCACCTGATCCAACTCACCACCAGGTGGTGATCAGTTGACAGCTCAGCTCCTCTCTTTACCCGAGTGTCCAAAACACATGGCCGCAAGTCCGATGACACGACTACAAAGTCAATCATTGAACTGTGGCCTAGGGTGTCCTGGTGCCATGTGCACTTATGGACATCCTTGTGTTCAAACATAGTGTTCGTGATGGACAAACTGTGGTTTTTATTTTATCGCAAAATATAGTATTTTCAGAAAAATAATTTAAATGAGTTGCATCCATGGGAGGACTCCATTTTCTATATAGACAGTTCTGCTTGAAGATCTTAGGCTCAGACCTAAGACCTAATGTGTATGAATTTCATCAAAATATTACATTTAATGTTAATTTAAAAGTAATTGGTAATGGACATTTTCACTTATGAGTGGAATTCTTGGGGTCAAATTACCTATGATTTCATTACTATAAATGGTCACTATGTTATGTGTATGGCAAGATGGAGCTAAGAGCTATAGTCTTTTAATGGCCCCAATGTTTTGTTCTTGTGTTTGTCAACTAATAAACTTGGCACTCTGAACTGGCAAAATGGTCATGTTTTGTGTTAGCCATAAATGGTTAGCAATGGCCAGTCAAATATTGGGTGGGCCACAACCTGGCCACTATTTTGGTGGTTAAAGAATTTTTATGAAATCACAGTAGTTTACATGAGGCCTATGCATCACTATGATGGCAGCACACCAACTGCAGTGCTAGGCGTATCACTGTTATAAGCTATAAGCAAAACAACAGGAAGATTACACATATTAATGAGAACATAGGCTAAAATAAACCAACAACTAATCTAACATATCCCTATAAATTATGTGTGTGCTTTTTACAAGCTACCTCAATGAAGATGAATTCAGTTTGACAGCTGAAATAAAGACAGAAAAAGGCAGCAAACTTAAGCATCTTAGCTCATGGCGGTCATGGATTATTTTGTTTTTTCTGATGATGTAGAACACTACCAACAAGGACAATCCCTTTTTTTTTTGGGCTGACAGTTTTAGGGTTTAGCATTTAAAGATCTCCCAGGCACATCTTTTGAATATCTGGAGCTTGGAATTCAAAGTACATTGATAGGAACATTAGCTCAATGCTACAAAACCTGAAAGCTTGGCTGGATAATGAAATGGTTGCCAAGCAGTGATTGGAGGCGAAAATGAAGCGGTTGTTTAGGAAAAATGTGAAGAATGTGAGGATGATGACTGGTAATAACACAATGACAAATTACTTCATTAACTGTGTCATGAGTGAACTTCCCACCGTGAGGCAAAACAGCTGAGCTCATAATTGCTCATGGGGGTCCCCTGATCACATTAGGTCAGTTGTGTATAGCAAATATCACAGATGAACAGTCATTTGATTAACTAGCTTAACTAACTTAACTAACTAACTTAAGCCCTATTCGAGCTGGATTAGTTAAACCAGGGGTAAAATGAGGTTACAGATTTTTTTTTAAAACTAAAAGCAAGGCAAATGGTAGACAAACATTGAAAGATTGTGTTATATTTAGTTTTTGAGCCTTCTGTGTAATTTTCTGTGGCATGTGTTTTCTGCTTTTTTGCAACATTGAAAAATGAATTACATTAATGGCCTTCTTACTGTCTATTTTGACTGGAAATGACATGAATAAAGGGAGGTGTCTGGCTTTTGCGCAACACTGTAAGTATATGTGGCCTTCTGTCTGGCACTTAAGAAAAGAGTTTGGCGAGATCTTGAAGCTTTGCAACTAACTGATATCTGCAGCAGTGTTTGGATTTTGAAAAGGGGATTGTGCTGAGGCCGTCTTCTGGTTCTGCTCAGTCAGAAAAGAAGTTTTTCTCACCCATCCTGACAGCGGCAAGGGCAGGTGCCTGGCTAAGAGAAGACGGGGCCATGGTCAGCAACAGGAAGAGGAAGAGGAGGTGAATCGACAGCAGCAGCGCTGGCAGAGCCGGCATCTTCCACTGCTCCTCATGGAGAATGGTCGTCTGGCTGCCTGCACCGCCACCTACAGAACAGGAGGAGAGATTACACATCAAAGAATCAAAGAACTGTATAATTCAGAAATAAACAACTTTATTGGAATACCACAACTTTTTTTCCACCTAATCTCTATCTGCAGTTCTGCAGCACAGCTAGCTATCTACTTGCTTGTTAAAGCTCTCATTGCTTTGTTTTGAACAATGCCTGATAAAAATTATGAATGGCTGATGCTTTTTTTTAATCTTTATTTCATATTAGTACACACACACACACACACACACAGACACACACACACACACACAGACACACACACACACACACAGACACACACACATACATACATGCACCCCAAGTGGTTAATTAGGAACACTATAATAATACTGGGTAGGGCCTCCCTTTGGTCTCAAAACAGCCTCAATTCTCTGTGGCATGAATTCCAAGATGTTGGAAACATTTCTTTGAGATTCTGTTCTATGTTGATATGATTGCAACATGCAATTCCTGCAGCCGTTTTGCCTCTGCAACCAAAGACAGCCTACGATAAAGGGATTAAGCTAATGCGTAGTTGACAGAAAAATTTGCCTACTGACCTCAAGAAAGAACATTCTATGTAGCCCTTTTCCCCCACAGCTAGTAAGAGCTCCAGCTCCCTCTTAATGTGTTTTTTTTTTTCTCCAGATAAAACATCACCACTATTATGCCCAGTGTTTTATTTGCCTGCCTGGCCCTATAGTTTTGTTTTTTTTTTTACAAAAGAAAGTCCAAGCAGTATGGTATAATTTTCTTGCAACATAAATTTATCGCTAGAAAATCTTCATCATATAATCTGATGTGCAGCTTTGCAGAATTTGCACAGTGTGACATTGAGTTTGGCCCAATCTTCATTTGCAACATCTCATGCAATATGGCAAGGGGTAAATATATTAAACTACAGTCTGTGCAGTATAAAGAAGGCTTCAGAGTGCTATCTAACTAAGACGTGTCCTAAAAAATGTGATCCAGCCCAATATTAGCCACACTATTCAAGATAGCTTTGGGCATTTAAATGCTTAGATTGCTTCAAAGATTCTCATAGTTTTAGCATCACTTTCTATAGTTCCATACATGTGATTATGGTGATAACTTTTAGTTCTTTTAGTTTAGTTTTAGTTCACAATGCTAAAGGAAAGAGTAGTTGCACTACTTAGAGCTCCTTTGAACTCTAAAAGAACCTAGGAGTTGAATTCCAGAGTAAAAGGACTGAAGCCAGAAGTTACTGTAAATAAAAGCACTTCAAAATCACAGTAGGTGTCTAAGATGGTAAACAGGAATATCAATGTGATTATCTTCTTTAGAGGCTATTAAATAAGGAACAATTTAAAGCAAAGGAAGAAACTTCTTTTGTTTACTGTTGTAATGTCTTGTATTACCCTTTGAGCTGCTTTAGGGCCACTGAAAAAAAATGTGTGAAAAAACACATTTTCAGATGTGTATCTCATTTTCACATGAAGATAATATGTTAAATAAACACAGTAATTGCTAAATGTTTTGTGGGGGTGACATAAAGTTTGTTAATTACGTGAAAACAATGTGCACATCTGAATCAAGTAAAGTCACTACAAGAATGTGTTTCAGTGTTCAAACCCCATTTCTGGAAAAGTTGGGATATTTAGAAAAATGCAATAAAACAAATGAATAAGTAAAAAAGTAATGACTTAATGACTTTAATGACTTAAAGTATTGGATGACCAACCTGACTGTATTTTGTAAACATAAACAAATTTGATGCGTGTCACACTCAAAAAAGATGGGACAGGGCGAAATCAAAGTGAAAAGTTAATAGAATATTCAATTTACAGTAGGCAGGTGAATTGGTAATAGGTCAGAGTGTCATGATTGGATGATCCTTTCATACCCAAAGGGTTCATCTTTGCAAGTAAGGCTGGGTTGTGGCTCAATACTTGTTGAGAGTATTATCAAACCATTTAAATAGAACATTTCTCAACACAAGATTGCAATAAATTTAGGTCTTACCATCTACTGTACGTAACATTGTGAAAACATTCAGGAAAGCTGGAGAAATCAAAGGCCATGTACAGCAAGGCCAGAAACACTGTTGAATGTGCTACTTCACGCTCTCAGATGGCACTGCTTGAGAAACCTCCACATGGGCTCAGGTGTACTTCAAAAAACACTTAACACAGTCCAACACTGTACAACACTTAAAACTATATTACGCAAGCAGACAGTCGTACATCAATTCTAGAAAGAAATGCCTCCAAGTGAGCCTCTATGGGCATTTCATTTCAGATGGTATGAAAGACAGCAAAAATATTTACTGTGAGTCAGATGAGTCAATTTTTCTGCTTGCTTTTGGGAAAAATTAGTTCTCTGTGCCAAAGACAAAGGAGACCATCCAGACTCTTATTAGAGAAAGATGTAACAGCCAATATCTGTCATGGGGCTGAATGGGGGCGCATCAATGTCATGACTTGCATGTATGTGAAGTAATCATTGATGTGCAGACCTATCCAGGGATTTTAAAGTGACAAATGTTGCCATTGAGACAATGTCTTTTCCTGGGAAGTCCATAGTTATTTCAGCAAGTCAATGCCAGTCCTCATTTTGCACATGTTGCAACAGCGTGGCTTCATAGACAGAGTGTGTGCTTGACTGCCCTGCCTGCAGTCCAGATCTGTCTCCTATTGAAAATGTATAATGCATCACGAAGAGGAGAATCATACAACAAAGACTACAGACTGTTGAGAAAGCTAGAATGGGGAAAATTCCACTTGCACAACTGCACCAAATAGTATCCTCGCAAATGATTTGGTATCATTGAAAGGATAAGTGATGTAACACAGGGGTAAACATGGCTCTGCCCCAACACTTTTTTTGAATGTGTTGCAAAATTAAATTTGAAATTCATTGATATTTACAAAAATGTGAGTTAAATAAAGATTCAGGTGAAACAACAAATCACAGATTTTTGTTTTCATGAATTTTACAAAGTGTCCAAGTGTTCTGGACACAGGGTTTGTGCTTTAAAGGGGAACATACCAACTTGGACTTCTTGTGGTGGTCTTAGGAAACAGGATTCACAATGTCTACAGTGCAAATATAGGCATTTTATTTACAGACCAAAACAACTGAACCTACACGTTCCTTCTGATTTTTTACATGTAATTCTCATAATGGTAAAAACAAAATTTTGGGTACAATACCCTGCAGGTACTGGCATAAAAGGCTTTACAAAAAATTAAGGCTTAAGCCAAAACCTCATCTAAAACTACTGCAAAACAGTATCTCAGACACCAAACAGGGTCTTAATAACCGTTCTTCTACAATGGCACAATTTAATTCAAATCAAATCAAACCACTCTGAATGACTTTGTTTATATCTTAACTTTTCAATTACACAAGGATTTTGAATCAGTGGAACTCCCCTCTAAAGCAACTTCAGAGTTTGAGACACTTGCCTTTGGGGTTGTCTGTAGGTCTCACATTTTCATGCCCCATCAATGAAAATGCTTTAATGGTGTCTATAAGAAACCAAATATAATTCTGAATGGAACCTAAATGGGGTGAGAGAGAGGTGAAGGAAGACAGGAATAAGAAACAGAAAAAGAGAAAGACAGCAGGGAAGGGAAAGATGAAAAGTGTACTATATATACCAAGACAGATAGCGGGCATTAAGGGGATGGAAGAGAAAGAGAGCACACACATACAGATACAGACACCTACTACTGCAAATGAGGACATCGTGCTGTGGTATGCTGAGTGGACAGAAAACACAAGCTAAACTGTTTCAGCCACTTAACTGCCCACTTCCCACACATCTCACCCCTTTAACAGCAAATGTCGCTGATGTGTCAAACTAAGCGGGCCATTAAAATAACATTGCACAGACTAACAGGCCTGTAATGCTATGTATACTCAACGCCTCATACTCAGGATACAAAGAGATGCCATCTCCCCTATCCAAGAAAAAAAAAAGAAACAGCTTATCTGTTAAAAAATGTAATTGGTAAGCTAATTCAAAAGGATTACTACTTAGTAACACAATCTAATTACTTTTCATTACATCTGGATTACTTTTTTAAAGTCATATAGTCAAAGCTGCTTTATATAAGATCTTAGAAATGGAGGAAATACCAAGTAAACAAACTCTTTGTCTCATATTTGAACAAACTGAAGGGCTTCTGAACTGAAAACAGCCACAAAATACACTGTAATTTTGCTCTCTTTTCTGTCAACTTGGTTGTTTGATGTTCAGCTACTTAGTGTCATTGTCATGTGTCATAAAATATAGCAGTATTCTCACCATAGTTTATTTCAATTTGTAGTAATTTATTCTGGTGCTTTAACATTTACATAGCAGCACTGGGTAAGCTACTAACCAGCTGTTATTCATTTCTTTCTTAACTTCTGCAGCCAGATAGTCTTGAGGAACTTTAGGGGTAACGCAGGGGCACCAGACTTATAGGTTGAAAGGAGAAATGCACTCTCTAAAGTTTTCAAAACCTTCAACTTTCAAGATTATTTATTATTGTTAAGTTCAATAATATGACTGTTTACATTTCTTACATTCCTTTCCATGTACTGTTGCACTACACTTTGTGTATATTTTTGTATCTGCCATAGTTATACATGCACCATAGATTTAGTAATTTATTTGAAATGCTAATAAAGAAAAGTTAATTTATTATACCCTAACATGGCCATGGTTTTAACATTAAATAGAATTTATTACCATTATCTTTAATGTTCACTGCTGGTATTATATATCGCTGCTGTCGGAATAAAACCTTGTATCTCCAAAATGGTAACTTTATAGGAGAAGGAAAAAACCTTCTTTATTTTCAATGTAAGTCAAGGGAACCAGACATATTTCCAAGTCATTTTGGGCTATTTCTTTTGTTCCATTCATCACGAAATTTACATACAATGTAAAGGACAACAGGCATTTTCAAATTATGTGTCACGATTGGCCCCTCCCAGTCTCCTCGTGTGCTTTTGTTTACCTTTTAGTCCTGTCATGTGCTTTTGTTTAGATTTATTCACAGTCCAGCCCCCTTGGTTTCTTGACTCTCCCCCTGATTCGTTTCACCTGTTTCCCACCTGTCCCTTGTCATCCCTGTGATTACCTAAGCCCTGTGTTCGCCCCTAGTTTTCGTTGGTCTTTGTTTGATATGTTTGATGTTAGATGTTCTGATTGTTTGTTGGTGTTGTTTGATTCAGTGTTTCTTTTGTCATGTCTGAAACCCAATCTCTCCGTGTTGGCTTTTTGTACGTGGACTGTCATGACCACGACTCTGGATTTAAACCTCGCTTATCTCCACAAATGTGTCCGCCTCCTCGCTCCACGTTACATTATGTCAAAAATTGAAAAATGTTTAGGACCATGCACTCAACTTGAGACTTGTTACTTGCAATTCAATAACTGTTCACATCTCTGCCATACAATTCACAAATAGCCATGTAGGCCCCATACTGTTTAATCCCACCATCCCCCCTGGACATTTTTTACAATTAGAACACAGTGTATCCTACAATATACTGTATATTTCAAATTATACATACAAAACTTGCACTCTATACCCCTACAGTTTACTCTATGACAGGATATTAATAATAATTTGAAGAAGCTTTCTGAGCTTTTTGAGGATGATCGTTGCTTGGCCTGATCAAGGGCTGTCATGATTAATTAATTCATCATTTATCATTCATAAATCATACATAGTAAATCATTTTTTAAACACAGCTAAAGCATTTTCCAAGACTGACCCACTGAACCGTAGTTCCAGCCTGAAGCCCAGCTGATTATACGCTGTTGCTACAACTTTGTGGCTGTCTAGTTCAAATACAGCTTTTAAACAGCAAGACGTTCCCTTCAAGCTATTTT